>NW_003302553.1:13795923-14283942 GCF_000004255.2 Arabidopsis lyrata subsp. lyrata
AAGGGGAAAAATGTCTATAAAGCGTAACTTTCAAATTTGGAATGACAAAATACGAACTTTCGAAATGCTTTTTGATAAAATAGTCAAGTTTTGTTGACTTGAACAATTTGGGCATATCGTTAAATTACCGTTAACGGAATTAACTTTCCGTTAAAAGTATCTTTTAAATCGAACTACATCCATGAAGAATCAAACTGCTGAACTTTGAATATAGAAGAAATCTTTATATATAAGTTTTTATGAGTCCAAAAGTTCAGCAGTTTGATTCTTCATGCATGCAATTCATAGACTCTGCACAATCGAACTTTTTTTAATTTATTGCATATATTTTTAATTAATTGTATATTATTATTTGTTAGTATATATATGCTATGTTTGCTGTTATACCAAACTCTTGTCGTATATTTAATTTTCTATATTCCATAAGTTTCTATTTTTTATAAGGTAGGAAAAAATAATTTCTAAATATAGAAAAAATCTTTATATATAAACTAAACATTTGAAATGTCAAAATATATATTTATGGTAAGTATATTTAATATTTGTATATGTTTGGATTTTTCTTTTTTATTTATGTTATTTTTAATTTATTGCATATATTTTAATGAATTGTATATTTCTATTTTAGTATATATATACTAGATCCTGAGACCGTGCGGGTTGTAAGTTTTAGTATATGGTTTTGGTTAAAGTTTGTAATAAAAAATTTTTGTGAGTGAAATGCATAATAGAATATATATCATAAACTTATCATAATATTTGATAAATTTTTAATTTGTGTTTATAAAATAGTGTGTTGTTGAAGTTTGTATATATATTCTGTTTAATTTTTTATTATTTTAATTTTTAAAATAATTTAGCATAAGAAAAAACAAATTTTATGTGTTTATTAAAATGTATAGTTTGGTGCATAATAAATAATTGGAATTGTAGGATAATTCATGTATGTAAAATTTATAATTCAAATATTAAGATTTTAAAGATTATGAAATTAATAACTTGTAAATTAAATAATTGGTAATGAAATATAAATCTTTATAATTTAATACATTGTAATTAAAAATATGATTTTGCAAACACCGAACATGGTGCAACTGACGGTCCAAGAGTGGAGACTCTTGCCATCAACGAAGTACGGTCGTCATGATAATCCTTGAGTCCAACCTTTTAACTTATCACATTCAGTCATTCACAATCATGATCATGAACCAGTTCATTCTATAATTTAAATCAGTTCACTTAACTATTTTTACGATTTCACCATCCATTCATAACTTTCCACTAGATAACAACCCGCACTTTGTGCAGAACAAAACGATTATTAACAAATTTTAATGTATTGATGTTATTAATGGTGTTCGATTTTTATATTATTAGATAAACGGTGGTGTATTAATGATTACTAAGATTAGTGAAATTTTTATTTATGTATATATTAATGTTTATGTTTATCATAATTTATGATATATATCTTAGTATATTAATCAATATACAATATATTAGGTACTCCATTTTGTATAGATTTGTATATCTTAATTGCATATTTTAATTGTATTTTTCATTTTAATTAATTGAGTAAAATAAAAAAACATAAATTAAGTGGAAAATAAATATAAGTAAAACTAATGGCAAAATCAGTAAATATCTTAGTAAATTGTGGGTTTTTAATTAAATTGATTGAGAAGCGCTATGAGAACGACACGTCAGCATGACATTTTTGTTAATCACACATGAAAATAAGGTTATTTTTTAAAAATGCTTCTCAATTAATATATAAGAGATAAATGCATAAGACATGATGCCAAAATCAATCATGAATCAAAACATATATATTCATAAAATCCACAATTAACTTACATATGCATAAATCATCAAGGTATATATCAACTGCTTGCTTTTCGTGTTATTTTGATGAACGACACATGATTTCACAACCCAAAAAGATGAAAAGTTTATCAAAACTTTTGTGGAAGCAGATAGTCACCTAGCTATCGGGATTGTTCTATTCTGCCTATCAACAGTTCAGGTAGGTTTAAATTAACAATAAGTGTTTCAATTTCTTATTAAAATGATGCATAATTTAATTGCTTGTGTCACAACAATATAGAGGCAGCTGAAGTAAGAAGAATTAATTTAGTGTGAGCTTAAGAATAACGCATCTAAGACAATAAAATCAGTGGAAATGGTGAAAAAAACAATGCATGGGGTCGAGAAATCTATGTCTCAAATGTGTCTTTAACATCAAATGTGTCTTTCAATTATTTATTTTTGCTATGTAATAAAGTCTTGTGAATTTTTTTTTTACAAATAAACATCCCTTATATATTAATTGAGAAGCATTTTTTTTAAAATAACCTTATCTTCATGTGTAATTAACAAAAATGTCATGCTGACGTATCGTTCTCATAGAGGTTCTCAATCCATTTAATTAAAAACCCAACATTTATTAAGATATTTACAGATTTTACCATTAGTTTTGCTTATATTTATTTTTTCTACTTAATTTATGATTTTTATTTTACTCAATTAATTAAAACGAAAATACAATTAATTAAAACAAAAATAAAATTAAATATGCAATTAAGATATACAAATCTATACAAAATGGAGTACCTAATATTTTGTATATTGATTAATATACCAAGATATATATCATAAATTATGATAAACATAAATGAAAATTTCATTAATGAAAAGTTCACTAATCTCGATAATCATTAATACACCACCGTTTATCTAATAATATAAAAATTGAACACCTTCAATATCATCAATACATTAAAATCGGTTAATAATCGTTTCGTCCCGCACATAGTGCGGGTTGTTATCTAGTTATCACTTATTTACAAAGTGATTAAATGATTATACATTAAACTTATGACCCAAGAGAATATAATGTTGTAGATTGCTTGATATGTGATGTGATAAGCAACGCACATAGTTATTTGAAGCAAAACTAATAATTTATTTGTGCAGGTTGTATTAAAACCAAGGTAAACATGTATGTTTTTGTTAAGTACAGACTAAACAAGGGAGATATTGAATTAGAGAAGGAAGAGAAAGAGTGAAGATCTGAGAATCTATGAAGAACTAGAGAAAGAAGATCAGAAGAAAGGAAAGGAGAAAGGTGAAGAACAAAGAGAAAAGAAAAAGTTTAATTCATTTGTTGTGATCCTTTTCGATAACGATTCTGAAACAAAAGGTAAGGTTAAATAGAAGACAAAACTAAGGAAAACATGCTTAAACAATAAGCCATATACGAAGCCCACGAGGCCCAATTTGTGATCCTATCAATACTCCTCTGGTGAAGTATAGGGGGTAGGAACTGAAATCCATGGAAGAATGTATTAGCTTCATTTGATCATGTCTTTATCATCTTACCAACGAAGATCAAGCTAAAATGCTTCCATTCGCATTTGTCTATCTCCATGGAAGAATGTCTCAGTTGCTTTCTTCTACTCTTCCCTTCTCCACTTTGCCTATTGTAAATTTGTAACGCCCCGACCGCCATCTCTCTTAATGGGTCACACGCCCTCTCTCGGTCCATGGGCCCATTATCTTCCGACGGCCGGTCCGCTACGTTCGGGAGGCTTTAAAGACTTGTTACCGACCCTACAAATCACCACATGGTATTTCCCTGTGTTTTGTCCTCACTCACACAGTTCCGACAATCACTTCCCGGAAAGTCACCCATCTTGAAATTGCTCTACCTCCAGCACCCTTAACTATGGAGTTCTCTCAGGACAGTTGACCGAAAAGATAAGTGCATTTTGGTAACATATGTGGCCAAATCAATTCTTTTAAACATCTTCGCATGCACCACCATATTCTTGAAACCGGGGTGTTACACCTATCACATCTAATCCTTATGGTTCAAAAATATATTAATCAAAACACTTCATAATATATGCAATAAACCCTTTTTTTTTGGTACCATTAACTTTATAAAATTTCAAGTTCTATGTAAAATTAAAATTTTTAAATTTAATACTTGTTTATAAATCCTATACTATTATTTGGGGAGTACAATTTATAATTACCCTTTAATAATCTTCCCCTTTGTAAGTTATTACATTAGAATGCCATTAGAGATAAAAAATTATTGAGTAAATTAATTCAGCTTATTAAGGATAAACAAGTCAAATACTAATTTATGCAATTTAATTAATTTAATTATTAAAAACAAAAATATATTATTAACTTAAAAAAAGAATGACCAATCAAAATGAAAAATTGAAAGGGTTAAAAATTCACATTTGAGTAATATATTTCTTTTAACCAAAAATAAGTTCAACAAAAATTTCGACTGAGTAACGGGTCATTATTTGAATATTTATATTCAATTTCATACATTTATTTTTTGAAATGTATTATTTTATATACTACAATAAGATTTTTAAATATTTTAATTTGCAACATATAAAATTAGTTTTACTTGATATTTTTCAAGAATATCATCAATATTTAAAGAATATCATCAATAAATACTCTAATTTGATTTTTTTTAAAAAATATTTATAATAGACAGTAGGTTAAATATAATATATTATATTAACAAATGAGTTATGATCCTTATAACTGTTTGAATATTTCTATTTAATTTCATATAATTCTTTTTTGAAACTCATAATTTTATATACTACAATAAATATTTTTAAAGATTTTAATTTGGAACATTTTAAAATAGTTTAATTTAATATTTTAATGAATATCATAAATATTTAATAGATTAAAAAGATAAAAAAAATTTTATAAATACTTTAATTTGATTTTCTAAAAGGATATATTTAAAATAGTTATAGTAGGCGGAGGGTTAAATGTAATATATTATATGATATAAAATTATGATCCTTATCATAGACGGCATATTAAGATTATATGATCAGATAGATTAAATAAGGTTGACACCACAAAATATTTGAAAATTTGATTGTGCAAGCAATTTTGGAAATAACAAATAATAGATTGTGCACGCAATATTTTCATTAGGATTCTAAAATAAAAATATAGACTCCACGTACGGGTTAAATTTGGTATATTATATACTAAATATATCTTCATAACATATTCGATTACGCGAATAATTGGTAAATTCCGTAGTTACCTCAAACAAATCTCTATTTCAACAACCAAAAAATTAGAAATTGAAAAAAGAATTTCCAAAATTAATTCAAAATAATAGCTAACTTTCTTAATTAATTAAAAATAATCTACGTTTTAGAAGCGATTCATTTATAATATTTTGATTTTTGATCTAACTGAATTATATGCAATCTCATTTTGTGGTTGTTAATATAAATTAACTCATTGTTCAGACCATATTAATTTATTAAAATAATTTTATTTTTCGTTTTCATACCTTAAAAAAATATATCCATAATTGAGTATAATTAAAAATATATATATTTAATCTAATATTATATATAGGGACTGACAAAAATCTAATTATATTTTTTCAATTACTATTATAATATATCACAACTTTATTCTAAAATATATAATATATAAATTTTGTAATAAATAAAATTTAACCCGTACTGTAGTACGGGTGATGATCTAGTTCCTGTGTATTTTGTATAAGCGAAATTTATACACACTAAAATTTCACATTATTATTAGGGAGACTCACAAAAATGCCCCTTTTTCAATATCTCTTTTCAAAAATGCCCCTTTTGCCTGTCTATTTTTAAAAATACCCTTTTTTATGTACAAAATGACTAAATTACACTTTTTTTAGTAAAAGACATCACAAATATATAAGGAAAACACGAGAATGTGCACACATCAAAATTAAAAATTTGATTTTGTAAAAACTTGTAAAACCTTTAAAATACCTTGTAAAATGTTCCCGCCAAAAATTTTTTTTGCGGGAAAAGTGATTCCGCAATAATTTTTGGCGGGAAAATTTTTGGCGGGAACATTTTACAAGGTATTTTAAAGGTTTTAAAGGGTATTTATAAGGTTTTACAATGTATTTTAAAAGGTTTTACAACGTATTTATAAGGTATTTATAAGATATTATAAGATTTTACAAGCTATTTTATAAGGTTTTACAAGTTTTTTATAAGGTTTTACAAGTTATAAATACCTTATGAAACCTAATAAGTACCTTGTAAAACCTTTTAAAATACATTGTAAAAACCTTACAAAACACTTGTAAATACTCTGTAAAACCTTTAAAATACCTTGTAAATTTTTCCCGCCAAAACAATTTCGCCAAAAAAATTGCAGAATCACTTTTCCCGCAAAAAAAAAATTTGGCGGGAAAATTGCGGGATCACGTTTCCCGCCAAAAATTTGCGGGATCACTTTTCCCGCCAAAGAATATTTTGTATTTTGTGGACCTAATTTTGCTTCAAATAAGGGTAAAATGGTCATTAAAAATTAAAAGAGGGCAAACTTAAAAATGAACTCTTAAAAAGGGTATTTTTGAAAATAGGTATCTCAAAACGGGTATTATTAACAATTTCTCTTATTAATATAGAAAAAAAAACATTTATTTTTGTATTTGTTTTCATCAAATGCAAATGACCGTTTCGGCCGTCTACGGATTGCGACCAAATTAGCTTGATCTGATCGGAAAAAACAGAAGAAAACCCTAGAAACTCCTCCGGATTCGAATTCTCGATTCGATTCAATGTATCAGTGGAGAAAATTCGACTTCTTCGAAGAGAAATACGGAGGTAAGATCCCTGATGATGTGACCGGAGATATACAATGTTGTTCCAGTGGCCGTGGTAAAGTCGCCATCGGCTCTAACGACGGATCCGTCAGCTTCATCGATCGCGGTATCAAGTTCGATTCCGGTTTCCAAGCTCACTCTTCCTCCGTCCTCTTCCTTCAGCACCTCAAGGTATATTGATCCATTCATTCATCACTTTTACATTTCCTGTAGATTTAGCTTCAAATCGAGATTCTGTTTGTTGTTTATGATCAAATTCTAAGGTCAAGTAACAAAATTAACCATTTTTATCGATTCTTTTGGGGTAATTGAATAGCAAAGGAATTTCCTTGTCACCGTTGGAGAAGATGAACAAATATCGCCGCAGCAGTCAGGGATGTGTCTCAAGGTATTTGACCTTGAAAAAGTTCAGGAGGAAGGCACTAGTTCCTCGGCTCCTGAATGCATTGGTATTCTAAGAATATTCACTAATCAGTTTCCTGAAGCTAAGGTACTAAATACTAATAATTTCTTCTTCATTCTAACGAGTCTTTATTAGGTTTGTTGATGGAATATCATGTGCAATTGCAGATTACTTCTTTTCTAGTCTTGGAGGAAGTTCCACCCATATTGCTTATAGCCATTGGCTTAGATAATGGCTGCATTTATTGTGTCAAAGGAGACATTGCAAGAGAACGTATCACTCGGTTTAAGCTTCAAGTGGATGGACGATCTACGATTACAGGCTTGGGGTTCAGGATGGATGGTCAAGCGCTTCTGTTGTTTGCTGTAACTCCAGACTCAGTCAACTTGTTTAGTATGCAGGCGCAACCACCTAAATTGCAGACTTTGGATCATATTGGGGGCAGTGTGAATACTGTTACAATGAGTGACCGCTCGGTATATACTTCTCTACTTGTGACCAAATTTTGTCGTCTTTTGTTGATTATAGAGTTATCTTCTTCTTTCTTCTAGCCAGTTGAAATATGTTGTGTTCTACAGGAATTAATAGTTGGTCGACCTGAGGCTGTTTATTTCTATGAAGTTGATGGACGTGGTCCTTGCTGGGCTTTTGAAGGAGAGAAAAAATTCATGGGGTGGTTCCGTGGCTACCTTATATGTGTTATTGCTGACTCTAAAACCGGGAACACTGTTTTTAATGTCTACGACCTCAGGAATCGGCTTATAGCATATAGTATAGTCGTTGGTAAAGTCTCCAACATGCTCTGTGAATGGGGAACCATAATACTTATAACGGCTGACAAATCATTATTGTGCATCACCGAGAAGGATATGGAAAGCAAGTTAGATATGCTGTTCAAGAAAAACCAGTACACAGTAGCGATTAATCTTGTCCAGAGTCAGCATGCCGATGCTGCTGCTACCGCCAATGTGATGAGGAAGTATGGAGATCATTTGTATGGCAAACAGGACTTTGACGAAGCTATGTCTCAGTACATCAACACAATTGGTTATCTTGAACCATCATTTGTGATACAAAAGTTTCTGGATGCACAGAGGATCTACAATCTTACTAATTACCTGGAGAAGTTGCATGAGAAGGGTCTAGCATCAAAAGACCACACAACTCTTTTGCTAAACTGTTACACTAAGTTGAAGGATGTAGAAAAGCTGAACACTTTCATTAGAAAAGAAGATGGCATCGGTGAGCTCAAGTTTGATGTGGAAACAGCCATTAGGGTCTGTCGTGCAGCTAATTACCATGAGCATGCAATGTACGTTGCAAAAAAGGCAGGAAAACATGAGTGGTATTTGAAAATTTTGCTTGAAGATCTTGGAAACTATGATGAAGCCCTGCAATATGTTTCAAGTCTTGAACCCAGTCAAGCTGGGGTAACAATAAAAGAGTATGGTAAGATTCTTATAGAGCACAAGCCGAAAGAGACTATTGATATACTCATGCGACTTTGCACTGAGCAAGGGACTCCTAATGGTGTGTACCTGTCCATGTTGCCATCACCTGTGGACTTCATCAATGTGTTTGTTCAGCATCCACATTCATTAATGCATTTTCTCGAGAGATATGCTGAAATAGTGAAGGATTCACCTGCTCAAGCAGAAATCAATAACACACTCTTGGAGTTATACTTGTCCAGGGACTTGAATTTTCCATCAATCTCTCTATCAGAAAATGGTCTAGATCAGGACTTAACAGATCATTCAGTAGCACCTGCGGTGTCTAAAGCTGATCCTGAAAAGAGGACAAATACTGATTCAAAGGATGCAATGGAGAAGGATTGTACCGAAAGACAACAGAAGGGACTGGAGTTGCTTAAAATGGCATGGCCGTCAGACCTAGAGCAACCCCTCTATGATGTTGACCTTGCTATAATTCTTTGCGAGATGAATTCGTTCAAGGAGGGACTTCTGTATCTGTATGAAAAGATGAAACTTTACAAGGAGGTTATTGCTTGTTACATGCAGAATCATGATCACGAGGGACTGATTGCGTGCTGCAAAAGATTAGGTGATTCTGGCAAGGGAGGGGATCCGTCTCTTTGGGCAGATCTTCTCAAGTATTTTGGTGAAATTGGAGAGGACTGCTCCAAAGAAGTGAAGGAGGTTCTTACTTATATTGAACGGGATGATATTTTACCTCCAATCATTGTTCTTCAGACCCTTGCAAAGAATCCATGCCTCACACTCTCTGTCATCAAAGACTATATAGCCCGGAAACTTGAACAAGAATCAAAGATAATTGAAGAGGACCGGCGAGCAGTAGAGAAGTATCAGGTTGGTAGTTTCATCATCAATACATTTTTTATTTGTTCATCTAGCCTTATTTTTCAAGTCAACTAGAAAACTTTTCCTCGTTATGCAGACTTTACTTCTTATCCAAAAAGCCGTTTGTGTATCACAATCCTCTCCCAGTGTAAATTCCTAATCAGGTTTTTGAACGGTGCAGGAAACGACAAAAAACATGAGAAAAGAGATTGAAGACCTCAGGACGAATGCCAGAATATTTCAACTTAGCAAGTGCACTACTTGCACTTTTACATTGGATATCCCAGCCGTCCATTTCATGTGTATGCACTCATTCCATCAACGCTGCCTCGGTGACAACGAAAAAGAATGCCCTGAGTGTGCTCCCGAGTACAGATCTCTGATGGAAATGAAGAGAAGTTTGGAGCAGAACTCGAAAGACCAAGATCTGTTCTTCCAGCAAGTGAAAAGCTCGAAAGACGGGTTTTCTGTGATTGCAGAGTACTTTGGGAAAGGAATCATCAGCAAAACTAGTGATGCAACATCATAATTTTCTTCACACCTGAGGGTAACCACTGAATTCAGAAAATATCCCTTCTTTACTTTGATGTAGCAAAGTCAAAATGAGAACATCTAATTTCAAAACAACAATAACTTGGGAGATATTTTCTCATTTATTGATCTGTCTGTTCAGTGAAGGCGGCTAAAACATCTCAAACTCAAGTGTGGCCGACATAAACTTTGTGGCATCTGTGAATCTGAGGTATCCTTTGAATCTACTTTATCGGCTTAGATATTGTGTAAGAGTGAGTTGCTAGTGAAGTTGGGACTGGCTTTATGCTTCTTCTTGTATGCATTTCTAAGAATCTGTGCCATGACTCAGGAAAAGATGCATAGATGTTGACAAGTTATAAAGTTTATTTGTGTGTATGTTTTGGTTTTTATATTTGGAACTCCATAAAGTTAAAGGAGAACGTTTACAGTAAATATGTTGTTGTGTTTGATTTGCACTCATTCTGGTAAAAGACTTGCTCATTTGGAGCAATTTCTAAATAATTGCTCAAGTTCTGTCTCCGGATCATTATGTGACACTCAAGAAATTTATATTTCTATCAAAGCGTATTTTTACAGCGTCCAGTTTTTCTGCTTCTGAGAAACCTCCGAACTCGAAATGGTGGGCGAGCTGTCAGCGTTGCTTGCTCCCTTCGAACACAGGCATCTCCACTCTCTGTGTTAACGGTTCGTTTCTCTCCGTTGACCTGTTCTAGCTGTATTACAGTTTCCAGCCGTTTATCTTTCCCTTGAGCTCTCTATTGGAAATCGAGAGTCTAAACATGGCTGGAACAGATGAGTTTGTTGGGTTTTAAAGGCTGATTGTGACAGTTTTCGGTTTCCGTTGTTGCTTCCCGTAGCTATCTATTTCGTTGTGATCAGAGATCAGGAGTACCTTTTGTTGAAATAATAGGATGATGTTGAGAAACCTTGCTTTATGGATGTGTATAGCTTGTCTGACCTCGGGTTTAGGACAGATGAATCAACTATGTCCTGTGTTATAATTGGGTCGTTTTGGAACGCTCAATCTCAAATGTTCTCCTTCTGTTGTGAAGGATACTCCTTTGTATGTATGGGAGCTTCCGCACAATCTATTCTTACTGGCTGGAAAACTCTCTCTGCGGAGATTGTCTAATTAGAAAAGTGAGGATGAAGGGTTGTCTTGCCGGGTGGATTGATTGGCGGAAAAAGAGAGTTCTTGTTCTTGGTTTTGGCGTTTTAAACTAGTACCTTCCACTTGGGTCATCAGATCAATCTTCCGGGTTTACTTCGATTCGGTTAACATCCTCAGTGAAACTCGCAGGAAAGTTTCAATGCTTCTCGCGATCCTTTTAAAAGCGTAGAAATAGATTCCGCCTGCTAATCTGACGAGGTGAACTTATTGTACCTCCATGATGACGACGAATACAAATTCCCGAAACGGTTCACATATCTTGACTTTAGTATCTGTCTGCTCACACAAAAGAGATTCTCGCTGGGTTTTTTAGATTCAAAGATGAGGATAAAACCAGCACCTTTGAAAAGAGTATTTTCTTTAAGAAGTGCGGATTTGGTAGAGACGGATCTTCATCTAACATAACCGCAGTGATACGAATACTTCCTAATTTATGATTTACATAATAGTTTAGGATTTCCATTTTCTTATTTACTTTTCCTAGAGTATTTTACTTTAGGTTTTATTATAAACTAGATATGGATCCGTGCGTTGCACGGATTTATCGATCGAAATTTTCATTTTTTTTTTTTTTTTTTGAACACCGAAATTTTCATTTTTAATTTTTATTTTTACAAGCTTAACTAAAATTATATAAAAATATGTTTTAATTTTAGAAAATGTATCGTTTTAGTTATTTTTAAATATAGATTAATTATGCATAATGTGTAATATAAAATACTATTTGTAGTTTTGTTTATTATATTTTATAGTAAGATATTTAATAAATGTTCATATTTGTATTACTGAATTTTAATAAATTATATAACACTTTCTAATTTCAATGTGGGCAAAATGGAAACAAAATTGTGACAATATGAGACAGTCTATATCCACATCATGTAACTTTACTTGATAATATGAGAAATCCTCAAAACAAAAAGACAAATTCATAAGGAATTAGGGAATATGCACTAAATAACCTAAGACTAAAAAAGAATTAAGAAAATAATATTAACTAAACAATGTCTATTTGTTATATGGTTTTTGTCAGTTTTTGGCCCATATTACCCATGAGTTATTCGTTGTCTCTATTTTCTTTCTCCTCGCCGGCGAGAAGTCTCAAATATCTCTTCTTTTCTCATTAGATTTCTCTTATTTTTGCTCGATCTCCTTTTTTTTTCCTTCTCTCCTTCTCGTTGGATTTCTTCAACATCATATTTTTTTTTCCATACCACTATTTCTTTTATTCGTCACCGAGTCTCACTACTCCGACCCACTATGCCACCACCACAACTAAATCTCACAATCATCATCACCATCAGTACTAAATGTCACTAATTCTGAGCCACCAGCTTCATCAATATTTACCGCCACACCACCAAGCTTGAACCACCGTTATCAACACCAACATCATCATTACCGCATCTTCCCCTCTTTCTCCAACTGCTCTTATTTCCCCACCTTCTTTATCTCCTCTGACATCGGGTCGAGCTTCTACGATAACAACTCTATTTTATGTCCATCGTCATTCATAATTCTTAATTTGACTACATCGTCATATATTCTTAATTTGTCTGTCTATATATTTGTTTATCTATAGAGGTGAGTATTTAGAATCCATTTTTTCTAGGATTAATAATTGATTATAAAATTTCTTTAATTATCATATTATACAATAAGATTGTATAATTTCATAAATCTTTTTTAATTTTAAAGAAAATAATCTTTTTTTTTAAGAATTAGTAGCTTTAAATTAGAATCAGTTAATAATTTATTAATTTCTATTTTTATTTAATAAGATACATATATTTTCCTTATAATTATCTTCTTTGCTTTCTAAAAATTACTTTTTATAAGATATATATGTATAGTTGCCTTATAATTTTTTTCGTAAATTTCTATTGTTATTTCATAAGATATATATATAATTATATATATATATATATATATATATATATGTATAGTTGCCTTATAATTTGAATGTATAGTTGCCTTATAATAAGATACTTATAATTTTCTTATAAATTTTTCTTAAAACAAATATTTTTTTGTTTTTACACGTTGATAACATGTGTGTATAGTTTCCTTATATATTTTTAAAAATAAGTAAAAAGAAAATTTTGTTTAACAGTGTCAAAATCTGATATCGATAAATTTGACATGTGGCACGATCATATGAGTTATTAACTTTGAAAACTATACTTTATTAGATAAGGGTTAGGTTTTGTTTGTGAAACCTATCCAAGTAATTGAGAGCTTTGGAGGATTCTATCGGGTTAGAACCTAGTTCTCTTTGGGGAGTTCATACTCTTCTTACTCTAGCGTTTTGTTTGTCTACTATTATAATAAAGGTTTTGGTTTGAATTGGATTCTATCTCTAACACGCAGTCTTCGATAATCAGGCTTGGCCCGCGACCCATTTCCAAGATACATGGGTATTGGGCTTCAAAAATTTTGAAGATTTTTAGTAACAAAATTAGGCCCCAAATTGTTTTTGTTATTGCATAAGTAGGCCTCAGTTTTTTCGAAAGTTTTAGATTTTATCCCAAATTTTAAATTTTATCTATTTATTATTGCAAAAATAGGCCTCATTTTTCTGAAGTTTTAAGAGTTGATCTCAAATTTTAACTTTTATCGATAAAACCCACAAAAAAAAAATTATTTTGTATGGGGCCTCATATTTATCTGGGCCGGCACTGTCGATAATATAAGTAGATCTTTTTTGCTTGCATTCTCCAACTACTCTGAGTTTTAAGATGTTTTGTTACCTCCAAGACGCTTCTACCTCAGTGGCAAGATCGGTCTTGTTCATATCAAGTTCCTTTCTCAGAATCGCGGTAATATCCTTAAACAGGTTTTGTCTTGATACTTTACTTTGATTTTGTTTGCAGTTACTCATATTTGACTCTAGTACTGAAGGACACCGCTTACTCTGTGAGTCACATTGGGAGGATTTAAACTCTGAATAGTTTAGTTATTGATATTATCAATTTAATCACGACTGTCATCTTTTGATCTGAGTTTATATTATATAAAAAAAAAACAAGATTCTAGTTTCTGTCTATTATAGTAATAAACAAAGTATGATGGACCATACTTAATATATTAACTGATTCTTGATTATGTTTCAGCTCTCATTCACTTTGAGCAACAATGGCAGCAATTATCAGCGTTGACTTTCAGAACTGTTTCTTCTTCATCCTCCTATGCCTCTATTGACATGTATATAGTTACATATACTTGTATATAATAGCATTGGTTAAGGACTCTGGAATTGTTCGGTTTATTATCTAATTAAGGGTTTAACCATGTGGTTATTTCTGGTTTAGTGAGCTTGTGTTGTATATGAACGTTGTAACAACCTCTTGAATCATTAATGAGAAATATGAGTTTTTCCCAAATTCTCTCTCGATCATGTTTCACTAATATGGTATCAGAGCAATTTCCGTTATTTTTCCGGTGATCGTTGATCGGAATCTTCTCATTCTTCTTTCTTTTCTTCGTTTTTTTTTCTTCATTATCTTGCTCCGGTTGTTGCGACGATTCCAAAATTTGCGAAGATTGCTTATCGATTGAAGCTTCAAATCACCTTTGTGAGCTCCGATTTCAGTTTCTTTACGCATCTGAGCTTCGTTCTGCAACTATGGCGAAACAAAAGAAGAAAACACCAGCTCGGAATCAATCTCCTGTATCGGATTACTCGCCGATGAAGACTCGTGCTGGATCCTCGATTCCAGGTGGCGATGACATCGCGATAACTCCGATCACTCAGATTCCGGCTAATCGAGACAAATCGGCGATTTCTGCGGGGATGGAGTCGTTTGATAATGCTCATAGTCCTTTCTTTCTTCATTCTGCGGATCATCCAGGTCTATCCATTGTTTCTCATACTCTTGATGGTACGAATTACAACAATTGGTCAATTGCTATGCGAATGAGTCTAGATGCGAAGAATAAATTGAGTTTCGTAGATGGATCTCTTCCTAGGCCTAATGTTGATGATCGTTTATTCAAAATCTGGAGTAGATGTAATAGTATGGTGAAGGCTTGGTTATTGAACGTGGTTAATAAGGAGATTTATGATAGCATCTTGTATTATGAGGATGCTGCTGAAATGTGGAATGATCTTTTTCTGCGATTTAGAGTCAGTAATCTTCCAAGGAAGTATCAACTTGAGCAGGCCATTGGTAATCTCAAGCAAGGCAATCTTGATTTGTCAGCCTATTACACTAAGAAGAAGACACTATGGGAACAGTTGGCTAACACCAGGATTCTCACAGTCAAGAAGTGTAACTGTGATCATGTCAAGGAGCTCTTGGAAGAAGCTGAAACAAGCAGAATCATTCAATTTCTTATGGGCCTGAATGACAATTTTGCTAATATTAGAGGTCAAATCCTGAATATGAAACCAAGACCGTGTTTAACAGAGATCTACAACATGCTAGACCAAGATGAAAGTCAGCGGATGGTTGGAGGTAATTCCTCTTCTTCATTTACCAATCCTTCTGCTTTCCAGGTTCAGACATCTTCTGTTACTCCGGATAATTCTCAAGTATTCTTGGCTCAAGGTGGATTTAAGAAACCTAAATGCTCACATTGTCATAAGATTGGTCACACAGCTGATAAGTGTTACAAGTTGCATGGATACCCTCCTGGTTCTGGTCCAAAATGGAAGCAACCTCAGAACATTGGGTCTACAAATCTTGCTGCAACACACATTCAGTCTAATCCTGATCCGAAGGTTGATCATGGAGATTCTCATGAGGACATGTCAAATGATCAAATACAGAGTATGATTTCGTATCTGAGTTCCAAGCTTCATTCTGCAGTTGTTGAACCTCCCACACCTCCTCAGCCTTGTGCTTCGACTTTAACTTCTGTACCTGTAATCTCACAGATTTCGGGTACCTTCCTACCTCTTTACTCAAATTCCTATTACGACATGCTTGTTTGTTCATTATCTACAGAACCAGCAGTGTCTCCTAGAGCTTGGGTATTAGATTCAGGTGCTACTCACCATGTCACACATAATAGAGCCTTATACCTAGAGTATAGACCACTTGATAGAACCTTTGTTACTCTCCCTAATGGTTATACTGTTAGAATAGTGGGCATAGGTTTGATCAAGTTGACTGATGCTATCTCTCTCTATGATGTGCTTTATATTCCAGAATTCAAGTTTAACTTGATGAGTGTTAGTGTTTTAACAAAGACATTAAGAACTAAAGTGAGTTTTACATCTGATGCATGCTTTATTCAGGATCTTACACAGGAGTTGATGATTGGCAAAGGAAATGAAGTTGGGAATTTATATGTCTTGCATTTCAATGAATTAGATCACTCTGTTTCTTTAAAAGGTACTACTGTTATACCTTCTATAGCTCCTGTCAATGTGAATGCCATTGTTGATTCTATTACATGGCATAAAAGACTAGGACATCCTTCTCAATCTAGAATAGACTTACTTTCTGATGTATTGAGTTTAAAAGTTTTAAAGGAAAATAAAGAACAATTGCATACTTGTCATGTTTGTCATTTATCTAAGCAAAAGCACTTACCTTTTCATTCTAGACAGAACATGTGTAATGAACCTTTTGAATTAATTCATATTGATACTTGGGGTCCATTCTCTGTTGAAACTAGGGATGGTTATAAATATTTTTTGACCATTGTAGATGATTATAGTCGTGCTACTTGGATTTTCTTGATGAAACTAAAGTCTGATGTCTTGTTTGTTTTTCCAAACTTTGTTCACATGGTTGAAACTCAATATAACACGAAAATAAAGTCTGTTAGATCTGATAATGCACATGAATTGAAATTTGATGCATTGTTTTCTGAAAAAGGCATTATTGCATATCACTCATGCCCTGAAACTCCGGAACAAAATTCTGTAGTAGAGAGAAAGCATCAACACATCTTGAATGTTGCTAGAGCACTTTTATTTCAGTCCAATGTTCCTTTAGAGTTCTGGGGGGATTGTGTATTAACAGCAGTGTACCTAATCAATAGACTACCAACCCCTGTTTTAGATAACCAGTCTCCTTATGAGAAACTTACAACCAAACTACCAGATTATAACTTTTTAAAAAGCTTTGGATGTTTGTGTTATAGTTCTACTTCTCCTAAGTCTAGACATAAATTTGATCCTAGAGCAAAGGCTTGTGTTTTTCTAGGTTATCCTAGTGGTTACAAGGGGTATAAGCTATTAGATTTGGAGACACACGCTGTATCTGTTTCAAGACATGTCATCTTTCATGAGGAAATTTATCCCTTTGTATCGTCCACTATCAAGGATTCTACAAAATTTTTCTTTCCTCTATCACCAAAACCTGCTATACCCGATGTATTGCTTAATGAGCAAACATCATCTGATGCACCCCATAATCAGGATGTGACATCTTCTGAGGCTTTGGTTCCTTCTGAATCCAAGTCTCGCAGACAAAGAAAACCCCCAAAACACATGCAGGACTTTCATTGTTATAACTTTACTAGTAATATTGTACATCCTATATCAAACTATATTTCTTATTCCAATTTATCTGAGCCTTTTCATGCTTTTATTAATATCATCACAAATGAAAACCTACCCCAAAGATATTCAGAAGCTAAGGATTTTGAGGTGTGGTGTAATGCAATGAAAGATGAAATTGGAGCAATGACACGGACTCAGACTTGGAATATTTGTAGTTTGCCTCCTGATAAGAAAGCGATTGGTTGTAAATGGGTTTACACAATCAAGTATAATGCTGATGGGAGTATTGAAAGACATAAGGCCAGATTGGTTGCTAAAGGGTTTACACAACAGGAGGGCTTAGATTATGAAGAAACTTTTTCCCCTGTTGCCAAGTTAGCCTCTGTCAGGTTGCTATTCATTCTTGCAGCTAAGATGAGATGGTCTGTTAGTCAAATTGATATTTCTAATGCATTTCTTAATGGAGATTTGGATGAAGAAATATACATGAAAGTTCCACCAGGGTATGCTGATTTGCAGGGTATTTCTTTACCTCCTAGAGCTGTTTGTAGGCTGAACAAGTCAATATATGGTTTGAAACAGGCTTCCAGACAATGGTTTAAGAAACTTTCGTCAACCCTTGTCATGATGGGTTTTGATAAGTCTGTTGCAGAACACACACTTTTCATTAAGTATAGTGATGGTGTTCTACTTGGAGTTCTGGTTTATGTAGATGATATATTGATTGTCAGCAATAAGGATGATGCAGTGGTTGATTTTATCAATGAATTGCAGTCATATTTCAAGCTCAGAAATCTTGGTCCGGCTAAGTATTTTCTTGGATTGGAGATTGCTAGAACAGAAGCTGGGATCTCTCTTTGTCAAAGAAAATATACATTGGAGTTGTTATCAACTACAGGATTCTTAGGCAGTAAGCCATCTACTATTCCTATGGATCCTAGTGTGAAGTTGACTAAAGAAGTTGGTGTTCCTTTAACAGATCCGACTCAGTATCGCAAATTGGTGGGCAAGCTAATGTACCTGCAGATTACAAGACCTGATATCTCTTTTGCTGTCAATAAATTGTGTCAGTTTTCTCATGATCCTAGAGATATTCATCTCACTGCTGTTCACAAGGTGTTGCGCTACTTGAAAGGTACTGTAGGTCAAGGCATATTCTATCCAGCCGACACTAATTTTGATCTCAGAGGTTTCTCGGATGCTGATTGGGGAACTTGTACAGATGATAGAAGATCTGTTACTGCTTATTGTATGTTCATTGGTGAATCTTTGTTATCCTGGAGATCAGTGAAACAGGACACAGTGTCATGTAGCTCGGCTGAATCAGAATTCAGGGCTATGGCATTGGCTTCTAAAGAATTGGTTTGGCTTTCAAGGTTGATGATTGATTTGAAAGTTCCTTTTACCAGACCGGCATATCTTTATTGTGATAACACTGCGGCTTTGCATATCGCAAACAATTCTGTGTTCCATGAGAGAACAAAGCATGTGGACTTAGATTGCTACAAAATTCGTGAATACATTGATTGTGGCTTTCTGAAGACAATGTATGTCAAGTCTGAACATCAACTTGCTGATGCTTTGACCAAACCTTTGCATCCTGCACTTTTCCATAGTCTCATTGTCAAGATGGGAATCTGCAACATCTTTGCACCTTCATCTTGAGGAGGGCTATTGACATGTATATAGTTACATATACTTGTATATAATAGCATTGGTTAAGGACTCTGGAATTGTTCGGTTTATTATCTAATTAAGGGTTTAACCATGTGGTTATTTCTGGTTTAGTGAGCTTGTGTTGTATATGAACGTTGTAACAACCTCTTGAATCATTAATGAGAAATATGAGTTTTTCCCAAATTCTCTCTCGATCATGTTTCACTAATATTTCTCACTCTTGTGTTACTCTATCTTCTTCAAGAAACCAAAGGACTCGCGAGGCTGTGATCTTCCTCCAAGCCCTCCTTCTCTTCTAATCATTGGTCATCTTCACCTTCTCCTCTCTACTCTAACCCACAAGTCTCTTCAAAAACTCTTCTCCAAGTATGGACCTCCTCCATCTACGGATCTTTAGTGTCCCCATCATTCTCGTCTCTTCAGCCTCAGTGGCCTACGAGATCTTTAAGCTCCATGACGTGAACGTCTCCTCTCGCGGTGTTGCTGCAATCGATGAGTCCCTCCTGTTTGGATCTTCTGGCATCGTCAATGCTCCTTATGGAGATTACTGGAAGTTCATGAAGAAGCTAATTGCCACTAAGCTGCTCCGACCACAATCACTCGAGAGGTCACGAGGTATCCGTAATGAAGAGCTAATGCGGTTTTACAACAGGCTTCTCGATAAGGCGAGAATGACCGAGGCGTTGAGATCAGTAAGGAAGCAATGAAGCTTGTGAACAACACCTTGTGCAGGATGAGTATGGGAAGAAGTTTTTCAGAGGAAAATGGTGAGGCAGAGAAAGTCAGGGGATTGGTGGATGAATCTTATGCATTGACCAAGAAGATGTTCCTCGCAGCTTTATTGCGCAAGCCGATCAAGAAGTTTGGGATCTCACTATTCGAGAAGGAGATAATGGGTGTTTCAGACAGATTCGATGAGCTGCTAGAGAGAATTCTTGTGGAACACAACGAGAAACTACACGAGGAGCATCAAGGTACGGATATGATGGATGTGTTGTTGGCAGCTTATGGAGACGAAAACATAGAGTATAAGATCACTAGGAATCATATCAAGTCGTTTTTCGTGGTAAATATTCCTGTGAGGTCGATTTCATTTGAGGATCCATATGAAATTTACTTATAAATGTTTTGTGTCTTTTTACTGCAGGAGCTTTTCGTTGGAGGCACTGATAGCTCGGTGCAAACAACACAATGGACAATGGCGGAGATCATTAACAACCGTAACGTTCATGAGAGAGTAAGAGAAGAAATTGATTCCGTTGTAGGGAAAACAAGGTTGATTCAAGAAACGGATCTCCCGAACCTCCCTTACTTGCAAGCGGTAGTCAAAGAAGAACTAAGATTGCATCCACCGGGACCTCTCTTGGTAAGGACATTCCAAGAAAGATGCGAGATCAAAGGGTTTTACATACCGGAGAAGACAACACTCGTTATTAATGCTTATGCTGTGATGAGAGATCCTGATTCTTGGGAAGATCCTGACGAGTTTAAGCCGGAGAGGTTTCTAAGTTCTTCAAGTGGGAAAGATGAGGAGAAAGAGCAAGCGTTTAAGTACCTTCCTTTTGGCGGCGGTAGGAGAGGATGTCCTGGAGGTAATCTAGCTTATATATTTGTAGGAACCGCAATTGGAGTGATGGTACAGTACTTTGACTGGAAAATCAAAGGAGATAAGGTCAACATGGAAGAGACTTATGAAGGAATGAACCTAAGCATGGTTCATCCGCTTAAGTGCACACCAGTTCCTCGAAGCCAACCTTTTTATTAATCTTACTTCTAATCTCCATATATACCAAGTTCTTGACACTCATATCGAAAACATTCATAAGGCTGCTTTCTTCTGTTCTATATATCTTTAAAGACGTTCGATTACATTTTCAAACTTTTATGTTTGTTATATTTGAAAGTGTAATATTCATATGCGAAAAAACTGAAGATTAATGCATTATATCTAAGCTTATCTAAGTTATTATTTTTCTTTGTTTTACACAAAATCTTAGTATTTTCAAGAAACTTTGTATACAACTATTTCACCTTTGTTTCTTCACCTTTTACATCAATGCCACAAATGTGTCGTTTTAATACAAATACATAAGAACATTCTAAAATTTTGGTTCTTTTGCCAATGGTCTTTGTGACTGTTATCAAAGTTGTCCTGTATCGGAGAATAGACAATATGTGGCCTGGGCAACTAATCGAAACGAAAGTACCGATCCGGAACCGAAGCAAAAAAAAAACGAACCGAAATTTGAAAATACCAGAATGGATTCTAAATTTCTAAAACCGAAAGAATCGGAACCAAACCAATATCGGACAAAAGTATTTCGGATACCCGAAAATATCCGAAATATAATTATATATCGAAAATATTAGTTATTTTTAGAACGAATAATAAAAAATATCCGAAAAATATATATAATTACCAAAAAATACCCGAAAATAACTAAAAGATCCGAAACAAAATAACCGAATAAATACTTAACTTTCAAACCGAAAAAACCGAAACCGAACCAAAATTTTAAAATATCCGAACTGATCCTAAATCCTAGAACCAAAACCGAACCGGAACTAATCCGAATACAGTAGACAAGGTACTGGAACTAATGATAGTAGACGTTTAGTACTGGATCTAACCAAATTGAAAAGGTTAAGAAATTAAATGGTCATTTTCCCATAGAACCACTCTAATTATTTAACATCAGTATATAACTAAAAACATTGTAAAACAGCGGGAGATGTGTTTGGGGGAAGAAGATGGCGAGGAAGAGAGACAGTCCCAAGCTTATCAAAATCAAAGACGCCATTAATCTCATCAACCAACAAGTTAGTCTCATTGGTATCGTTCTTGAACAAAGAGAACCAAAACAATGTCGCAACAATGGTAATCCAAACCCACAAATTTCTTCTTCTTCTTTTTTTTTCCCCACAAATTTTCGTGTCTTCGTCAATCAAATACAGAGAATTTTGCTTGAATCTATAATCTACTGTTGTCACTTATCAATTATTGAATCTAAGTGGATTTGTCTTGTGAAAACCCTAAAAGTTTTTACTTTTGTGTGGGATTGATTCGAAAATCTGAAAGTTGGAAACTTTTTTTACAATTTTAGATTGGATTTGTACGCTAAGGATAATTGATGATACGTATCCAAGTCCTGGATTTACTGTGAATGTATTTAGTAACACTCTTGAAGAGCTTCCTCAAATCAAGAACCACGACGACATGATTCTCTTTACATGCATCAAGGTACAAAGACTCTGTCTTCATTTTCTTCCTTGTGCTTTTGATTTTTGTGGAGGTAAAGTTTGGATTTTTGTTTTTGTAGATGCAAACTTTTGATAGTGGAAAAAGAGTAAATGCTGCTTGTAATAAAAGGGTTTCTTCGTTTGCGCTGTTCGAAGGTGCGGATTTTGTTTGTTATCAATGTACTTCGAATTTTCATGAAGAAGAAGCACTATACAAGAGTGCGATGGCTGATCTACGCAAATTTTTTGCTAGTTGTAGCGAAGTTGTTAGAGGTAACAATGTGAGCTTGTTTTGCTTTCAACTTTGTGTATTATGTCAGGATTTATACAGTCTCAGTATTAGAGTCTGCCGCGGTGTAATGATGCGCAAGAACTCTTCAATGGCTTTAGATAGGTTAAGATCGATACTGAATGAAGAACTTTGAATGATTCTCATAAGCTTTTTATTTTTATTTTTTTGTTTCTTTAGCTTTGCAGAGTATATCTTACAGGACAGAACCCTGCTCTGTAGAAACTTTTTCATTCTTGAGAGAGATCAAGAAAGGAAAACGCTTTGATTTGGTGTGCAGGGTAATATACTCTTAACTTACATGTGACTGTGTAACTCTCTTAATATAGCACTTGATGGTTTCTTATCCTTTTGGTCAAATTATATCTTTTGATGACTGATCCTAGCCTGTTTTCTGCTGTTTCTTTTAATGGAGATTCTCCATGCCGATGAAGATATGAGCTCCGTTTTTGTTTGGGATGGAACTGATGCACCCCCAGCATCTATTCTGGCAAAGTGAGTATTTCAAGGAAAAGTTTTTTGAAATTCTCGGATTATCGATTAGCACTGCACTGCATGCTTACTCTTTTTCTATTTGGTGTACAATGTTGGCTATCAACAGGAGAAGTGAAGAAGACAAGGCATTTAGCAGTCTCTCTGTTCATACTTTACTGTCAAGAGATATATTGCTCAGCTTCCCAACTGTTGGAACGATCTTGAGAGTTTCTCTAAGCAGTCATCTATTTCATCGGGTTAAACCTGGTGATTGGGTAGAACTTTACCAGTTACTCTTTGAAGTTGATAAGGGATCTTGGGTAATCAAAGTTACCAACTCTACAAAGGTTCGTCATCTCGCTCAAGATGATTGTTTAGTTGAAAAGATCATGAGGTTAGTACTTCTTGAGGTTTCTTTCGCTAATTACTTCCGATTCTGCTTACCACGAGAATCTCTTACTTTTTTGTTTTCTTTTTTATCTTATGTTCCCAAAACTAGGCTATATAATAAGAGAATATCATCAAAATTGGGACACATTCCGTTCTGGTGTTTTCCGTCACCTCCTGGATTAACAGGTTGCAATACTCTTATCACTCTCTTAAAAGAAAACTTCTCCTTAAGAAGCAGGATTTAATCTCAACACTTCTTTTTGCTTTCTTGATCATTAGACAGACTTCTTTAACATTCTTGGTGTCTTGCAGAGACAGATGAGAATTGTGCCCCATTTGTTACACTTATGGACATCATAACATTCCCCAAGGTACCATTTATGAGTCTAATTTTCTGTATTCCCTGAAAAGATTTAAATAATACTTTTCTGTGCTCGCCTACGCTGTTATTACAGGTTACATGCAAGTACAGATGCATTGTTCGGGTTGTAACTGCATATCCTTGGCAAGTAGATGATTTTTGTTCAAATGAGAATCGCCATCACCGAGTTTTGTTGACTCTGGAGGATCCAACAGCGACTTTAGAGGCTTTCTTATGCGACAAAGACGCTGTAAGTACGTCATTTGGTCTATATGCATCTAAACTGTCAACACAGATTTCTCTGATACCCTAATCTAGAGTATTATTGGCAGGAGTACTTTTGGGGTTTAGGGTATCATGACACAGAGACATTGAGGAAGAAGCGGAATTGGTTGCTCGGAATAAGGGAAAGCTTGAACTTTGTGGCTCCAAGAAATCCACCATGGATAGAGTGCTGCATCCTCTCCTACTATACTAACAAAGCTGACCCGTGGAAAACCAGATTATACAGAATCTTTGGTACTAGACTACTTGATTAAGCTTTTTTAGTTTTTAAAAGACTAAAAAGTTTAGTATTAGGGCTTAGATCATGTTAAGAATGTTGGATGTTGCTGACTTTAGTATGGTAGTTGTGTTGTTTTATTTCATTAAGAACTTGTAACCAAAAGAACATCTTCATGATATAAACCAAATCCAACAACTGAACACAAAAATATCAAACTTGTAACCAACTATGGATGAAGAACCCTTTACCTCTCAAATGGTAATCATTACACATTTCTTCCTCAGTTGGTTGCCCGAAGCTTTCTTTTGCGGTTTCTGATGTCTCTTTCTCAGTCTTAGTTCTGAAGGTTTTATTTGCACCCATGAGATGGCCTCTGTACACAGCCACAAATATAGAGTCCAGAGTGTTCAAATCTCAGAGGATTCATTTACATTTAAGGTGACGATTTTGGAGCTACTACCAGAGATTCTACATTGTCTGATGTTTCCGTGTTCCGAACTCGAAACTTCATCATATCCTTAATGATTTTCATCATCTGAAATGCTGCTATTATTCTCTTCACTACTTCTCGAATCCTCAGGTCCCTTGGCTACTATTGACCGGGCTGCTGATCCAGCAGTAAGCATTGTGTGGCTCAGCGTCGAACACGCGCAGCAAATACATTTTCCCTTTTCGAACTTTTACATAAATGTCGCATAAGATATACATTTTCATGCATTGAGGAACTACCATACTTTGTTCAAAGTTTTAAAATGGTTTCGACCTGTGGTATGTTTCACTAAATTGCAAATTCCATAACTAAACAAAAAGCGGTAAAAAGTAGAAAGATAATTGCTACATTTATAACTCTACTCGTAAAAATTCTGTCATCACTAAGGTCAACAAAGAAACGAATGCAGAGTTGAAAAAAAGAAAGAAAAGAAACAACAGAGCAAACAAAAGTCAATCTATGCTTTGCTTACTCGTTGAACATTGCCTAATACAACAGCTTCAGTGACCAAACATAATGGTTTTGCGTGTCAACAGTCCTTCATAAAACTCCATAATCTTCGCTGATACAACAACTCTTACACTTGGTCTTAATCTGAAACCCTCTTTCTCTTACAGGGTCACTGAAATCAATTGGTTCCTGCTCCGATGTGAAGCAGCTCCTCGGGGATTGCAGCTGGATCTAAGTCCCAACAGTTTCCGGGAAAGCCGCTGGTTGCGTCTTTAAGAAACCAAGACGGCACTTGATGCGAAAACCGCAACATCTCACACCTTGGTATCCACTTCTTACTTTCCTCCCTCGTGCTCCTGTGATATACGGTTTTGTAACCCTCTAGTTTAACAAGTGGGGCAACACACACACCATACTGTTCAGTATACTCATCAAGAATCTCCACCATTTCATATTGGTGCCTCACTTCGTCCGGTGTTGATCCATCCCAGTTCAGTGACCAGTTCTTGTAGACAGCCCAAATCTCCCCAGTTGTGGGGAAGATTCGAACACAACCACCTCTCCCTGTCTTCTTCCCTTTCAAAAGATGCGAAAAGATGTTAACTTGATCAACTATGTCAGAGTTTCGTATCCTGAAATGTCCACACGACTTTGTAAACCCGTATTGTACCCATTTCATTGACCCAAACTCGATATCGGTTTTGGAGCTTAAGTAAGCAATGTCAATCTTAAAGGGTTGAACCGAGAGTACTTCCCTAACCACACAATATAGGCGTGGCATACCATCATCTTCATCATAAATTGCCCATATTTGCCTTGGCTCAAAGGATTCCTCTGATCTGTTTTTATCAAAGTCATGGAAATCAGAGTCTGGAACTGTTATTGGCCCGTTAGTTTTGCGTCCCGTTACATCTCCCAACTTACAGGAGATAACAGTTTTTTCATCAAGTGGTGTCGCATCCTCTGCAGCCGCTGCTGCCTCTGAAGCCAATCTCATGATCTCCAATCTTTGCTTGATATCTGTTCTGGCCTTTTGAATTAAAGGTGTCCGTGTATCCAATACTGAAGCAGCAGACCAACGTCTAGTTGAACTTTGGAGATGAAGTTTGTAATCCTGTTCCATTTTGGCATCCGCATTCGTTGTCTTTGATACTGAAACAGATTTCAGAGGGTTCTCAACAAATCCATTAGCAGCAGCTTCCATAAACACTTTGCTTTTCTTCCCAGGTCTGCCGACCTTAACAGTCGCGTGAGCAGACATGCTGGGCGGATTAGGATATATCAGACCTCCATGTGTGCTTTTCTTCGAGCATGTCCCATTAGAACCATCTTTGACTTTATTTATTCCCGCGCTGACTACTGAGTTGCTGTGCTTATAAGGATACCCATTGGACACTGAGGACACACGCTTCAAATCCAGATTCCCTGGGGAGGTTGTTCCAGCGTACGAGCTCCATTCATATGAACCATTCGTACCATAATCATATCCATGTCCTTGCCCAGGATAGTGCCCTAAGAAATACGTGGAATTGGTGGGCATGCGTGACATAGCATCATAACCATGTGCGCCATAGCCATTACTCGGAGGCGCATGAGATGGAGGCGCATGAGACGGAGGCGCATGAGATGGGGGCGTGTAATGAAATGGTGCACTAACAGGAGCTGGACCAGTTTCTACAGCAATAAATGCTCCACGACAGTTCTTACACGAAAGCCTCTTATTCACATACTTCCTCAAGTACTCATACTGAACTTTGCAAGATGTGCATACAGTCCAGAAAGTATCAAGCCTTTCCGAAGATGGTGGAAACCGATCATATACCGCAGTCCCTGTCCCAGGCATATACTCTGTGCTGTGCTTCTGAACCACCGTGGAGTCGATATGCTTCTTTCTTTTGTAATAAAAAGTGCTTTTATTAAACTCATTAGACAAGAAACTCCAGGCTTCAGATATGAGATGAAATGCACCATCAGCTCCAATGCATTTGTTCTTATCAGGATGAAGCAATACAGCCATCTTTTTGTACTGCTTCTTCACTTCTCGTTTCCCAGCCGACGGTTTCAGTCCAAGTACCGCGTAATAATCAATCTGACCACCACTTCTAGTCTGAGAAGCTAAATAAACTTCAAACGTAGCAACCATCTGAGACACACCTTCCAAATCAGGAAACAAAGACTTTGCTTTCAACGCATAACTCCTAGCGCTCGTGAAATCTTTCTCCGCAAATCTCCTCTCAGCGATTTGTTTCACTCTGAGAGCTTCCTCTCTGTAAGCTTCCATGTAACCAACCCAATATATAACAACAACGCAGCAGCTCTACAAATGGAAACTAACACCGTTCTCGCAAGCTAAAACCCGAAACACATTCCATATTCAAGAACCAAAAGATCATCATTATCTGCAAAACAACATTCACAAGAATAACATAAATCAAAACCAATACCTAACCAACCACACATACAACATTTTCAGACCAGCTTTTACTCAAACAAAACCGAACTTACTAACTTACTACAACCATCCTTAAATTCGAGATCTAGAATCTCCAAGTTCCGTTTTTTAAGACAAAGTTACAAACTTTACATCTTTATATCACCATAACATAGTGAATTACACAATTAATCAACTAGATTTGGATAATTAAGTATATGTGAAGTAAAAAGTAGCTTAATTTTTCTAAAACCTAAAAATTCACGAAATGAGAAAAAGACAGAGAATAGAGTTAGCGATCTTACTGATAAATTGGGGAAAATTACAAACAAAGCTTCGAAATAGATCTCTGAAACTTCTTCCTCCAGAGATTAAGCAGATCCAATCGAAGTAGCGAAAAAGCACGAATCTTTAAGCAAGATTTGGAATCAAGAAGAGCTAATAACTACAGTAACTTTAGGGTTTATGGTTTCAGTGAAAGTTTTATTTTCAGGTAATCGGCGATTCTCGCATCGAGAATGAATCGCCGGAAAACACCGTCGAATCGGCGATCGAGAATTTCGGAAAAATGAAGGATAAATAAAAATTTGGTTTTTTTTTTTTTTTTGGTTTTTAAGTAAAATATTTTCGAGTGAAAGTAAACGGTGCTAATTTGTTAATAGTGGCTCTCTCGACTCTGATCTATGCTATCGTGCACCGTAATGAGGAATGCGCATATTTATTTAATTTTTTTTTATATAATTTTTTGTTAAAATGTTTTAATGTGATAATTTGATGCAAGTTGGCATTTATCCCTTTTGTCATTATTTAATAATTTAACTTTTAAAACAACCACAACCAGTTATTTATTTTGAATGTAGTAGAGTTATCTAAAAAGTTTGAGTCTCAAAGTTATATGAATGTTTTAAATTATATAACTATGGGTTAAAAAGTTTGAGTCTCAAAGTTATATGAATGTTTTAAATTATATAACTATGGGTTAAAATAATAGTTTCATAAAGGTATAGAAAAATTCAACTTTAATAATTGATAAACAAAACTATAATATATATAAACACCATCCAGCTAATAGAACTCAATATGACTCATGAAGATTCATTTAAGAATTTTCACACCTATTAAAAAAAATTTAGTACTTGTTTTTTCTACTTTCTAATAATTATGGGCTACATGCCTACATCTATCACTTTTCCTCAGTTCCCAGTAATTATAAACTAATAACAATTTATTTATGTCACGGTTGTGAAAGGAATCAAGGATGTGTAATTGTAACAAGTTATGGTTGGTTTTTTGTCATTGAAGATATATATTGTTATGGGAATAGTATGTCAATAGACACAGTTCGTACGTGGTTGCGCCTATTCCGAAACTAACTGCAAGTCGAAACATGCATCTTATTTTGGCGACACAACCAAAATGTCTTTAGACCTCATTTCCTCTTTCTCCAAAAGTGGGGAACAAATCAGAAAAAAAGATGTTTCAGGTAGAATTGTATCGTATATATCGTCGCGATTTGCATGCAATACATGACTAACTAATTATAACAAACTTTCATCCGATGAAAGAATAAAGGCTTGGGTTAGATTCAAGAATGTACACTTGTGGAGAATTAGACAAATAAGAGATCCATTTTTCTTCGCTTGTCTGTACTCTTTCACGGTTTGGAGATGAGCTTTGTACATATGTCTTAGCATTTTAAGCGTATAACGTGAATGCAATGGTCGAGACCCAACGAGTTATCTTGTCTGTCTTATAAATCGACAATTTTAAACTAAATAATAACCTAAAACATCCATAATGAAACACAATAGTTTCAAAACTTCCAAAAACATAAGCTCATGAAGGAAATCAAAAGTTGCTACAGTAATCGTTAAACTTGCTTCTGTAACATTTATTTCATTATGCAAGTACTTAAATCATTTATCCAATTGATGACATATATATCTCTCCCTCTAATCACGTTCTATAAACATTATTCTACAACTGTTTACTCTAATTAAAAAAAAAAATCATGATTTTTTCTAAAGATCAACTTACCTTGTTTTCGTTTTCTCTCTCGCTCTCATTCTTTCTATACTCAAATCCACCATTGATGAACAATAAGGTTTACCATTAACTACATGAAGTTTAAACACCTCTCAATCTTGCCGATTCGATTAGATAAGTTCATGGTTTTTTCTTTATATTTGTGTTTTTCTCTTTCTAACTCTTTCTATTTTCAAATCTCATGTTTGCTTCTCTGTAATTTTGTCACTTCTCATGTACTAATTTCTTACTCGTTCATTGATTTTTCCTATAGAATCCTAAATTATACATATTGGTTTTATAAATTTCAGTTTCTAAATGATATAAGATAGTACATTAAATATATCCCCAAGCTTGGTTTATTTCAAAGCATTGGAACAAGTTCTTATAAGTCATAAGATTTAAATTATTTATCTTTTTTTTTCTTGCAGGATTTAAACTATGGCAGACGAAGTTGAAACGAACAAAACATACATTCATCTATAGAAGCCTATCAAACAAAGAAAACCACCACCTCAATGACAGAAGGCTTGCCGCTAAGCATTACCTAGTTATTATTTGTGTCTACACTTTTAATCATACTTTTGCTTTAGATTTTTGTAGTTATATGTTTTAGTTTGTAATTTTTTATCATTGGTTGTACTATTATAATTATAATAAAATGATATAATGATTTCCAATTTATATTTCATTTTACGTATTTATTGAAAAATTAATAATAAATTACAACATTTTAAATTAATTATTGTCAAATTAATTAATTCAAATGACAAATTTTTTAAATCAGTTATGAAAATTGATACTAATTTGACATCAATTGATACAAGTGATAGAAATATGATTATTGGCATCAATTAGTATAACCGTTACAAATATTAACATCATTCATATTAATTGATACAAAGTTTAACATCATTTTTTATAATTGATATATGTTAACATCGATTTACAAAGAATTGATACAAAATATTTGCATCACCACTTTTGGAGTCACTTTTTTAAGTGATGTTATTTTTTTTTGCATCATTTATAACTGATATAAAATTAGAAAAAAAATGATGTAAAACACACATTTTTTTGTAGTGAATGAAAGCCACAAACCCAAAAAAAATATGGGCACTAATAGTGTGTGTGTAGAAGATAATAGAAGAATTTGTTTAACATGGTATTCGAACCACTTCCATCATCTTCCCTTGTACAAGCCATAACAACTTACACTAAACAGACGTTTTGGTAATTTTACGGCCGAAAAATAGATAATTTTTAACAAGACCGCAATGTTTGGCCTGTTTGGCCCATGACTAGCTCGGCCTCCAAAGCTCCAACTAGGATACAAAAAAAGAAGTAGAAATTCAATGACTAGACTAAAGTTGTTTTCGTGACTAGGAGCTTCCCCAGAGTTGGTGTTGCTCGGAGAATTTGGAAGCGGTTTCTTTTAGTCAGTCCGGAAGATTTTCGATGCTTTTGGCTTGGATTTGAGATCGGCAGAAGGGAGGAGGATTCTCATCGCTCCAAGGCTGATCAATGGTGGCTAGTCGGAATTTCAGCAGTGTCCGGCGAAATTGACAGTGGTGCTCGACGTCTTGCCGCGTGGCTTTGGGAAGAACACGTCTTCCACACGTGTCAACATATCTAAATCATATTCGCATTAATATTTATCTTTTATTAAAATATAATTTAGTTTTGGGCTTAGGCTGTTATTTCGTTTGTACTCCTTTGTATTGGACCTTTTGTAATCTGTCCTTTTGGGTTTTATCAATAAAATCAAATGGCTGACAAAAAAAAAAAGTTGTTTTTGTGAATCGTGACTATAAAAATATTATTTACCAAGTGGAAGGTAGTTAAATGAGAAATTGAAAGTAATAACTCAAGGTCACTAGTTCAACTCTACTTTGGGAGAATGATTTATGTCTTTAAAAATTTTTATTATTAACGGTTGGCTCAAGGCACCGGAAAAGATTATGGGACAGAGCCAAAGAAAATTATAAAAATATATAGATAAAATAACTTATCAAGTAACTCACAAAAATCAAATTTGGTCATTCACTCTTGACATCAAACAAACCAATCTATACTATTAATTGCGAAGCATTCCCTAATAATAAACCTTATAAAGTGTAAAAAATTACGAGGGAATGCCATTGGCTTTTTTGCATTCAAAGAGTAAATTAAAAATTTTGTTTAAGGTTAAATAAGACAATTTAATGAGTTACAGAAAGCGGATCCTGGGTTATTATTTCGGATAAACACGCGGATCCTATGCAGCCTGATACAGTCATTGACTCGGATCCTTAATTCGACCTGTTTCCCTGTCGATAAATGTTTAAACGGAATTATTTCACTCCATATTCTCTGTATCTGTTACAGAAAATAATTGCCAAAAATATTAGTTCAGATTTCAAGAGATTTCTATAATCTATATAACTAACATATCTAATCACTTAATTCTATCATAATAATCGCAGATTAGGCAAGCAACATAAATAAATAAATCAATATATATTCGCTCCACTGATTTTAAGAAAGATGCAAAAAAAATCACGTAATATAAGGAACAAATCCAATTGCGATATAACTGTTTTCAATATGATCTAATCTCAGTTATTATATTTACCTAATTTGAAAATTACGAAATAATCTAATCCTATCAAATCAAGCATATTCGATTACAGATTGTTTTAAATTCTAATACGCAAATATATTTTCATGTTTACAAGGATAAACCCTAAAAACGAGAGCTGTATCGACTAATAGTATATATATAGTAAACTCGATTACACCTCTCAGAACTCACAATCATTCAAAGCTTTACTTCAATTTCATCTTATTTTATTGTTTTAAAAAATGGATGCTAATCTTCTTATCACTGAACTTGCTAACGTGAAACCTTTCAAAACATGTTGGAAAATCTAAGTGAAAATCGTTCACTCCTTGACTCGATATACTCAATACACAGGAGAGACAATGGACATGACTCTTGCTAATGTTTCTGTAAGTATTATTCACTTGCTAACGTCTAACTTTTCAAAAAGTATTATTGTTTTGCTTACTACACCTATACACCTATATGTCTCTAATAACCTTTGTTTAACGTTGGCCTTTATCTACCTAGGCCATGTTTTTCACATGAACTGCTCTATGTTGCAGTCTCGAGAGTTAATTCTAAGAAAGGATTAAAAGTGTTCTATGTGAACAAAGCAGGGAAACCACAAAATCAGACGATGAATGTGGTATTCAAAGAAGTGTTTCAAAACCTTTAAAGATATGCGGTTTAGCTCAGAAGGATAGAAGTATCATTAAATATTACCTCTGTCATCTAATTTTGGTTATTTACAATTGATTTTTACTAACATTATTTTTTTTGCTTTATGATTTACAGGGACCGACCATGTTTTTCAGAAGAACAGAGTTTTTCAAATTAGATATTTGAAGAAAAGCAACGTTTTTTCTTTTTCTTGCCTACATTCAATAAACTTATCAACTTCAAGAATAAAGTTGATAGTGTACTCATTTCTTTTATACAGAACTTCATACCTTATATAAAAAACAGAATTACTTTGTATAACCAAAGTAACAGGTTTGCTTAAGTAATATTATGTCAACTTTTTCAGGCTCAGTAGCAGTAAAGGTTAAAACTTAATATCAAACAACTTTTCAAAACGTAAAAACTTAATATCAAACAACTTTTCAAAACGTAAAGTAGTTTTCATCTATTATATACTACTATCAATTTAACATGCTAAGGCTATTACGAATATAAACACTAACCTGTTACTCTTATTTTTCTGGATATCTCCAATGCCAACATTTCTCTTCCCTTCTCCATATTCAAATCATACTTGCAAAGGAACCTCCACCTTAAAACATTTAATTTTGTTATAAACAATTTAAACTTTTAAAATACTTATGAAACAAAACCAAAACTATGTTATATATATTATCTACTAGATCGTGTAGTAAGAAACAGTAGTAAATGTAAGAAACGAAAGCTTTTATATAAATTGAGATCTCACTAACCTGAAAAATAAAGATTCCAAAATAGCTACGATGACAAAATCTTTGCAGCTCTTCCAAAGGCTCATGTGACTCCCAAAACAGCCTTCATCTGAACAACATATACACAGAAGTTTTCATAGAGTAAATCAATGTGCTATATATATATAGTCTCTTAACATTAGCTCAAAAAGAGTATCTAAATCAGCAAATCTATAAAACAAAACTTTAAAAGTTGACATCTCACTAACCTTTAACAGCTTAATTTCAGAAAACTACAATGACAAAATCACATATTATCCTCCATAGTCTTCATTTAATCGTAACTCATATATCACCTGAATAGACAAAAAAAAAACAAATCAGATTACAGTTAGTACAAAATCTACTCAATTACGTAAATTTCAAACAAAATAGTGCTCTGTATACTCGAGATTAACGGTTCAACTTAAGAAAATACCTAAATTTTAAAATAGCTTATTGAGAATAATTACACATATAAGATCCTCTTACTTGCGAATCCGTGGCGAATTTATACTATTAAAACTGAATATTTCAAAGATTGCAAATTCAATCGATATATACAAAATCTGTAAAACTATAAATCTGATTCAATATAAGGCTTACCTATACACATGATTCAAGAATTGAACAAGTAGAAGTATGAAAGGAGACAAAGTACTGATTTTTCTATGAGAAATCTCGCAAATGCTTCTGGAATTCGAGAGATGTTCATCGTTTTGTTCGGTGCATTTTTTTTTGGGGAAATAAAGAAAACGAAATTCCTAACAAAAAATATCTGTCCAAATATTACATTTTTTTTTGGCATAATCCAAATATTACATTAATAACATGTATTAAGATAAATAACGAATTAAACAAACAAAAATACTAAATGGATTCAGGACTGTTAATAATGAGCCTATATGAATATGTCATTAAGCCCATTTGAGTGTTCTTCGTAATAAGAAGTGTGGCCTGTCAACTAACATATTTTTTCCATGGCTTTCAAAATTTATACTAAAATTAAATAAACACTAATGTGAATTCAACATAATGTTATTATACAATTATTACATTTTTAGTTTATTACAATAGGGCACTATAGTTTCCCCTATTACACATATTCCTTATGAAAATATACAAATTCTCTTTTGTTAAGTAAAACAATTTTTGGTTATCCCATAAAACACATATAAACGTTCGAAATAAAACATCGCAACATTTTTAAAATTAACAAACAAATATACTCCATCTACTATATATATCCTATTCGAATACTAACAAACCCAAAAGAGTATATAATATATTACAAAAAAACGATGTAAAAAACTGATTTAAGCAATTTCAACCAGCACGTAAGGATCTAGTATTGTCTTAAATAAGAAAAGCAAAGACATCACAAACACACAACAATTGCCATAAGCAGTAAAACCAATCTTTGAAACACATACTCATATCTTAAAAACAGCACCTATATAACAACAAACGATAAGAGAAATTATTTTTGGAGGAAAATTTTGATTTTGAACATCTCGCTCATACATTTTGATAAAAAAAAAAAATGTCATAAAAAAACTATAATTTACCTGTTTTTGGCCAAAAATATCTTCATCTATTCCATTAGATAACTAATTCTTCAAATTTTACGTTTATCAAGTCATTTTAGTTTCGTTAATCAGTAATAACGAGCTAAAATTATCGACTAACAACGGAGATAAAATAGTTTGATCAAATTTTTGCTAAATAAGTTTGGGATTGTCTGTAAAATTCTTCCTCTTCTTTTCCCAAAAACCCAAACTCGGCACATAAATAAATAATGCTAAGCGCTTGCCGACAAAAAAAAAAAACGCTTTTACGAAATGTTTTGCTTAGGACAAAACGACAGCGTTTTTAGAACAATCCGACAGAATTATTCTCTCTCTCTAACATATTTATTCGCTGTTTCTTCCTTACAAGGAAGACCGATCACGGACAAAATTTTGCAGAGACATTATAGACCAGAACATTCATGTTGCTTCAACTCCGGTTTTAGGTATTAATTTCTTCTTTCAATATGTCTGCTCAATTGCTTCCTTCAATCTCTAATCCCAATGTCTTCGTGATACTTCGATTCGGGAACTAAATAAGATCTCTCTAGGAGTTTCTGTTTAGATGATTCAATACGTTGACTTTTCTTCAAATTATTTGTTAGATTTCAGTGTTCGATATGATTACCTTTTGTGTTTTGGGAACGATCATCACTAAATTACAGAGATAAAACAGTAATTATTGAATGTTAATATAAAATTTAATCCCAAATTTTGACACTTTCCTTCAATTCAGATTCGAAAATTGAAAGTCGGATTATTGAATTTGTGAATTTCTGTGACATTGCAGTTAGAGGAGGAAATTATTGAAAACCAGCTTGGAAAGAGACAGAGAAATGGCTTCTGATAGAGAAGAGTTTAACTTGTGTGGACCTTCACATCTCACAACTGTTGATTGGTATGTTTGGACTGTTAACCATTTGGTTTAGGATTTAATCTTAGAATGTAACATTCGTTTTTTGTGTATGAAAGTTGAATTCAAGATCAAACATGTGGTTAGACTTATCAAATGGGTTCTTGAAATTTGTCTTTTTTGTTTTTTTAACAGGGCAAATGAAGATCACCAGCGTTGTGTAGCAGCTTGTTTGGTTCAAGGAATATATATAGTAGAGCGTGATCGTCAGCTTAATCGTGAAGGTTCTGAAGCTCTTGCACCTCCATGGTGGGAATCCTTCAACTTTAAATTGATCCGGCACCTTAAAGACGATGCTGATTTCTCAATCTTTGGCGGTATTTATGAATACAAATCGTTACAGCCAGATGTTGTGGATTCTGGAGTTCCGCGGTATGTTATAGCGTTTAGAGGGACTTTGACTAAAGCGGATTCGATAACCCGTGATATCGAGTTGGATATCCATATTATCCGGAATGGGCTTCACCGAACATCCCGTTTTGAGATTGCTATGCAAGCTGTGAGAAGTATGGCTGATTCTGTTGGGGCTTCAAGCTTTTGGCTAACAGGGCATTCCCTGGGTGCAGCTATGGCGCTCCTCGCTGGCAAAACAATCGCAAAGACTGGAATTTATATCAAATCTTTGTTGTTTAACCCTCCATATGTGTCTCCCCCGATCGAGAGGATAGCAAACGAACGGGTTAGGCACGGGATTAGATTCGCGGGGAGCCTCATCACAGCAGGACTAGCGCTCTCCAGAACTCTTAAACAAACACAGCAGCCGCAGCAACAGCAACTGCAACTACAAAACTTGACTGAAGATCCGCTAGAGGCACTATCTTTGTGGCTCCCTAACATACATGTAAATCCAGGGGACCATCTATGTTCAGAGTATATCGGATTTTTCGAGCACCGGGGAACAATGGAACAGATCGGGTATGGAGCCGGAATTGTAGAGAGGATGGCGATGCAGCATTCCTTGGGAGGTTTGCTAATGGATGTTATGGGAGTGAGCAATGCAGTGGAAGTAGAAGAGCCGGTTCATGTCATCCCATCTGCAAATCTTATAGTAAACAAGACCAATTCCGAAGATTACAAGGACGCTCATGGAATACACCAATGGTGGAGAGATGACCAAGATTTGGTTTCCCACATTTACATGTACAAATAGCTCTCATTCTTTTGCTTTTTTCTCATTACTAAGATTTGGCTTGTTCATACATTTGTTTGTTGACAAATTAAGAAAATGATTCTTTTAACTATGTAATAGTTTGTATTAATGATATTTACTTTCACAATAAGATCAAGGGGCCAAGAAGTTGTTGCATGCGTGAGAAAGTTTAAGAAAATCTTTGTAGCACTATTTTGATGTCAAAATATTATATGAAAACTTTTGTAATACCTTTGCATAGACAATATATCTTACCAATCTTTTAATCTTTGTAGCACTGTTTTGATGTCCATGGAGTAACTAAAGAGTTCTTGTAATTTTTGCAGGGCCACCTCTCATCTTAAGAGTTCCTGTAAGAGAATTTAATTTATAACTTTAGTAGATAAAGCTGTGTTTTACTCACTCAGATAACAAGAAAACTATCGGTCTAATGTTAACGTTCATGTATTCGATAATTAAGAAGCTGCATGAGAAAAATTAAACATCTTTCTGATAACTTGAGACATGCATAGATAATATTTAAGTAAATATCATTGTTGGTAGTTTGATTGGCTTTGACAATCTTTAAGCTCATATTCAATGTGAACATTGTTTTAAGGAATCATATTTGTTACCAGAAAAATTGATAATACAACAATGTGAAAGTGAAACTATATAAGATACAAATATTTTACAGAATTATCACTAAAATCTTTTTGTGGAAATCTATACTAACTTAGGGCCTGTTCGTTTGATCATCTGGCATTTCTATCCAGATGGTCCATCTAAATGTTCCATCCAAATGCTCCATCTGAATGTTGTTCGTTTCAATTTTTGGATATTCATTTGGATGGAACATCTAAATGAACTTTTGTTTGTTTGCTTAATTTTTATAAATCTTCATTTGCATCTAGATGACTTTAACAAGAAAATGACTAAAATATCCATACTATTAATCTAATTATATTTTAATTTTAATCTTAGCTATATTAATTTAATTATTGCTCAAAAATATATTTACAAATAAATAATTTCAAACTATGATTTTAACATATAAAAATTAAGTTTACGGTTTTGGCAGAAAAATATGATTTTACGGTTTTAATATGATTTTACGGTTTTAGCGGGAAAATTTGATTTAGCGAGAAAATATGATTTTACAGGAAAATTAAGTTTTGTACTTTTGGCGGGAAAATATGATTTCACGGTTTTGGTGGAAAACACAATTCTTCAGTTTTTTTTATTTTGGCGGAAAAACAGAATTCCGTAATTTTTCCGCCAAAATTGTGATTTTATAGTTTTGGCGGGAAAATATGATTTCACGGTTTTGGTGGAAAACACAATTCTTCAGTTTTTTCGGTTTTGGCGGGAAAAAAAAAGAATTCCGTAATTTTCTCGCCAAAATCATGACTTTATAGTTTTGGCGGGAAAACATGATTTCACGGCTTTGGTGGAAATCACAATTCTTCAGTTTTTTCGGTTTTGGCGAGAAAACAGAATTCCGTAATTTTCCCGCCAACATCGTGATTTTATAGTTTTGGCGAGAAAATATGATTTTCCGGTTTTGGTGGAAAATGTTATTCTTCAATTTTTTTGGTTTTGGCGGGAAAACTATGATTTTGCGGTTTTGGCGGAAAAACATGATTTTGTGGTTTTGGCGGGAAAATATGAGTTTATGGTTTTGGCGGAAAAACATGATTTGGCGAAAAATATGATTTTGCGGTTTTGGTGGAAAAACATGATTTTGCGGTTTTGACGAATTCCACAATTTTCTATCAAAAATCATGATTTCACTTTTTGGCAGGAAAAAACACAATTCCGCGATTTTATGATTTTGATGGAAAATGATAATCCTTGATTTCACAATTTTTAGAGATTTTTTTGTGCAAATATGTGTTTTTTAGAATATAAAATGAGTAATCTATGGAAAATAAACATTATTTGATATATGATTGTAAATGAAGTATATTTGTCATTTGTTATTTTTGGCTGAAACATCTCCATCCAAATGCTCCAATCATGTTCACCCAGATGAGTTTGACAAATTTGCCTAAAATTACAAACTCATTCAGATGATCCATCCAACTGATTCATCCAAATGCTTTGTTAAATTGTTAAAAACGAACATCATTCTTCATCTTCATCCAGATGATCCATATGAATGGAGAAACGAACAGGGCCTTATTCATTTTCTGAAAGACTTGCCATTTGAATTTCCGAGAGACCAGTACTTGTAGAAGGATGTGATTGTACTCTTTCATCTTTAGAGTAACTTTGATTTCAGGTGAACGTTTTTTAGCATACTAAACAAAACGTCGTATACGGTCCTTCATCTTCATTCTTCAAGTTGCCATCTTCGCACAAATTCTAAAAGACTCACACTATCCTTCTCTAAACTGTTATCATCTTAGGGGAGATGATGGAGTCCAATCCTCCACAAGAGAAACCAATAAGGTCATCACTTGACATATAATTGATCTTCTTTTGAGCTCTACAGATATGCAATTTTCTGCTGACTTTGCAACATATTCAATGCTCTTCATCGTTTCTCTTCATTATCTGTAACAATGGTTTCGTCTAATTACTCCTAGAATATTCCATTGCTTAACTTTGGGCGTAACCACATTGCCAAATTGGATCCCTCTTCTCCCAATGTTTTATCAACTGCTTATTTCCTTGTGATCATTTCTAGTAAGATCACTCTAAATCTCTAGCTCCATCCTTATCTTGATTTTAATGTGTATTAGAACAAAAATCAAAACTAAATTTCTTGTTCTTTTCATTTTCAATTAAAACTTTAATTATATATTAAATTGATTAATTATTTAATTCAATAAAGTTATATCATATATATCCTAAATACCGATTTAACTTGTTTTAATGAATTTAAATGTGACTACACTTCTATCCATATGTTATAGTCATTGAAATAATTATTTTCAAAAATGATGAAAATTTTGCAAAACTTAAGAAAAATATGAGCAAAACATAAGATAAATATGATAAAATACAAAAACTATAGATGTGTTTGTAAAGTGTCATGTATGTGTAACGTTAATATCCAAAAATTTGAATTTTTGATTTCAAAGTTTTTGAAACACAAACCCAAAAAAGATTTTGATGTTAAATTCATTAGATTTTGACAATAATGCATGTCTATTTTATATTTAGTAGTTTTTATTAATAAATCGCAAAGGTAAAAAAGAAAAAAAGAAAGAATAAGAACAAAATACTGAGGCTTCCAAAACACGTAAATGTCATTTACAAACCCAGAAATAAGTTGATCATACACAAGTCAGGAGATCATTGAAATCATAATTGGAGGAGCACTCGTATTGATCACCATCAAAATCATGGTTTACGTTTATCAGCTCAAGAAATCTACTATGGTAAATGTTAAGAATGGTAGAAATGAGGATGTTCACACAGTGTTGACACATGGCGATCACGTTTCTTTATGTTTTTTTGAAGGGTGACTTGAGTCCAGATGAATTCGCCGCATCTTTGATGTATATGGATATGTGGCCTCGTCTTTCAGCTAGTCGTGGCTAACATACTCACTTTAAACTCTTTGGTTTACATTTGCAAAAAAAGGAGGGATATGCCTCTTGTTATTCAGACTAATGTCCCTTATTGGTGTTCACATTGGCAGACCCAAAGATAAATTTTACCCGGGTCAAATTTTTTATATAAAAATATCATATAATTAATTTTATACTAATCTTATATAAACACTAAAAAAATCATTTTCAAAAAGAATATATATAAAATGCTGTTATTCTTTAAAGAATTAAAAAATCTATATATATAAAAGAAGCGTTTCACTCTTTCTTTATTTATCCACTTGGCAATTGTTAAAAAAAAATATATATCTATTTTCAATTAAACTTAAAATATAACGTATTTAATCATATACTTTAAATCATACTTTAAATCCACACTTTACTACTAATTTGTAACTCTTATAGTCTAATTATATTAGAAATGTAACTTCCATCACTTATTTTTCTATAAATAACCATTCTCACATCCTCCTCCACCATGTTTCAAATCCTAAATATTTTCTTTGTTTTGTTTATGTTCTTGTATGGATTAAAAACTCAACCACGATATCATTGTAAGAGATTGATTGTATATATGTATATATTAATATATATCTTACATTCTTTTCAATTTTATTTCTTCTTTGTTTTTATGTAATTCTTCTTTCCTTCTTTTTTTTTATAATATACTTTAATTTAAAATTACATATGTAAAATATAATTTTGATTACTATGATAAAATTACATTATTGATGCAGATTCAAAAATATTAATTCCGACCATCGCACAATAAGGGAATCAAGCTAAAGAAACTATCTCCATTTTTTACTTTGGACGTTTGATTATTTCTTATATTTTCATGTATATTTATTTTATTTTTTTAAGTATGCAATGTTTTAACGAAATAAGTTTTTGTAATGTACAATTATCATTAATTCTCCTTAACTCTCTCGTACCTCCAAAAAATTGTAATACATTTTTTTAGTATACTCATCATTATAATTAGTTTTTTATTCAACATATAATTATATATAAAGATCATTAAAATATTTATTTAGTTCAAATTTTGTAGTGTAAGGATTTTCTATATTTTCCTTAACTCTCTCGTACCTCTAAAAAAATTGTAATACATTTTTTTACTATACTCATCATTATATTTAGTTTTTTATTCAACATATAATTTTATATGAAGATCATTAAAATATTTCTTTAGTTCAAATTTTGTAGTGTAAGGATTTTTCTGTATATATAAAAAAATTATATTTCATTTCTAATCTAGCTTGTACTACAAAGATGAAATCATTAGAATTAAACCTAGCAATATAACTTAAATTAAGGGGAATATAAAAAGAGATTAAACAATGAAAGTAATCTTTGGGATTTTTTTGTAAAGATTTTGATTGCACTTCGTATGATTTTATAGGAAATGTATCTACTTTCTTATTTACAAAATAATTTGGAAAATACTTTAGGTTATGTGTTAGTTTATATCAACAACTTAAACTAAATATTTGAATATCATTGTAAATTTTCATTTTATCACTAATAATGTTTATTTTACGTTGAATGCTCAAAAATACTAACTAAAATTATTATCATAGTTGAACAATAAAAAACCGAATAAATTCATGAGATTTATATGTTTGATTATTAAATAAGTTATATATTTTGATATTGTATGATTTGAATAAATATATGTTATTGATTATTGACATTTAGGAAAATTATTTGTTCTATATTTTTAAATTATTATTAAATAAATTAACATAACTGATTTTACAACAGTCCGCGCAAATGTGCGGGCTATGACCTAGGATATAAAACATAAAAACATGTTTATAAAGTTGAAATAGGGAAACAAAATACTAAAAAGTGTCACACTAGATGTTTGAACCCGAGTTTTGGTATGTCAACTCCCTGGGAATTACCAACTGTGCTGTTGGAACTTTCTAAATTAAAATGCACGAAAACTTATTTCACTATTTTACATAGGTCAGGTGACTCACCTCTCTTCTCAGTGGGTTCGCCCCTGGGTGTTCACACCCACAGCTGGTTCATTATAGTGGATGCTCATGATCAGTTCAAGGGTTCGAGACCTTTAGGCCATTTTTTTCCCTTGCTTGTAGCATTGTTAAACTTAAAGCCGGTCTTGTTCACACCATCTCCAATAATGGCCTCGACAAGTTAGGTGTAACGCTAGCTTTCGAAAGTTATATTAGGATCTTGAAATCTAGCTTTGTGGTCCTAACCCACGATTTATATGCTCTTTAGGATGAAGGTCTCATACCCAAATTTGCCAAGATTATGGAAATGACTCACCACGGTATCTTCGACCTACTAAATCGTGAGCATACGACGAATCGTCTTCAATGAAAAATAGATAATGACCATATTGATCTGAGCTCATTCTTCAAGGTAAGAAATCAAGCACTTAGTCATAGCTAATACCGTTTTTATGATTCTCACGTACGTGCATTTATCTCTTCTTTTGTTTCTTGGATTCAGTTGTGATTTTACACCAATTGTTGCTGGTTGTTTTTTTAGTTCTTCTTTACTGTTAAGCTAAATGTAAGTACCAAAATGGCTTAACAAGAAGGATAACAGAAGGTGATGAGATTTAGAAGAATTAGGGGTTGAGAAGAAGAAGAAATCAGAAGAAGAAGGGGAAGGAGAAAAGAGAAGAGAGAAGAGTTTAATTCATTGTTATTATCTTCATCGATAAGTGTTTTACAAAGACTAAGGAAGAGTTATATATAAGAAACTACTATAAGAAACAGGCTAAACATTAAGCCTCATAAAAGTCCATAAGGCCCACTCGTGATCCTATCACTAAACTGAAGTATCATAATCTTCTTTCTATTTAAGCTACTGATTAAAACATGAGAAAATTTTGAATTTTTTTTTTTTTTTTTTGATATACCCGATCGGCTGATCCGGTCAGCCTCGGTAGGAACGCACCGGAGTGCTACAGAGTGGACTCACTACCACCCCGAAGGATGGGCTACCACACTGCCTAACCGAGTTTGGAATGCTTTCCGACTAATGCCCGGGGGTAGCTGGATCGCCTGTTACCAGACTACCAGGTAAACTGCCTGGGCCGAAGCCCAAGCCCAGACTTCCCAACAAAGTGTTGATAACAGCGAGGGAGGAAGATCGAACCCGGGTTCGGGGATTTCATCCTCAACTCCGGACTCGCCCTACCACTCGCCCACCACCTTGCGGGCAATTTTGAAAATTTTAAAACATGATAATAACGATCCTATCACAGTTTGAAAATTTTCAAAATTTACTTCCTAACCTCTGTAAACTTTTTTGTGTGGAGACAAAGTTTAATATGAGTAGTACTAGTTTATTAAGTTTATAGATCCTAACCTCTATAACTTCTCTTTATTGATAATGTAAACGATGAATACACAAGCACACCGATTACAAGGAAGATAAGCCGGTAACGATAAAATCTCAGATCAAGCTCTCATGGAGAACTCAACCTCAAGATTCGGATCATCATCTATATCGATCATATATAAAATCCAGAGAGACTCATATCGTCTTCTTCACTCATCAACAATAAGCATAGTCCATCGTATAATTCTCCGATGACTCGTTATACTCCTCTAAGCTTCTCAAGGGTAAACCTTCTAGTCCTAGATGATTCCAAGTCTCTTCTTAATGTGCCAACTAGGCTCTATGTCACTACTTTGTGTTGTCTCCAATTCGCATCCTTCTAGTACTCAAGACATTTTTTTATATAACATCTGGATTATTGAATTAAGAGGAAGTAACATAGTCATAGTTAAATTAGAGAAAATGTGAATGGAAGAAAAAAAATATATAGCAGAGCACCATGTCATATAATGATAGCACTCTATTACTTTGTTCTTTAATTACAGCCGAAGAAGAAGAGTATAAGAAACATGTTTAAGATTCAGCCTTAAACAAGTGAAGAAGAAGAAGCAAAAAAGAAAGGCTCAACGAATGGGAACTTTGATCCAACCATTGGCGAAAGCAATGGCTAAGATGACGAATGGCGTTGACATACCGAAGATGATAATGTAAGGGAGAGGCGTCTTCATCGGATTCTCTCCTTCTCTTTCTCCAACGCTTTGCCAATACCTACAAAATTGCAATGCAAATCTCATCCATACCCATTTCTTCAATCACAATTGCATGTTTATGAAAAATGTGCATGCAAGAGTTTAAGTTCTTTCTAATAAATTACAAAAACCAAATATTTTCGATCAAACATGGTCACAATTAATGGTTCGGGTATGGACTCTCTATCACTTACAAACTACGATTATTAGTATTAATTTTTTTGCTAACAACATGCATTATGCGGGTTTTAGCCGGAATATTGATACAATACTAGCTAACACAAACCACTAGTCTACATGTCATTGTCACATACAAAAAAACTATCTAAATTCTGCAATGGAGACTAAACTTTTGCATTTAATTGGTAAACTATCTAAATTCTGCAATGGAGACTAAACTTTTGCGTTTCTTAATTTTCCATGTATTCATCAATTTCCTAGGATTTGTTTTTCTGTGATTTTTGAAAAATTACATTTCTATTCCATAGATTTCTGTTTATTTTCTACAATCTAGTGATGGGAAATTGAAAATTAAGATTAACTAACTGTTCTGGTTCTTCCTCTTTGGTTATGAACTTCTTCTTATCCTTAGGCTTCACTTCTCCATCTCCTCCACCTTAAGCAAGAACCAAGGATTAACAAAATTTACATCTACAAATAAATAAAAGAGATAAGAGTACCTAATTTGGCGTGAAGCTTGAACTGTGGGAATCTTAATGGTGATTGTGGACAGAGGAATTGAGGCAAAGCAAGCAATGATGAATATGAAGAAGATGATGAGGTTGTGGAATCATTAGCCCTTTGGCTAAACGAAGAAGAGGCAATGCGGAATTTGGCTGCCATTTCCAACAACTATACGTTTTGTTTTTGTATTCGTTGAATATGGTTTTTCATTTTTTGGCGTATATTTTAGTTGGAGACATATGTGGCATTTGTGGTGACATTTGGCAAACTTGGAGACTAAAACCTTATCCTCTTCTTAGATTAGACACTCCATTTGCTGTGGAACATTTGAACTCAACCGAATCAATTTAATAAATGAGAGAATGTGCAAACCAGGCCTTTTCAAATAATATCGTAATTGCTGCAAAAAAAAAAAAAAAATTATATAGTTTAATTAATTTAATGCACTATACAAAATAAAAAATTAGCCTATATATATTTTGCAATTAATTTAATCCATTACATTAGGTGTGTCAAAATTATTAATTTTGGATTGAAAAATATTTATTTGGACTTTTAGAAATAGTTCAAAGACTCTAAACTCGGTTGGGTTTAGGCCCGATTAACCTTTTCTACTGAACGAAGTTTGATTATAATTGACATCTCTACATTAGATTTAAGTTAAACCACAAAAATATAGTTTAGCCAAACAAGATTTTACCATTACATACATATCTTATCCAAAACTAACAAAAGATTTTTATTTTCATCCTCAAGAGATCTAGCATCGATTTCGTATCATCTATCTTTACTATTGCGCCGCAAATCTTCTCACGATTTCAATCTCATCTCTTATACTCAGGTAAAACTCTTCTCTTTTCATGTTTGTTTGACTACGTGTGACTTTTAAAACTTTTAGAAATGTACAATTAGTTGTTTTTTCTACTCGACGCAATATAAACTTTCTTAAAGTGTTAGACCCAAAAACTAGTTTTACCCAGGTTAATATATATAAAACGTGTTGAATGCCAGAATTAGCTTAACAAGGTCGAAACCCGCGCTCCGCAGCGGGATATTTTTTAAATGATTTTCTTCCAAATATTGAAATTTTTTAAAATTTATTTAAAATTCGGAAAATGATTCTAATTAAATATCTAAAATATTTAATATTTATAATAATTTGAAGGCAAAAAGGGAACCAAATCAAATTGGAATGCTAAACCAAGGCCAAACCGTAAATCAATTTTAGTATTCGGATTTTTCAATTATAAATATTTTTACTGGAAATAGATTCTTGCAATTATTTGTTTTCAGTGAGATATTTTTTATTCTGACTAAATATCAACGAAAAAAAGAAGTGATTATAATTTAATATTTTATTGGTTATAATTATAAGATGTAAACAATAATAAAAGCTGTAATGTTTTCTATTTCAGCTAAATCAGTTTTTAATTAGTAAAACTACATAAAAATTTAATCTCTATACAAACATATACGTATATATTAACTAATTCGGTTAAGTGGTTAGTGGTTGAAATGTTTAAAAGACATTACGTGACTAACGCTTGAGTGTCTTATATTGCGATTATAATCATAATTGACCATTGTTTTACGATTACAACTAAGTTACTTTTAACATATATGACAGGGCTATTAATTGAAGTAAATCAGTTTTCTAATTTCTACTCAAACCTAGAGTCACCCGCGGCGACTGAAAATGGTGATATCACCGATCGCGTTTATGGCACTCTCCAAATAAACTCATATCGTCCGGGATAAGAAGATTTGTTTTCTTTCACAATCAAAACCAATTCAATAGCTATAACTGCACTTATCCTAAAGAGAGGCTACTGTGGAAATATCATTCCAAATTTTTGACATTTTCATAAATGCCATTACCAAGATTAATCGTTCTATGTCATGATGCTTGCATGGCTTCAAACATCTTTTGAAGTAGGCTCCTTTGATCACAAGACTGGTTTCAAAAAATTTGTTAACACATCTACCGCGGTTACTTGCCTTTCCTCCTACCGCCTTGTTTCTTCTTTCCTTAATTCTTTTTGTCTCTTTTCTATTGTCTTTTACTTTCTTTGCCTCCTCCAATTTCTCCTCCGATCTTGATCTTGATCTTCTTATCTCTGTCATTAGTTCTTCAAGAACAAGAATGTAGCAAATTCCTAGCATCAAGTACACCACTCAAAAAATTCCCTACAATTCATTTAACGACTCTCTCCTCTAGATTATGTATCCCCTTTGCGGGTTTCTTCGTACTTCCACCACCAAGTTGTCCTCCAAAATTTGCCAAGAATCATATTCAGTTCAAACATCTTCTCTTCTCTTTCTTCATGTTTACTCACGCTACACTAAATGATAGCCTCTGTTTCTGTTGAGGCTTTCCACCAAGTGCATTCATTTATTATTCTCCAATGCTTTCTTATTTTTCATGTCATGTACCTTCAAAGATTAAGATCCTGTAATAAGAATATAAACTTGCATCATCACGGGGAGTGCTAAACTTTTCAATGTCTTGAAAGTAAGAGAAAACATAATGAATTTGAGGATCTGGAAAACTTCTTCAAGCCTACAATTCTTCACTCTCTCTTATATCATAATGCTGAAAGCAAAAATTGGCAAAGGCAATGAAAATTTCTACAACTTAATAGTCTATATATGCTTCTCTTATTGATCATCAAAGCTTGTGTATCCAGATCTACCTGAGTCTTTCCTTATGATATAAGAGAGACAATTATACGCATCAAAAGAGAGGTTACCAAAGTGGTTACCAAAGTTCTCAACGTCATTCATAATCTTCCTAAAGCTCAAGTTAGTATCAATTGGCCCCATGCCTTGTTTTTTCATCTCCTTTGGATTGCGATTATACATTTTTTTGGTTTTCAATTATCCTGAAACAAAGAAGAAACATTGAGCTTTGCGATTCCATAACTTGAATCTGTGAAAACATCACAATCAAATTCCGATTCCCATTTGCCCGATTAATCTAGATGCCAACAATTACAAAAGACGTTGAAATTTAGAGATAGAAAACAGAAACTTGAATGCGAAAACCATGGTTGGGAATAAGAAGAGATAATCGAAGAAGCTAGCTTGGCTGATTGGGAAGGATTTGGCGGCGATGGAGTCAAAATGGGTTTTAGGAATTTGACCGGAATGGGCCAAAGATATTTGCCTTTATTCGGAAATAATTGATGGAAAAGAAAAGTGACGTGTAAAAAATTAAAGCTGAGTTGTATTAATAAAATGTTCTTATTGGTAGGTAAATAGGCTGATGTGTCACACCCAGAAAAGCTGAAAAAGCTGATGTGTCAAATCAGGAGATAAACCTAGTGTTTTTATTGTATTGATTACTTAGTCCTAAAACCTATATTATTTTGGTTACCAAAAAGTGTTTGATGAAATTTCTGAAAAATGACCATTAAATTCTTTTTTTTTATTTTTTGTCAACCACACATTTATTAAAAAATTCCTTGGTTGGTTGCCCAACTAGGAGGAGAAATGTTTACAAAAGTAGTTTCAGAAAATAAAAGTCTAGAAGAGCGCGCTAAACAGTCCGCTTTTAAATTACAAGAACAAGAAATAAGGGAAAGTGAGAAAGATGAAAAGGAAACATGTAGCAAACCAAACTCGTCTAGAAGGTTGGAGAAAGCTGGCCATTCGTCAGGTGACTGTACCATCGAGACCAATTCTGAGCAGTCTGATTCAAACGCCTGACAAGCAATCCTTCTTGAAAGGATATTCTTCATGGCCCAAATTAAAGCTTCTATTTCCGAATGAAGGGGTGAGGGCGATCTCCTAAGGCATTTTGCACCAAGCAGTATTGTTTGAGCAGTTCCCTGAAAACACCACCAACCTAAACCCATTGTTGGATCCGTAGATTTCCATGAACCATCAAACCGACATCGTAATGATTGGTTTGGGGGTTCCGAAAATTCCGTAAATGTAATATTGTCGATCGGATCCATTTGAGCTTCTTCCCACAGTAATTTCTCACTCAAGGAATAACCATTAAATTCTTAACTTTTACATTTTCACAAAATTGTTCCCCAACTTTCACATTTAAAATTAATTTTCCAAATTTTAGTTGACTACACAAATTTAAGTTTAATAATAAAAGTAAATAACGTTGACAGTTTCCGGACCTTATTTTGTGTAAATAAAGTTCTCTTTGATATGCTAAAACCCCTTCAAGTTTTCATGTTTAAAGGTAAACATGCGAGTTATTTGACTCATATTTTGAACTGAAAATGTTATGGAATCTCTAAAAAATAATTGTGAAATATATAAGATTTCATATGACTTTTATAACTCATTGACTGTAAAAAACTTCAAATTATTTTAAGTAAAATTTAAGTTCAATAATATAATTTGGAAAGGCATTTCGAAACTTTTTTTTTTGGAAAGGCATTTCGAAACTAATAGTAGAACATGTGGATATAAAAAAGCAACCATATACTTTGAATGATTTGAATTTTATTGAAGTTTTAGATGATTTTGGTGAATTTAGGAAGTTATTATTTGTTGTAAAATTTCCTCAAATTCCATTATATTTAAAATTTTGAGATTTAAATATTTGTATTTTTAACTAAGAAAATACTCTAAACTTTTTAAAGTCATTAATATCCCATGCATCAAATATTTTCAATAACAGTAGATTTGGAAGTCTTTTTAAAATCACTAGTTCATATAACATTAGGTTTTATAAGATTTTTTAAAATTTATGAAGGTCATTTCAAATGTTTGATTGAATACACTTGCCTCATTTTTGGAAGTAATGGATATGGTTATCAAAACATGATTTGTAAGATACGATTTTTTTAACATTAAATTTGGGATGATACAGTTTTCCATGTTGACCTCAAATTGATATTTTTTTCTTTCTAAAAATGACTTTAATCTATTATTATTATAATATATTTGAGGTTAACGAAAATTCCATTTATGGAACACTATACTAAATACAAATGCCTAAAAAGTTTGTAAGTATGTGTGTAAATGAAGTAAGGTATGATTATGAATGATTAATCTTTATAGAGAAGTCACCTCTTAATCAAATAAACGTTATGCAACATTCTAACGAACTATTCGCAAAAAGTTTAAATAATTCGTTATTTAAGAAAATATTTTTCGTTTTAAGAAAAAACACAGCAGTCAACAATTGGATGGCATAATAGTAAATTTAAGTAACAATTGATCGGTGACTAGAAAAATGCGAAACCCAAAGTCACGTTAAGACTCAGCACTTTTGGCTGAGAGATTCTTCAATGACTCCAAAATTTCTTCTCCTTTCCTGATAAAATCTCGTGTTTTTCCGAGTACCCATTTCGTGATTTCTTCAAAGAAGCTGCTTTTTTCAATCATCTGGAAATAATATTGACGATCTGAAGTCAAAGGTCGAGTCTTTGTCTTTGTTGTTGATTTTGCTTCAATTCGTGTTGCAGCTGATTTGAAGATTGTAAAGGAAGCACCTTTTTTACAGAGGTTAAGTGGGTTTTAAGAGTTTGTGTTGTTTAGTGTACAATTTTGAGTTTTGGTTCAGTTTTAGTAATTTTGTCAATGGCAAATCTTTGGAAGAAGCAGAAACTGAGAGATACGGGTTTATGTCGTTTAGGGATTCTATTTGCTGTTACTGTCTCTTTAGTTCTGATGTTGGTGTCTGTACCTAGAACTGCTTTGAATGGTTCTTCTATTGACGATGATTTGGATGGTTTGGATAAAGATTTGGAAGTTAAGCTTAATGCTTCTTTGCTAAGTGTAGCTAGAGGTAATAGAATGTCTCTTAGTTTGCATAGAAGGAACCATTTTTCTCCGAGGAATTTGGATCTGTACCCGGATTTGGCGAAAGATCGTGTGGTTATCGTCTTGTATGTGCATAATCGGGCTCAGTATTTTCGAGTAACTGTGGAAAGTTTGTCAAAGGTTAAAGGGATAAGTGAGACATTGTTGATTGTTAGCCATGATGGTTACTTTTTAGATATGAATAAGATTGTGGATGGGATTAAGTTTTGTCAGGTGAAACAGATATTCTCGCCGTATTCGCCTCATATATTTCGGACTAGTTTCCCCGGGGTGACCCCGAATGATTGTAAGAACAAGGGTGATGAGGCAAAGACGCATTGTGTAGGAAGTCCGGATCAGTATGGGAATCATCGGTCTCCAAAGATTGTATCTCTGAAGCATCACTGGTGGTGGATGATGAACACGGTATGGGATGGGTTGGAAGAGACTAAAGGACATGAGGGTCATATCCTTTTCATCGAAGAAGATCATTTTCTCTTTCCTAATGCCTATCGTAATATACAGACTCTCACGAGGCTGAAACCCGCAAAATGTCCTGACTGTTTTGCTGCTAATTTAGCACCGTCTGATGTGAAGTCAAGAGGAGAAGGGCTTGAAAGTTTGGTTGCAGAGAGAATGGGAAATGTCGGGTATTCTTTTAATAGAAGTGTTTGGGAGAATATACACCAAAAGGCAAGAGAGTTTTGTTTCTTTGATGATTACAATTGGGATATAACGATGTGGGCAACGGTTTTCCCATCGTTTGGTTCCCCTGTTTACACATTGCGAGGGCCTAGAACCAGTGCGGTCCACTTTGGAAAATGTGGGTTGCATCAAGGCAGAGGAGATGAGGGTGATTGCATCGATAATGGGGTTGTAAACATCGAAGTTAAGGAAACAGATAAAGTTGTGAACATAAAAGAAGGATGGGGAGTTCGGGTGTATAAGCATCAAGCGGGTTATAAAGCTGGTTTCAAAGGTTGGGGTGGTTGGGGCGATGAAAGGGACCGACATTTATGTTTGGATTTTGCCACTATGTATCGTTCCAGCAGTAGCAGTGCATCTCCATGAAACTTTAAAGACTTCCAAGTAAATTTGGTAATATAATCAGTAACTTTTTGAGGGATTGTTTTCTTTTAGTGTGCTTTGTGACTCGATTGGCCTCGGGTCTTGTTGTATTTTTGATTGGTATGCCTTTGTTTGTATTACCTGAAGTATTTCACTTTCTATACAAGATTCTGTCTCCTTTTTTACTTATTGGAAAATCGATTCAAGGTAATGAAATCTTAAGGCAGTGCAGGGATTTCAGATTTTGTATTAAGCTGGTCTATACCAAATTGATGTAGGTATGCAAAAGCTCTGTCTTTTAGCCGGATGGTGATAGAAGGTCCAGTTAAAGGAACTTAAAATCTCAGGTAAATCTGTGTATGTGCTTTGGTTTAGATTGTAAGAGTTGGGCCCAACTAAACCCACAAAGACCTTTTTGCTATATAACTCACACAAAAGCTAAACTTATGAGTGATTATGCTCCAAAACTCAAACATTAAGTTAGAGAAGCTGGTTCTTTTTTTCTTTTTTTTTAAATGTAGTAGTGAGGGGAGAATCAAAACCGATAATACATACATATTCAACTTTACCATAAATCATGTTGAAATGTCTATAAACTAAATTATACTTACATTTTTCTTTACTATAGTTTTTTAATAATCAAAATCGTTTAGGGGAGAATCCATTGAATTGGTAGTTGAAAGCAAATCTCTAGGAAAAAGTAACAAATACATGAAAGCCGGACAAAACATCGGTGGATGTTTTCCGAGTTTTTCGACATTTAAGTTGGCTATATGACCCAATTCTCTCTTTGCAAAGCAATCAACACATTCCACTCCACTAAACGCTTTCTAGTCCAAAAGCGCCGGTACCCATAGTCTAATATCTTTAAGATGAACAATTTCTTGGTTTACAATCTATATATTTTCTCAATATTTGTCTTATTTTTGCATGCATAGGAAAGAGATAATAATAGACAAATATATATAAACCGAAAATTTTTATACGAGATTTGCTAAGTTTTGGAAACTTAACAACGATAAAAATGGAGTGATACATTGTGATTCATCTAAATGCTACTAGGATAGTCAAAACCACAGTTACAGCAGCTTGTACCAGTCTGATTATGATAGGTTTTGAGACCACACTTAGAACAGCTTCTACTAGGAGGAAGAAAAGCCATCATTATCTCCACGGCAAGATTTGGGTAATTATCAACGAACAGCTTGAACTTATCAAAGCTACCAATCATAAATTCATTTGTTTTAATATAACTAAGGGCTGCATCGTTGAGGACTTTGTCAAAAGGGGTTTGGGCGAGCTCAATGAAGTCAAGAGAATTCGTCGAATTCAGAGAAGATATAAGCTCGGATCTGCATAGGTCACGTAGTTGGAGAATCTCGTATTTGTCAGCCGCACGATAGAGTACCATTGCGTGTTGCTTCACTTTCGCAGAAAGCATAGAACCATCACTATATATAAACTCAACAAAAGCTTCTAACTCTTCTTGTTTTATCTCTGAGAGAGTGATTGTTTCCTTAGCTGAATTCTTGAACTCGTCTGATTCTAGCATCTTTTTAAAAACCTCCGATCTTGATGCCTATTCAAATTCCAAACATACTTGTTGAGAGAATTATTACAATAACCACACCAACCAAAAAAAAGACTTCACATAAACATTAGCATTCTAGCTAGAATTAATTGATTCTTGAATAAGATGATGATATCAATAAAGAGAAGTTGAAAGAAGAAGAGACCAGAATAACTTTGTGGGCTGAGATAACTGAACCCTCATGACTATCCACTGCCTTTAGCCGTACGTCAACTTGCCATTTTTCTGCCAAGATCTTTGCAAGTCCACCAGAGAAATGGTCTTTGTTGGTTTGTGTTGCCATATCAATAATATAAAGTATATTTGATGTTGTAAGGGATGGTGGATTATATAGAGATGATAATGACAACGGTCAAAATGACGTTTTATTTTTCCCATCTGCTTCCAATTTTCAAGACTTTGGAAATGACTTTTTATTTTTCCCATCTTCCAATTGTCAAGACTTTGGAAATGGAGAAGACACATCAAATATAGTAGTACAATGAATAATTAAGTCCAAACTCTTTATTTCCCTCCTCCTCTCTTGAAAATCGTATATGTACGACATCAAACATGCAGAAGATAAACAATCAGTGTGTTTTATAAAAAGGTAATTTTTCCTTGGGAAACCTAATAAAAATATAGTAATAGAGGGCGAAAAATACGATGTTATTATTTGTCCATTAAAAATCCCCAATGAGGCCATGTATCAAACCACAACGAAGTTGTTTCTCCATTTCGTATATCAAACTTCTTGCTAGCGTTCGATATTTCAAAAGTTTCCTCCAAAAATTGTCATTTTACTTTATGAATTTTTGAACAAGTGAATAAAACTAGCTTATACCATTATTCATACCTATAACATGAGACAATATTTAGTGGGTGATTGATTGGACCGTATATGTAGATTTATTGACAGTAATTATGTTGGTAGTAGTTGTAAATGTAGTTTTTTTTGGCTATATATATTATATTTTTGAGAGTTTTTGGATGGGTTTTTCTTGTCATTTTGTGTTTCAGAAAAGTTTTTAGGAGGAGTTTTGTATATTTATTATATTTTGCTTTGGACTTTAAGAAAAAAAAAAAAATTACTTTGTCATTTATATTGTGATCAAAGAACAGTATTATATGGTGCCAGCATGGATGATTAACCCCATCAAGTATCACCGACTTGTGAACTAGGGCTGTCTATGAGAGATACCTAATAAACAACAGTATTCCACCTGAACCTAGAAAAATTTCTCTGCTGACGTGGCAAGGTGAAAAAAGAGGCGACTAGGTTTTTTGCGTTTTCTCCACGCATGACGCCGTCGGCGGCTTTTCCAGGCCGTCGGGTGGGTAGTCCGGGAACGGGAGATGGCAGGGCTTCTCCGGTGGTTGCAGTTAGTCACGTTGATGAATTTCCAGCTTTGCAAAGGAAAAGCGCGACGCCATTAGAGGGCTCGATGGAGGTTTCTAGGGAAAGTAAGTGGGGGAAGGAAGAGGGTAAGAATCATGAAGTATCATCATCAAATCAATCGACGGGAGTTCAGCCTGTGAGGAGGTCCTTTCTCCAAGCAGCGCAGAAACATACTTTCACTCAACAAAAGTTTGTAGTCTCGGAAGTAGATGGCTGTGAAAAAGTGGTTGTTCCAAAAGAGGTTTTTATGGGAGCGAAACCGCTCTGGGAGGACTTCTTGATTGGAAAATTTTTGAATGAGAAGGCTCCACATGTTGGTAAGATTCACATGATTGTGAATAAAATTTGGCGCTTGGGTGATCGATCTTCCTTAATTGATGTATATGTGGTGAATGAATCAACGGTGAAGTTTCGTATAAGAAATGAAGGCATGAGGCATAGGATCTTAAACAGAGGAATGTGGAACATCATGGAAATCCCCATGATAGTCTCTAAATGGACTCCTTTTGCGGAGGAAGCACAACCTGCAATGAAGTCAATACCGCTTTGGGTCACATTAACAAATGTTCCACCTACCATGTTTACGGACAAGGGATTGGAGTTCCTATCTAGTGCAGTTGGTAAACCAAAACGTTTGCATCCAAAAACTGAGGCATGTGTTAGTTTCGATGAAGCGCAAATCCTAGTAGAAGCAGATCTGACGAAAGAACTCCCAAAGGAATATGTATTCACGGGAGAAGAGGAGGGAGAGCTGGATTCTACGATCAAGTACTCTTATCCGTGGCTTCCTCCGCGGTGTAGTTGTTGTAAGAAATGGGGCCATCTAAGTACCACTTGTTTATCAGGTAAGGGACAGAAGGTTCAAGAGGAAAAAGCAACAGAGACTATCTCATTTGTAGTCACTGAAACAGGAAAAATTGATGGACCAAAGGATGGGGACGCTGCAGATTTGGTCGCCACGGGTATTGAAACAGAGGAGAAAGAGTTGCAGAGTAGAAACCAAGATTTAGCTACAGAAAAAACAGAGGAGTCGATGGAGGGATGGATAACTCCCAAATCAGGGCGTGCAAGTCCCAGTCAGAAGCAAAAGAGTTTAACGTACGGAGAGGTCTCAATATTATCCAACACCTACTCTATTTTGGAGGCAGAAGAGGTCGTAGAGGAAGACAAACCAGAAGAAGGAAAGACAGAGGAAGCAAACTCTGAATCCATACCCGACAAACAAGACGATCAGTTGACAGAGACAACTCGGACGCAAGGAAATGCGGGGAAAACTCGCCCTCCACGGACAGAGGTTCCATTGCGACCATCCTTGCCTCGAGGTACAAAAACAGCTCATAAGACAAGCTCTCAACTTCATGCTCTATCGGCTAGAGACCCCTCTAGAGATCTGAGTAAGAAGAACCCCAAACATCATTAATGTCGGGTTTCTTTTGGAATGTTCGCGGCTTAAACAAATCTTCAAAACATTCCGTTATCAAGAAGTGGGTGGATGGAAATAATTTTCAGTTTGGTTGTTTGCTTGAGACAAGAGTAAGGGAAAATAAGGCTCAAAGATTAGGAAGTCAGCTGTTTCCTAATTGGTCCATAATGACAAATTATGAACACAATCGCAGAGGTCGTATCTGGATTCTTTGGCAAAATAATGTGCGATTGAGCCCTGTTTATAAGAGTGGTCAAGTAATTACATGCTCGGTCAAGTTGGAAAATCAAGGGGAGGAATTTTTCTGTTCTTTCGTGTATGCTTCCAATCTTGTTGAAGAGAGGAAAGTACTTTGGCAGGAACTCCGTGATCACTTTGATTCTCCTATTATCCGCAACAAACCGTGGCTGATATTTGGAGATTTTAACGTTACTTTGGATATGGCTGAGCACTCTCGGGTTGATACTAACCCGCTGGTCACGTTGGGGATGCGTGACTTTCGGGAACTAGTGAATTACTGTTCAGTTTCAGACATGGCTTCTCATGGGCCCCTTTACACCTGGTGTAACAAACGGGAAAACGACTTAATTTTGAAGAAACTGGACAGAGTGTTAATGAATGATGCTTGGCTAAAGGCATTTCCACAAGCGTATAATGTTTTTGAGGCAGGGGGTTGCTCGGATCATTTACGTTGTCGGATTATGCAAATTGGAGGAGTAAGTCACGTACCAAAGCGCCGGAAACCGTTCAAGTTTGTAAATGTATTAACGGAGATGCCTGAGTTTTTACCGGCGGTCAACAATTTCTGGAAAGATTCTGAGGAGCTGTTCTTATCCACATCCACGTTGTTCCGGTTCTCGAAAAAATTAAAAGGACTAAAGCCAATGCTTCGTAGCTTGGCTAAAGACCGTGTGGGAGATTTGGTCAAGAAGACAAAAGAGGCATATGAGACTCTCTGTCAAAAACAACAGGCCAACCTGACGAATCCAACAGTGAGATCTATGGAAGAGGAAAATGTGGCTTATAATAGATGGGAGCTGCTGTCTAGTTTGGAGGAGAAGTACTTAAAGCAGAAATCAAAACTTCACTGGCTACAGGTCGGAGATAAAAATAATAAACAGTTTCATAGGGCGGCTGCAATGCGGGAAGCAACAAATAGTATCAAAGAAATTTTATGCCACGATGGTAGGGTACTAGTTGAAGATGCTGAAATCAAAACCGAAGCGGAACGACATTTCCAGGATTTTTTGCAACATATACCTGCAGATTTTGATGGTATCACGGTTGAGAAACTGCAGCAGTTGTTACCATTTCGATGCACAAATCTGGATCAACAGAAGTTAACTCATGAGGTTACAGGGGAGAAAATCAAGAAGGTTGTATTCAGTATGCCTAATGATAAATCTCCGGGACCGGATGGATACACTTCAGAATTCTACAAGGCTTCCTGGGAGCTAATTGGAAAAGAATTTATTCTAGCGGTACAATCTTTTTTTGCAAAAGGATTCCTACCAAAGGGCATCAACTCCACCATATTGGCTCTCATACCCAAAAAGAAAGGTGCAAAAGAGATGAAAGACTTCCGCCCTATCTCGTGCTGCAATGTGATATATAAGGTCATTTCAAAAATCATCGCCAACAGGCTCAAAGGTGTACTCCCCAAATTTATCTCCGGCAATCAATCGGCATTTGTTAAAGACCGCTTATTGATTGAAAATGTGCTGCTCGCTACCGAACTTGTCAAGGACTACCATAAGGAATCTGTCACAAGTCGCTGTGCTATAAAGATTGATCTATCTAAAGCATTTGACTCGGTTCAATGGTCTTTTCTACACAAAGTTCTCTTGGCACTGAATTTTCCACCAACATTTATTCATTGGATTATGCTATGTGTTACTACGGCTTCTTTCTCAGTTCAGGTAAATGGAGAATTGGTTGGATATTTTCGAAGCTCAAGAGGTCTACGACAGGGCTGCTCTCTCTCGCCGTACTTGTTTGTGATTAGTATGGATATCCTCTCAAAAATGCTCGATAAAGCTGCGGATGCAAGGCAGTTTGGCTACCATCCACACTGCAAAAAGTTGGGACTCACACACCTAAGTTTTGCAGACGATATCATGGTTTTATCGGATGGTAAAGTGCGTTCTGTTGAAGGTATTGTCTCAGTTTTTGATGAGTTTGCTCGCTGCTCCGGATTGAAAATAAGTATGGAGAAATCGACCCTATATTTAGCAGGTATACCAAATCCTTCTATTCAACAACTGGCTACTCGTTTCCCTTTTGAGGTTGGACAGCTCCCAGTCCGTTATCTTGGCCTTCCCCTGGTCACAAAACGGCTTTCAAGAGCAGATTGCATGCCTTTAGTAGAGCAGCTTCGGAAAAGGATTGAGTCTTGGACATCACGGTTCCTATCATTTGCAGGTCGGCTGAATCTAATTGCATCAGTGTTGTGGAGTGTATGTAATTTTTGGTTGGCTGCGTATAGACTACCAAACGAGTGCATTCAAGACATAGAAAAAATGTGTTCAGCCTTTTTATGGTCGGGTAAGGATATGAATGCACATAGAGCAAAGATATCTTGGGAGAATGTTTGTAAACCGAAGCAGGAGGGTGGTCTAGGGCTGCGTTCACTCAAAGAAGCTAACAATGTTTGCTGTCTAAAGCTTATCTGGCGCATAGTATCTCAGGGCAACTCTTTATGGGTGAAGTGGATCCAAATGTACCTTCTTAAGAAAACTTCATTCTGGTCCATCAACAGCAGCACTAATATGGGTTCCTGGATTTGGAAAAAACTCCTAAAGTATAGAGAGGTAGCAAAGCAGTTCTGCAAGGTGGAAGTGGGAAACGGAGAACTTACATCTTTCTGGTATGATGATTGGTCTTCAATGGGGAGATTGGTAGATATTGTGGGTGCTCGAGGAGTCATTGATATGGGTATCAGTAGAACAAGCTCGCTAGCGGCTGCCTGGTCAAATCGAAGGAGAAGAAGACATCGGGCAGCCACACTCAACGCAATGGAAGATGCGTTACAAGAGCAGCGGGAAAAAAGGAAGGAACAAGGGGACACTGTTCTATGGAGAGGGAAAAATGATATCTTTAAACCGAAGTTCTCAGCTAAAGATACTTGGAATCATATCCGAATAACCTCTAGCACGGTCTCATGGCACCGGGGAGTTTGGTTTGCACACGCAACACCAAAATTCTCCTTTTGTGTGTGGTTAGCAGCTCAAAACAGGCTCTCTACTGGCGATCGTATGATCAAATGGCAAGGCGGAGCAGGAACATGTGTTCTTTGTCATAGATGTTTAGAAACCCGGAATCATCTCTTTTTTGGTTGTGATTTCAGCTCTACCATTTGGGCAGCCCTTGCAAAGGGGCTTCTCAAAACTCGATACACAACAGATTGGCTTCTTCTTCTTGACATTATATCTTCCACACAGCTCAACCGAGTAGAGGGCTTCCTCTTTCGATATGTTTTTCAAGCAGTTACCTATACCATATGGAGAGAAAGGAATGGGCGGCGACATGGAGAGAACCCACAAACAGCTGAACGCATCACGGGGTGGATTGACAAACATGTAAGGAATCAAATCTCAGCAGTCCGACTTATGGGAGACAGAAGGTATGACGACGCGTACCAACTCTGGCTTCAAGCTCGCAGCTAAGCTTCAACGGGAGGTCTAGATAGTCAAAATAGTTTCAAATTTTGCTTCAAATTTTGTTTCAACCAACCGATGCACAAGTTGTAAAACCGTACATTTTTTCTTTTGAATATAATTTAACATTGCATTCAAAAAAAAAAAAAAAAAAAAAGAACCTAGGTAAGACACCCTCTAAAACTTTGGTAAGGCACTAGTGTGTAGTGTCCATCTGTCTCTTGAGATATGAGGTGGTTTTGAGTATTCTGATGATCTGGCTAGGGACTTGACTTGAGAGGCCAAGCTTTCATTGACCTTGTTATGAACTTCGTTCACTTTATTATAAATCTCATTTATTTTTTTGCTCAATTTATTGCACTCTTACTCTGCCCTTCAAGAGTTGTTTCATCATGAGCTCTAGCTTTCTCTCTTGAGGTTGATGCGCGGAAGATGTTTGGTAGACCGGTTGGTAGTTTGAGGTTAATTCTGGATTTTACGGGAATCCTGCTTGGTTATCATTAAAAGGTGATCATGTTTAGTAAACTCGGCCAAATGAATTATGAAAATGGGCTATGTTGAAATTGTTTTCATGGCTTTTGAAAGTGAGGCTAGACTTGATCTTGCAAGTTCTCCATATTAATATTTAGGGAAAACGGTCAATTCCCCCCTAAACTTAGTTGCTTTATCGTATTTATACACGGAACTTTGAAGTGTGCTTAAAACTACATGAACTTAACTAAAATTTGAATTTCCTACAAGAACAATCTTAATCTGGTCAAAACCAACAAATCGATAAACGGTGTTAATGTTCCTTTAACAGATGATGACTAGGATGCCACGTTGAACCACGAAACGATGTCGTTTTTCTAATTTATATAAAAAAAATTGTGATATTTTCTTCAAAATTCTTTGTTGTATTTAAATAAAACGACGTCATGGCGTGGTTCCACATGGCACTGTAAAATGCAAATGTGGCATCCTAGTCATCATCTGTTAACGGAATATTCGTTTCTCGATTTGTTGGGTTTGACCAGATTAAGAATGTTCGTGTAGAAAATTCAAATTTTAGTTAAGTTCATGTAGTTTTAAGCACACTTCAAAGTTCCGTGTATAAATACGATAAAGCAACTAAGTTTAGAGGAGAAATGACCGTTTTCCCTTAATATTTATGTGAGAAAGGTTGTAGTGATTCTTGTAGTAATTGTTGAAGATTCTTGGTAAAATTTTCAATTGTTTGTGATTTTTTTTCTCTAATTAGGGAGATATATTAGTATATATAGATAGATTTATTTCCCTAAAATCTTAAGATATCCCTAATTAGTTCAAAGGAAGTAAATAAAAAATCAATTATATTCAAATAGTAAATAATCTAGTTTTACTAAGAAATTTTCATATATAGAAATAAGCCATTAAGCTTTGTTATCTCATTGTTTTCCATTTGCCCCAACACATATTCCGTTTTCCCTTTTTTGTCTGATTTAATATAAATCCCTATTGTTTGTTTGTGTTGATATAAAAACTACATTCATTACGAGACTAAAGAAAACTGCAAACTTTAACTAACAATTTGTTGAATCATGAGAATGAGATTTGCTAGTTTGTTTGTGTTTTCTTGTATTTTCATGTTCCTCATTATAAGCCATGTCAAAGGTAAAGGTAAGCAATTATTCTCCTTTTGGATTTGATTTTTTTTACTCGCGCAATACAAAGAGATCCATTGTTACAAATCGCACCTATTTTTTTTTTTTTTTCTTGATAAAATTTAAATCGCAAGCATTGTTGTTTTGGTAAAAGAAAAATGCTAATCTTCTTTCATCATTAATTTATTTATCTTAATCGTTTTATCAATATATAGTTTTAACAATTTTTGTTGTTGGTATAAATTATAGAGGTGGAACCGGTGCCATATTGTAAAGTTATCCAATGGTACGATGTTAAATGTGGTTCTGATGGAAACAAGACGTGCGTAGACCACCTTATCAAAGGGCATATATATGACGTTCCTATTTGTGATTGTAGTGACTTGAAGACAACACCGTTTGGAATTCTCTGCACATGTCAACACCGTTTTCCTTGTAAAGAGCCACCACCGTTACACCGTATTTCCATAAGAAAACAAATACGGGGATAAACTAGAAGATTATAAAACCTTATAAAATAAAAAACATTTTGAATACTTCATATGACTACAAAATGTAGTAGTGGTAAAATAATCGGATGATCTTAAAAGCAAATTTATATATTCTCCTTCAAACTTCTTAAGCATGACACTCATGGCTTTTTCCAACTCGTGTTTTTTTGTCTATGTTGTTCACATGATCTACCCTTTAAAATAATATCTTGTGATGCCTAGTTAGGTTGATAGACCAGTTGTAAATGATATATATATATATATATATATATATATATATATATATATATATATACACACACGCAAGACACACAAATCATCGAAGTTTGATTAAGTGAAGGCATGGTCATACATTTCTTCAGTTTCTCATGCACACGAGTTCACCCTCAGTGAAGATAGCTTTCGTCTGTTCTCTTGAATCGCGATTCCTAGCCCTGAGCAAAATACTTAAAGCAAAAGTACTGTACAGAAATGAATAAAAAGAAAGAGGAACCAAACTGAACCGAAACCGAAAAAATACTCGAATAGATCTTAAACTTAAGAACAAAAAAAATCGGAACAGGTATCGAACCAAAATATTTCGGGGTACCTGAAATATCTGAATACAATTATATATCTAAAAGTATTAGTTTTTTTAGACCCAATAAACATTAATACCCAAAAAACTCTAATACACGAAATACCCAAAAATACCTTAAGTAACCAAACCGAAAATACCCAAAATATCAAAAATATCCAAAACTAATCGGAAAAATAACCGAAAATACAAAAAAATAGATTTCGATTTTTTATAACTAAAATTTTTAAATTTTAAGTTGTATATGTTTTGTTAATATTGTTTGTTTTGTTTAGTGTTTAAGATTGAATAATTGTATTTTGATTGCTAATTCTACGATTTCATCCATGGTATACCGTCCTATATTAATATCGATACAAACTCGTCCCACCATATAATCCCGTCTCGTGAAATTAAACATCATTTTGTTTTTTTTTTTTAATAATACTTTTATTTTAAAAACATATAATTCATGTCAATTTAAAAGTTTACTTTAATGGGTTCCCATACTATCTATACTAGAAATGGACCCACGCGTTGCATGGGTTTAATAATATATACTAAATTTTTTAAATTTTTTATAAATTATATTATTTTAAATATTTTTACTACAATACTATTTGAAAAGTATATGTAATTGATTTATCCGTAAAAAACGGTTATATAAATATAATATAAATGTTAGAAATGATAATTGTATAGAATTACATGTCTATTTATAATATGCTACATATATTAAACATTTTTTTCTTTTGTATTGACTTAGTATCTTATAACCGTTCATTATCTATTTTCTCTTTTAGTGCATGAATTCTTGTGAATAACATTTTCTTTTATAATTTTAGAAACTCAGGTGTGATATTTTAAATATGATTTATTTTTTCCAATTTATATCTATTGTATTTAGAAGCAAAAAAGAAAAGAATATATATATATATATATATATTTATATCTCATTTTTTATATTGGCCTTCTCTTTAGAAATTTAGCTTTCTGAGAATAATTTTGTCACTCAGTTCCGATATTTTCATATTCATTATTTTTATTTTTATTTTTATTTTTATTTTTTTGTTTCTATCTTATTAAATTCAATATTGTAATTTTTCTCTTTCTACCTATTTTTGATATTCTTAAAATAGACTTTTATATTTTTAATAAGTGCATAATGTTTGTATTACTATCAAATATAATTTTATATTATATTTATGGTAAGCTAAAAATTTAAAGTATACATAATTATTTATTAGTTTTGTTTTAAATTATTATACACGATACTATTTAGCTATATTTTAACATTTGGTTTACTGTAATTAGCAAATTAATCAATTATTATTTTGATTAGTAATATGTCATAAGATTCATCACTAATTCACTATATAGATTTTTGAAAACTGAAAAATGTATGTCTTTTCAACTTTCATACAATTTTAGAATTACCCAACATATTGATTTTTAAGTATGTCATGATTCATTACTATATATTTTTTTTTGAAAGCTAATAAATGTATGATCTTGCAACTTTCATACAATTTTTGAAATATCCATCATATTGATTTTGAATATATCAATTTTAAAACTGAAATATCCATCATATTGATTTTTAATATATCAATTTTAAAAAGGAAATGTTTATATAATTTTAAATATGATTAATCTTAAACATTTTTCTCGCTAAAATTTAAATTATACTCCCTCTGTTTTTTTAAAGTTGTCGTTTTAACTGTATTTAGACAAATTAAGAAAGGGAGACTCACAAAAATGCCCCTTTTTCAATACCCCTTTTCAAAAATGCCCCATTTGGCTGTCCATTTTTAAAAATACCCCTTTTTATGTACAAAATGACTAAATTACCTTTCTTTTAATAAAAAATATCACAAATATATAAGGAAAACATGAGAATGTGCACACATCAAAATTACAAATTTGATTTTGTAAAAACTTGTAAAACCTTTAAAATACCTTGTAAAATTTTCACGCCAAAAAAGTTTTTTGCGGGAAAAGTGATTCCGCAATTTTTTTGGCGGGAAAAATTTACAAGGTGTTTTAAAGGTTTTTTACAGGGTATTTATAAGGTTTTACATGTATTTTAAAAGGTTTTAGAATGTATTTATAAGGTATTTATAAGATATTATAAGATTTTACAAGTTATTTTATAAGGTTTTACAAGTTATAAGGTTTTATAAGTTTTTTATAAAGTTTTACAAGTTATAAATACCTTATAAAACCTTATAAGTACCTTGTAAAACCTTTTAAAATACATTGTAAAACCTTACAAAACACTTGTAAATACTCTGTAAAAACCTTTAAAATACCTTGTAAATTTTTCCCGCCAAGAAAATTGCGGAATCACTTTTCCCGCAAAAAAAATTTTTTGGCGGGAAAATTTTACAAAAAAATTTTAAAGATTTTTACAAGTGTTTTGGCGGAAAAATTGCGGGATCAATTTTCCCGCCAAAAAATATTTTGTATTTTGTGGACCTAATTTTGTTTCAAATAAGGGTAAAATGGTCATTAAAAATTGAAAGAGGGCAAACTTAAAAATGGACTCTCAAAGGGGGCATTTTTGAAAAGGGATATTGAAAAAGGGGCATTTTTAACAATTTCTCATTAAGAAAAGTTATACAATGACTATATTAACCTCATAAAAATGACAAATAATTATTTACAAATAATTTGTGTTCAATAAAATGAGGGTAATTTGAGTAGTTATTGGCATAAAATACATTATTACCTTAAAACGACAACTAATTTAAAACAAAAAAACTCTAAAACGACAACTATTCGAAAACGGAGGGAGTATTATTATGTATAAATTTATATTTCTCTATTTTTTACTTATACTATTAATTCATTTGTATTAACTTAAATATTTTTAATCATAAAAGTATAAATAAAAATAAATATGTATTGAATGAATATTTTAAATAAATTCTAATTTTTAATTTTTAATTAGATGCATGCTTAGGTGGATGATGATGTGGATAGCCTAGATGGAGAGAAAACTCTCCCATTATATATATAGATTAGTTTATATATAATAGCAATCTCAATAAATACATTTTGCACCTCTGAACGGTTGTGTTTTTTTTTTTTGCAACCTTTTATTTTAAATATTTACGTTTGTATCTTTTTATTGAGTTTTTTCTTTGAGTTTCCGTTGAATTAGTTACAGTTATATTTGTTCAATTACAATCGTATCTTTTCAGTTTACGGTTATATTTGTTCAATTACATTCCATTTATTCATTTAAAGTTACGTCTTTCCATTATATATTTTCATTGCATTTTTTGTTTAGTTAGTAATACTACGAATCTTTTTTACATAAACCATTAGACTACATATAAAATTATTTTTATTAATAACCGTCAATATTTTAACGGAAAGTTGCGTTAAAAAGACACAACCGTTCAGAAGTGCAAAAAGTATTTATTGAGATTGCTATCATATATAGATTTTTAATTTTTATACAGTTCAAATATTATTAATATTATAAAAAATTTATAGAATTTAAATATTATAAATACTTGAAATTCTTTATAAAGTTTAAATATTTATAGTGTTTAAAATTCTTATAAATTTTAATGTTTAAAATTTTTATAAAGTTCAAATATTTATAATATTTGAAACTTAATAAAAGTTTTAATATTATAAATATATTAAACATTTATAAATTTTAACTTTTTAAATTTTTTAAATAATTATAATATTTAAAGAGAAATTGTTAAAAATGCCCCTTTTTCAATACTCCTTTTCAAAAATGCCCCATTTGAGAGTCCATTTTTAAGTTTGCCCTTTTTTAATTTTTAATGATCATTTTACCCTTATTTGAAATAAAATTAGGTCCACAAAATACAAAATATTTTTTGGCGGAAAAAGTGATCCCGCAAATTTTTGGCGGGAAACGTGATCCCGCAATTTTCCCGCCAATTTTTTTTTTTTCGGGAAAAGTGATTCCGCAATTTTTTTGGTGGGAAATTTTTTTGCTGGAAAAATTTACAAGGTTTTTTAAAGGTTTTACAGAGTATTTACAAGTGTTTTGAAAAGTTTTACAATGTATTTTAAAAGGTTTTACAAGGTACTTATAAGGTTTTATAAGGTATTTATAACTTGTAAAACCTTATAAAATAGCTTGTAAAATCTTATAATATCTTATAAATACCTTATAAATACGTTGTAAAACCTTTTGAAATACATTGTAAAACCTTATAAATACCCTGTAAAAAACCTTTAAAATACCTTGTAAATTTTTCCCGCCAAAAAAATACGGAATCACTTTTCCCGCAAAAAAATTTTTTGGCGGAAAAAAATTTTACTAAAAAATTTTACAAGGTATTTTACAGGTTTTACAAGTTTTACAAAATCAAATTTGTAATTTTGATGTGTGCACATTCTCATGTTTTCCTTATATATTTGTGATATCTTTTATTAAAAGTAGGGTAATTTAGTCATTTTGTACATAAAAAGGGGTATTTTTAAAAATAGACAGCCAAAGGGGGTATTTTTGAAAAGGGGTATTGAAAAAGGGGCATTTTTGTGAGTCTCCCATATTTAAATTTGAAATAAAATTTTATATTTTTTACTGCATATGTTGTGATTTAAAATTTTAAAAATGGACAGATATTACTCAATCGATGAAGAAAAAAGTGTGTGCACAATGTCCCGTATCGCCTAAATAAATTGGGCAAAAGTTCAGAGTCATACAATAAAAAAGACCAAAATGATTCCGAATACGAATGAGCATGAAGCTTGATTTATCAGACATCCAAAATTAAAGTGTTATCCGGTTTATTCCGGTTCTTTATTGTAAAGAATTCTAACTTTAAAAAAGTTTCAAAATATCATAAATATTCTAACTATATATATTATAATAATTCAAAATAATTTAGTATAAGATCAAATAAAAGTGAAAGTAGAATCATATATTTATATTTAAATTAGATAGAGAGGTTTTAGGAAATTAGCTCAAATTTGTTGTATTAGCATTAAATCATCATATTTGTTATGAATCTCGTGTATTCTCTTTTATTAATGAATGAGGTTACAACTTATATATATACACAATAAGGAAGACAAATTCCAATTGGACTAGGAAACCCTAAAGCCCAAAGCCCACTAAGACTAACATAAACCGTCATTGGGCGAGTCTTCTAGAAGTTAGACATGGGCCTTCTAGAACATGGACATGGGCCACGGTTATGGAGTCCATCCGTTATGTGGTTTACAACACTCCCCCTTGGATGACATAACCGTGTAGATGCCAAAAGATCTTTGTAATGCGCTTGGGGATGCTGCCTCATTAAAACCTTACCAGGAAAACCCATTGGGACAAAACCACGGTGAAGGAAAAAGAGTACAGCACGCATTACTCCCCCTGTTTTGGTCATCCCTGCAAGTCCTTAAGTCTCCGCATTCCAATTTGATGCGTGAGCTTCCTTAATGTTGTTGTCGGTAGTGCTTTAGTGAAGAGATCGGCTGAGTTCTTGCTTGAACGAACTTGCACCACTTGAACTTCACCATCCTTTTGTAGGTCATGTGTGAAGAAGAACTTAGGTAGAATGTGCTTTGTCCGATCTCCCTTGATGTAGCCGTCCTTGAGCTGAGCGATACATGGCTACGTTGTCTTCACATATGATGGTCTTTGATGTTGTAGTAGCTGCGCTTTAAGGAAGGCTGCCTACGTACCCTTAGAAGGGATCAAGCCACACGTAGTTCCTATTTATTGACCATGCCATAATCTGATCTTATGAATAACCTGCATCAACAAATCAAACTAAACCAAAACAAACTTCCTTCTTTGGTTAGATCAGTATAGAATAAAACCCAATTAAACAATGCAGGAAGAATAGACTTTAAAACTTAACCAAACCTTCCTTTTAAACCTTTCCAGTGCCTTTGGGTTGATCATGAACTAAATCTAGACAGGAGACTCACGGCAAAATAAATGTTTGGTCTAGTGTGGCTAGCCAAGTACATTAACGCTCCTATGACACTGAGGTATGGCACTTCAGGACCGATAACTTCTTCCTCGTCCTTCTTTGGACCGAATGGATCACTATCCAATCCGAGGCTTCTCACCACCATTGGGTTGCTCAATGGGTGGGCCTGGTCCATATTGAATCTCTTGAGTACTTTTCAGTATATGCCTTTTGATGCACAAGGATTCCATTATTCACGTACTCAAATTGCAATCCCAAACAGAATTTTGTCTTGCCTAGGTCTTTCATTTAGATATACTCAACTGTTTGGTCGATTACCCAGAGGTTTAAATTATTCATATACACTGCTATGATTACAAATCCTTTGTTTGCAAACCTCTTTATGAAAATACATGGACTAATGGGATCATTTATAACATTCCATACGCCCATTTGGTCTAAGTCCATGAAAGGATTTGTCCAGCCTTATGCAGTGATATTCTCGAGAATCTTTCTTATCTTTGAGCTCAATACCCTCTGGTAATCTCATATATATTATCCAGTGGACTTATATGAATATGCAGACATTACATCCATTAGCCGCAAATCAAATCTTTTCCTTTATATAGCCAGACTTAGCAAAATTTAAATGTCTTAGCATCCACCACAGGGGAGTATGTCTCTTCATAATCTATCCCCGGTCTTTGTGAGAATCCTTGTGCTACAAGCCGTGCCTTATATCTCACGATTTCATTATTCTCATTTCTCTTCCTCACAAAGACCCACTTGTGTCCTACTGGTTTTACATCGGATGGTGTCCTTAAGGTCGGACCAAACACATCCCTTTTCTTAATGATTCTTAGCTCCACGTTTTATGGTCTTGTACCATTTTAATCAATCAAGTCTTTGAGTGCACTTTAGTATAAACGTGGGCTCATGATCCTCATTTATATTCATAAATTCAAGTGCTACCTTGTATGTAAATAAATCATCTTATGTCGACATTCCTTATATGTTCCATTATGTTCCAGACATGATATAATCGATTTGAGATTTATTATGGTCAGGGCCTTTAATACTTTGCAGCTTGGCGTCCCAAGCTACATTATATGGTACCTGTACCTTAGAGCCGGCCGGCCTTATCTCCATGTCTGGGATGGTTTCCTTAGTAACCTCGGATTCCTATTGCACCTTTCTTTAATTTCTGAGGGTTTTTATCATTGGAACTTATTGGTCTACCACGTGTCTTACGTTGTCTAGACTCTGTAGCAACTTGATTGTATTCCTTGTGAACATCAATACGTACTGGTGCATTACAAGCTGGTATGTACGCTTTTATAACTCTCGTTGGGTCATCTAAGGAATCTGGCAATTCATTAGCTAGCTTTTGCAAATTTATTATCTTATGGACCTCTGAATCACACATCAGAGTCCGAGGATCTTGCCAATTTAAGAATGTTTGATTCCATGATATTTCTCTGACCAGCTTGTTTGTCTCTCCACCTAAAGTAGGAAATTCGGATTCATTAAAATGACAATCCGCGTATCTAGGCTTAAATAGATCACCCGTAGTTGCCTCTAGATACTTAACAATGGTGGGAGAATCAAATCCAACATATATTCCCATCCTCCTTTGAGGTCCCATCTTTGTTCTATGTGGTGGAGCAATCGGTACATATACGGCACACCCGAAAGTCTTTAGATGGGATATGTCTGGCTCATGACCCATGAGTAATTGGGATGGTGAATATTTATGTTCACTAGATGGCCTTATGCGTATAAGCTCTGATGCATGTAAAACAGTGTGTCCCCAAGCGGCTACTGGAAGCTTCGACCTCATGAGTACTGGTCGAGCTATCAATTGAATTCGTTTAATGAAGGATTCCGCTAATCCATTATGTGTATGTACATGTGCCACGGGATGTTCCACACTTACCCCCATGGACATACAGTAGTCATTAAATGCTTGGGACGTGAATTCACTAGCATTATCTAGACGTATAGTCTTAAGCGGAAAATCTGGAAAATGGGCTCTCAGTCTTATGATCTGGGCCAACAACCTAGCAAACGCTTGGTTTCTAGAGGATAATAAACAAACATGCGACCATCTTGTCGATGCATCAATGAGGACCATGTAATATCTAAATGTCCCACATGGTGGGTGTATTGATCCACATATATCCCCTTGTATCCTTTCCAGAAAGTTTAAGGTCTCTTTATTTACCTTAGCCGGTGATGGCCTTATAATGAGTTTCCCTTGTGAACATGCTTCACACGTGAGATTCTTAGGGATAACTCTTTTCTCTTTTAGGGTGTGCTCCTTTGAATTAGTTATTAGTTTACGCATCATACTATGACCCGGGTGGCCAACCCGGTCATGCCATAAAGTGAATTTCTCGATGGACTCTTTGTTCATTGCCATATTAGCTTCGATTATATCGATTTTAGCATAGTAAAGACCAGTGGATAATGCGGGTATAGTCTCTAGGACTTTCTTATGTCCTTTGGTGATCTCAATTATATTTAGGAATTATTTGTTCCCTTCACCCTTTGTTTCAATATGGAAACCATTCAATCTTATTTCTTTGAAACTCAATAAGCTCCTCTTTGAGCTGGGTGAATATAAGGCATCGCTTAGTTCAAGATGCGTGCCATTTGGTAATAGAATATGGGCTTGGCCGTAGCCCTCAATAAGATTTGCTATACCCGCTATAGTGCTAATATTGACATTTTTCATTATGAGATTTAGGAAAATATCTCTTATCTTTTGTGTGGCTCCACTATCCACCACAAATATGTTCTTGTCCTCGGCCATTTCTTATATGGACAAGAATCATGTTTTAAACATAAAATAATATAAAATAAATTCAAGGAAATAAAAATCAATGAAAACATAAAATGCAAAGAAAACATAGAGGTTTTGATGTCGAACTCAGATTTATCAACTTGATTCTTTTAGGCAATCAGAAGTCTCATACTCTATTAGATCATCTTGATCATGTTCACCATCTTTATATACCAAATGGGCTTTAGGATTCTTCCTTTTCACACTCTCTTGATAGAGGTCACAACGATGTTTGGAAGTCCTACATATCTTAGCCCAATGGTTCCCCATTCCACATCTATGGCATACTCATTTAATCGAGTGTTGTGGTTTGGAAATACCACATCGTCCTCGCCCTCGACCACGGCCGGAATTGGGTCTACATCTACGGTTATAGTGGTTCCCACGGCCGGATGAGTTATAGTGGCCACAACCACGTCCTTTCCATCCACTACGGCTTCGGCCGTGTGGTCTATTACTTTAGACGTGGTTAGATTCTTTGGATTCTTTCTTATCCTCTGCGGCCTTATTGGCATCAGGTAATGGGGTTAATCTATGAGGTCGTAATTCACTGTTTTTATCAGTAAGTCATTATTTTGCTCATCTAGCAATAGACTCATCCACGGACTTATAGTCCTGGATTATGAGACTCTCAATAAGATGGTGGCTAATATTGCCTTGTATCTATCTTTCTCTCTTGGCATTATTGCCTTATTAGATACATTCACCAAGTCCTTTTGACTTTTAGGATAATCTTAGTATCCATTGCTCATTTTAAATAATTATCTCCTAAGAGATTTAGGGCAGTAAAATACAAGTTGTAATTCAACATCTACAAGGAAAAGTTTTGAGTCAAAATCATGTAATCGTTAGTGTCATGCGGTATTTGAGACCGAACCATGAATCGATTTACTTAGGGATTTGACTTTCCTCTTTTGCTTAGGATTAGATTTCCTCTTTTGCTTAGGATTAGATTTCCTCTTTTAATTAGGATTAACTTTTCCTTTTCCTTTTAGGATTTACTTTCCTCTTTACTCTAGGATTAATTTTCCTATTTCATTTATGATTTTATATTTTTAAGATTTCCTATTTTATTTAGGATTTGGAAATTTTCTATTTCTTAAGGTTTTCCTATCTTGAATAGGATTTATGAATTTCCTAATTTAATTAGGATTTAGAGTATTTTAGAATTTCCTATTAGGATTTAGGATTTTATTTAGGTTTTCCTGCTTTCTTTAGGATTTAGCTTTTCCTATTTTAATTAGGATTTCAGGGTTTTAAGATTTCCTATTTTAATTAGGATTTCAAGGTTTTAAGATTTTCTATTTTAATTAGGATTTCAGGGTTTTGAGATTTTCTATTTTAATTAGGATTTTAGGGTTTTTAGGATTTTCTTATTTACAATAGGAAACTTCATTTTCTAGGTTTTTAGGGTTTAGGGATTCATGCGGTTTTAGGGATTTGGATTTATAACAATTTGGGCATGAAGCAATCATAGAAACAAACAAACTAAACAACCTAACAACATTAACCAATCAATTTATATTTTAGGGATTAGGTTTCGGATTTGATCCGATTTAGGGTTTTAGGTTTTAGACTTATAAAGTTTTAGCTTAGGTATTTTCGATTTGCGATTTTAGGTTTTGGCAATAAAACTTCTCTAGCAACTTAGGCGAGTTTAGCTTAAGCAATAATCAACTTTTCTAGTAACCTAAACGAGTCAAACAATCGGATCTCACAAGCAATAGCAATCGCTTAGACAATCAAGGTTCATTTTAGGTCTTAGCCGTTTGTTATATCCAAATTCGAGTTGGGTTCTTTAGCTTTAGGGTTTGTTGTTTTACCTTTCACCTTTGGGGTTGGATGGATTAGAACCGGGAGCTAAAGACCTCGGTTATCAACTTGTCACGAGCGTATTGTCCTTGGAAGGAATCGCCGAGCAAAGGAGAAAGCAAACGGCCGGACGAGCTAGGGTTTTCTAAACAAATCGGCGCACACTGTATCTGTGCGTGAGGGCGCGTCGATGGTCAGATCGACAAGTCGTTTGCACTGATGGATTCGTCTCGGCGAGGGCTTCGATTTGATATCTTGATCGTTTTCTGGGTCCTCACGATTTGATAGAATGACCTCTTTGAAGTTCCGAGGCAGATTTCTTTGCGTTTTAGGGGTTTGATGGAGATAGAGAGATCGTGAGATTATGGTTTATGTGTCAGATCTTTAACCAAGGGATTTAGAGGTTATCGTGCTGATAACGTGTTATGAATCTCGTGTATTCTCTTTTATTAATGAATGAGGTTACAACTTATATATATACACAATAAGGAAGACAAATCCCAATTGGACTAGGAAACCCTAAAGCCCAAAGCCCACTAAGACTAACATAAACCGTCATTGGGCGAGTCTTCTAGAAGTTAGACATGGGCCTTCTAGAACATGGACATGGGCCTTCTAGAACATGGACATGGGCCACGGTTATAGAGTCCATCCGTTATGTGGTATACAACAATATTTGATTTCTTTATATATAAAAATCGTACCAAGAACAGATTTAGTTATGGAAAGCGAGATAAATGGTAATTGTTGGTGAGAATATCCATTAAAGATTTTCGAAAATTTTGTGACCCGATTTCAATTTTGCCCGACCCGCCAGTCGCATTTTGAGTAAATACTTTCAAAGGGCAAAGATTTCTCTCCAAATGCACTTTGAAAATGTCTATATAGATACACAAACATACATGATATTTTTTGGTTATTCGGTATTTTATTTGGTTATTCGAGTATTTTATACCGGAACAAAAAAATACTCGAAATATTTCGGTTCCTTATTTGTTCTTGATTATATTCAACTATCCGAACCGAATGGTACCCAAACCGGACCGAACTAATTTTCCATCGCTTCATATATGGATCATAAAGTTGAGAATTGAAAGAACCAAAACATAACTAGATACGTGAACGCTCAGTATTGGGGAGGCTTGTACGATCTCAGTTAGCTCATTATATTTTGGATCGAGGAAAGATATGAATGTTTCAAAAACGAATTTCTGCTTACTTGATGTTACATGAGGCGACCGGTCCTTGCTAGCATGCAGGGCCGGCTTAACTATATAGGCCGGTAGTGCGACCGCCCCATGTACATAAATTTAAAGGGCATAAAAAAAGTAATGTGTATATATAAATGAGGCACAAGAAAAAATTTATATATACAAAAAGGGCACAATTTTTTTTGGTATATATCAAATGGGCACAAAATATTTTTGTTAATCGAAGAGATCCATGAAAAAATATGTTGTGATGTTACGGGGCATATCTTTTATATTTGCCCCAAGGCATTTGAAATGTATGAACCGGCACGATCCAACCTCTATTTTATCATCCATTTAAGAAGTACTGATCAGGTCACATCTAAATTATTATCCATGTGGACTTATATGCATACTGAGACTAACCTGGTTAACCTTGCATGCATCTCAAAACCCTAAACGAGATACGTTTCTCTATCTTAAGATTCAGTTACTTCTCACCCCAACACACAGGGCCGGCCCATGGCTAAAGTCCAACAAGCAAATGCTTTAGGCAGCACACTTTATAAATTATTTTATGGGCATCATTTTTGTAAGTGTCTAGTAGTGTAGTGGTAAATCATATTTTGTCCAACCTCCATAACTCAGGTTCGAGTCCATTCTTTCTCTTTTTTTTTTTTTTCCAAAACGAATATTTTTCTTATTTATTTAAAATCTAATCGATTATTTGAAGTTTCGAACTTCAGTTTCCTTTTATATATTATTTATATTGGATTGATTAAATTATTTATTAAACAATTTGATTTGTTTTCAAAACCTAATTTACTAAGTGACGATTTGTGTTCCTCTTTTTTTCTTTAATCTATTAAACCAGTTTTCCCTTCTACCTTCAATTTCTGTCTTTTTGGGTTTTTTTTTCATGTATGAATCATTTCCAAACTTTCCCACTTGTCACTTAGTTAGAAATCTGAAAGATTAAGTTTCAAAGAATTATGTTGTTTTGTTATGCGAAAAAAAAATATGGGGCAATAATTTTTGGTTTGCTTTAGGCATCAGATAACTTTGGGCCGGCACTGCCAACACAAGTGACAAGACTAAGTGTTGAGATAAACACAAGTGTTCGGTCTAAGTTCCTTATGATCCAACAAGCATTTTTTTTTTTTCGGTTCAAAACCAACAAACGTGCATTTAATTAATCAAAATCAGCCGATAAGGTTCAAAAATGAGCAAAACTCGAATAACCGTAACCATTGCATTCGTCATATTGTTGCATCAATATTCATTTCATTTATATCTATCAATCATGTATTGCTTTTAATCAAAATTTTAGTTGACAAACCCTCTATAGAAAGAAATTAAAGATGTAAGTCCTAAATTTATATGTATCAACCAAATCATCCGAATCGAACACGAACTTTACTCGATATATTTCCAGCTATGCCATTAGTTAGAGAGTAATTTCAGGTACCCAATCTATATTTACTTTACCCAATTACCCCAATTATTCACTCTTCCCTTTTTTTTGACGAATATACTTTGAGTAATACTTCATTTCATGACATCAAGAATCCATTAATGAATTTTACCTGCTAGAGCCGGCTCTAAGTTTATCAAGGCCGCAAGCAAGGAAAAAAAGGGCCGATAGGAGGAAGAAGATGAGGAACCACCTATTGTTTTTTTTTCTTTTCAATCCATTTTTAATATTTGTTTCATTGTTTTTTAATAATTTTATTAAGAATATAATAATGTTTTGTTTTTAAAAAATTATAAATGAAACATTTTCGTGGATCGAACTCAGAAATGAGTCTCAACCAAACTTAGTTGAACTACTAAACTAAAGAAACATTTTTTAAAAAAATCAGCCAAAAATTAACGATAATATTTAGGACCACAAGCATATGTTTGATAGGCTTGGCCCAAAGGCCGGTCTATTACCAGCTATTAATCGACTGTAAGAAGTTTGTTAGGTAGGTAACGAGGGGCAAAGTCCCACTCTCAGGTGATTGCAGATGATATAATTAGTAAATATGTTCGTATACCACGGATTCACATGTCTATTGGGCTATTGGCAACTACACATATACTCAAGCCTAATTTTAGCTTAGGTGACGTAGATGGATACTTTGATCACAGCCGGCTTGAGTTAACTATAGCCAAGCAACTTTTCAATTTAAAAAATCAATTAGGACATTCGTATACACGTTGAAACTAGCCAAGAAAAAAATTTCTCCTTTTAAAGTCAGTCCTTTCACTGCATATAAATTTTGCTTTATCCGGCTGTTTAAAATCTGTCGGCTGAGATTTTTGACAGAATCATTGAAAGTTAAAAGTATAAATAGTGAACGACTTCCAAATAATAATAAGAGAAAATTACTACAAAAACATTTAAAGAATATATAATTACTTGATCATCCAATAATAGTTCTCTATACGTATGTGATGACGCTGATAAGAAAAGATCTAAAACACTTGTGGGGTTTTGTTATTTATGGAGTTTCAAACTTATTCACAGTAAATCCAACAACCAAACCATACGGGACCAGACACCGTATACATACTTTGATACTTATCTCCTTACCACTTTGTTTTTTTTTTTATTGTGATTCAATATTGGGTGATTTAAGTGTATAACCAAATCTGGTAAATAAATTAAGAATATAGCACCTTAATTTTGAAAACAAAATACATAACCATCATACATTGTAAAATGACAAAACTACCCATATGTGTAGTACACGTCTGATAGGTGCTGGAAAAGAGGAATATTCATTTTGTTATTTAATTTTTTTTTTGTTTGAACTTTGAACAAAAAAACGTTTACCCCCTCATATTTGTTTTCAGAAAAGTTCTTAAAAATAAATTAATTAAAATTGTCAGTTCTATTAGAAAAAGTTTAGATTTTTTTTTTGATTATATCATAGGTTGAATTTTTCAAAACAGACATAAACATTTTACGTGGTAAATAGTCTTTGTAACAAAAAAACATATTTTATACTATATAGGATCACACAAAATATATGTTGTACTATACTATTTTTTAAAAATTATATATAAATCAACTTAAACTTAAAAATACTAAACCCTAAATCCAACCGTCTAAACCCAAACCCAAAACATATTTTTTAAAATTGATGATATCAATAAATTTTAAAATTGAAAATAATGAATTTATTTAGAAAATAGAATAGAACATTGTAGTGTTCTATTTAGTACGAAGGTCATGGAGCGGGCCGAGACAATGGGTTAATTCGTCTACCAAATCAAATCATTTTAATGGTAGCTCCGCAATGGCTGTGACTTCTACATCTACACAAAGTGGCAATCGGATAAGATTTTACAACATCGGAATCGGACGCAACATCGGAATAGGACGATCGAACATTTACTGATGATTACATCATCATCTCCTTAAGGAGGAGGACTTATAGACTATTATGTTGGTGTCGTTGTTGACTGTTTTTGGGCGATGACGGAGAGAGATATGACGTCGTGAAATAAGTTGCAGGAAAAGAAAAAAAATAAGAATAGGAAGAGAAAGAGATGATAGTTTGAGGTTAAAGACATGGTGTTACGTGGTGTATCACAACAAGGGTAAATATGTATATATTACACAATGTATGCCAAATATTATAACCCAATTTTTTTATGGTTATTTGTTGAATTATTAAATTTTTGATGGTTATAGGCTCAAATTTTCCTTCAATATGTTCCCTTTTAACATTTTCTTTTTAATTATTAAAATACTTTGGACTGGATTAGTTTATTTGACTTTTCTCATTCCCTCCTCCTCATTTTCTTTATAAATAGAGAGCATGCATGGTGACATATTATTCATCACTTGTTCTTCCATTAAAAAGAGTGTGTTTTAAGTAGTATTTGTAAGAAAATGGCTTCCAAGACTTTGCTTCTTTTGGGTCTCTTTGCATTTCTTTTCATCGTCTCAGAAATGGCCGCAGCGGGTACGTGTTATATATATATATATGTCAGTCTACTTCATACATTCAAGGCTATTTAAGAAAAAGTTCATTTGAGGCTAATTAAACCAAAAAATATATAACGTACCGATATTAGATATTTTTCTAGCTATTTCGTCAAGAGTTGTTACAAAATATATTCACTTATACAGAAGTAGAAATATACCTATATATCTCAAACTATAATAAATACAAATAGAAGTAATTAAGTTTCTTATTAGTTCTAATAATATGAACAATTGTCTTGATTCATTTTCGGTTGATCTCTCAACAGTTTAAATCTGGAAAGTGGTTTGAACGACGGTCAATTATTAGGACTTACTAAGTCAAAACACTCGTAAGAAAAGACACTTAAGTATGATGTTGAATCCTTGTTGCAATGCTCATATATCAAACAATATCCATTATTTATGTTCTGTACGAATTTTATATGTAACTTATATCTAGGTTTTAAATCATTTAAAAAGAAATTACAAGATCTTAATTTTTATATAAATTTATTTTAAAATAGATATTAAGTAATGCACAATTGCACGAGCTAAAGTACATCTTTGAAATAATGTGGTGTTTTGGTCAGGCGCGGTGAAGTCAGAGAGTGAGGAAACTGTGCAACCTGATCAACATGGTGGTCGCTACGGTGACAATGGAGGCTACAGCGGAGGGGGAGGAGGCCACGGTGGCCACGGAGGAGGAGGATACCAAGGAGGAGGAGGAGGAGGAGGAGGGGGCGGTGGGCGACGCGGAGGAGGGGGAGGTTACTGCCGCCACGGCTGCTGCTACAAAGGTTACCGTGGCTGCTCAAGGTGTTGTTCATATGCCGGAGAAGCTGTTCAGACTCAGCCTGGTCACTAAATCTACATAATGTATCAACCACCATGTATGATTGCATCTATATCTACACTTAAGGTGTATATATGACTATAAGTTAACCATGGTGCGTTTGTGATGAAGTGCCTTAAGTTTAAGAAAAGAAACTATGGGAATAAAGTTTCATAATGTAATGGCTTTGTGCATGTTTAAGTTGTGATCTACGCTGTTTGCATAGTAAAATTGTTTCTCGTTTAATTAATTCTCTTTCGGTTATGGATCCAACTCTATGGTTGATTTGCTTGTTGTAAAATTTTAATTTTCTTTCTCGGCTTTTCTTATCAGCAAAACGATGCACTAGTTGTACAAACGTTTTTTATTTTTCTTTTGAATACTATTTAACATTAAATTCAAAAAGAAAAAAAAAATTAAATATTCTCTTTTGGTTTTATGTGACACTTTTAATTTATTATTAGTACTCTTGGCCTATGAAAAAATAAAAGATTTAAACAGGCAAGGAATAGGCTTTTTCTTCAAAGAAAAGATTACTAGATACTTAATTAAGAGACTCTATCGAGTTTTACGAAGTTCACTATATATACGATAGAACCATAAAGAATCTCTCACAAGATTTATCGCTCTAAAAGCTATAGGGTCGATTGGTAACAAAAAATTTAGCGGTAAACTAGAGCAGTAAACTTCTATGGAATATTGCAAAATTGTAAAAATGAGTAGTACATGAAAACTATATAAAAAACTGAAAGTAAAGTTTTTAGAATTGTTTTTGTGATTGACAAATGTCAAAGAAGTACATCCTATACCACAACAGTACATGGTACCAATCAAAATCATAAAATTAAATCACATTTTGTCGGTCTTTTCAGAATTACTTTGGAGGTTTAGAGACTTTCACAGCTTTTTGTCTCTTAAGCTGGCAATGAATGCCTCCCAACCACAACCACGTACAAATCTCAACTGGTCCTATTATATTGGTGGAGATAAAAACATGCTGAAGAACGTTATCTTTTCACCAAGCCTCGAAGCATATTTCACCTAAAGTCATGCATAAAGTTGATCGTGGGAAAGAATATCACATCTCATTATACGACACCAACAAGTGGCATTTTATGATTTTCAGGGACGAAAGTATATCTTTGAACACAGTACATCCAAGGCCGGTCCTAGCCTGTAGGTGGCCTAAAGCATATTTTAAAAATGTGGCCTTCTTATATAAATAACTAACGATAAAATTTAATATTAAACCACTGGAAAAAATGTTAAAAATCATTAAATATAGTTGATGAAAAACGTTATTAAATATGTTAACAACGTAAAACATGAAAATAAAGCTAATTAACTAAGCGTAAGCCAAAAGTCGAACCGACGCCACGAATGTGGTGGCTCACACACGCTGGTCGGAGACAAAAACGTTAATTAAGCGGCAGATTTGTCTAGAAGAAAAGAGAAGGGAAAGCGATTTTCTAAGAGATAGAAAAAATTGAAGTGAACCACCGAATTATTCCAAATTTATTGTTATGATTTTAGGTTTGTTTATAAAGGTGTATGACTTTATCAAGCAAACAAAATGTATAGATAAAGTAAAGGAAACTACTATGAAGAGAAGAAGAATAAAAAGATAATTATGGAAAAAAGAAATACAGGAAAGTGAAAAAATATTAACCAAAAAAAGAATAGAAGCGTGAGAAACTGAGAGTTGACTCGAACCCTGAAACCTCACACAATCTGCAGACCTACATAGCCACTTTACCAACCTAACACTATCATAACCGTGGCCCTCAAATTTTATTTATATTGTGTGGCCTAAAGCAAGTGTTTTGCTTGCTTTATAGACGGGCCGGGTCTGAGTACATCTCTCTAAAAACGTAGGAAGTTTGGGGTTAGAAAGCTTAACTATGTGGAATAAAACGTTGTATCTCCAGTTTGTTAGGATCTCTTGTGAATATTCTAGAATATACGTATAGAATATGGAATGTGTCTTATGTATAAATACTCCTCTCTTATGATTAATAGAAATCAAGCTTTCACAAAACCTACATGGTATCATAGCAGGCTTTTATCTAAAAAAAAAAAAAAAACCCTAGCCGCTCTCTCTTTTTTTTTTTTTCTCTCTCGCCTCCTTCATCTTCCTCGTTACCTCTCATCCTCTCTCTTCTCTAGTCAACACCATGACTACCGCAGCATAGTCTTCTCTCATCATCAACACCAAAGACTCCAAAGCTCCGTTAATCTCTTTGAATCTTTCGTGCATCACCAAACTCACATCGTCCACCAATCTCTTTGAATCTTTCACCCCTCTTTTTTGTGTTCAATGAGGGGTTTTTTGTTAGAATATTAGAGGTTTAAATAGCCATGGCCGTAAGAGTATGGTCAGAAGTTGGATTGCTTCGAACAATTTACTCGTAGGTTCTTTTTTGGAAACTCATGTTTCTGAAGCTAATGCATCTGCTGTTTTAGCTTCTGTTCTACCAGGTTGGCGATCGGATAATAACTATTATTCTTCTGAACTGGGTAGGATTTGGCTTGTTTGACATCCCTCAGTTTCAGTTGTGGTCTTCAAGAAATCAGATCAGATGATTATTTGCAGTATAAAGCTGCCTACTGTTTGCCGATCCTTTGCGATCGCTTTTGTTTATGGGAAAAACACACCGATAGAGAGAAGACTTTATGTGATGATATTCCTTCTTGGCCTCTTCTTCCCCTCTCAATTCTACTCCTTGGGCAGTAATGGGAGATTTTAATCAGATCGCAAACTCCGCTGAACACTTCTCTGTCATTCATTCTTCATTACCTTTAAGTGGAATGGAGGACCTGCAGAATTGCCTAAGGGATAATGAGCTGGACGACATCCCTAGCAAGGGTGTCTTTTTTACTTGGTCTAACCATCAGGATGACAACCCTATTATCAGAAAACTGGACAGGGCTTTAGCCAATCGAGAGTGGCTTTCTTCTTTCCCCAACGATGTGGCTGTTTTCGACCCTCCTGGAGATTCGGATGATGCTCCTTGCATCATCAATATTGATATTCTTCCTGAAAGATCAAAAAAATGTTTCAGGTACTTCTCTTTCCTCTCTACCCACCCGACTTTTCTCTCATCCATCTCTTCTGCTTGGGAAGATCAGATTCTTGTGGGGTCTTCTATGTTCTCTTTGGGAGAACGGTTAAAGGCGGCTAAGAAGTGCTGTAAGAGATTGAATAGGATGGGGTTTGGTAACATCCAGCAGAGAACCAAAGACGCTCTGGTCTCCCTGGAGATCATCCAGACCGATTTACTATCCTCTCCATCGGATTCTTTATTCAGAGAAGAACATGTTGCTAGGAAAAAATGGAACTTTTTTGCTGCAGCCTTGGAATCCTTCTACAAGCAAAAATCCAGGATCAAATGGTTAAAATAAGGGGATGCAAATACAAGATTTTTCCACAGGACAGTCCTTGCTCATCAAGCCAGAAACCTCATCTCTTACCTTAGAGGGCCAAACAACGAAAGAGTGGAAAATGTGCCTCAGATCAAAGACATGATCGTTGCTTACTTTACTCATCTATTGGGAACTGAGAGTGCCATTTCTCAGCCTTACTCTGTTGAAAGAATCCAAGATCTTCAGCCTTTCCGCTGCGATTCTGATCTTGCTTCTAAGAGCATCGCCAACCCTACTGATGAAGAGATCATTAAAACAATTTTCTCCATGCCAAAAAACAAAGTTCCTGGCCCAGATGGGTTTTCTGAAGATTTTTTCTGGGAGGCTTGGCCTGTGGTCAAGGACTGCACTATCAAGGCAGTGAGAGAATTTTTTGTGACTGGTCACCTACTACCAAATTTTAATGCAACTGCTATCATGCTGATACCGAAAGAGACTGGTGCAGATCATTTATCCAAGTTCATACCTGTCTCCTGCTGTAATACAGTGTACAAAATCATCACTCGCCTGTTATCCAAGCGGCTTCAGCTCTTCATCTCAAAAGCAGTCCAAGGTAACCAAGTAGGTTTTATTAAAGGAAGGCTTCTCTGTGAGAATTTTTTGCTCGCTTCAGAATTGGTTGAGAATTTCCAAGCTGAGGGGAATGTGTCAAGAGACTGCTTGCAAATCGATATTTCAAAAGCTTATGATAATGTCAATTGGACTTTCCTCTTTAATATTTTAAAGGCATTGCAGCTGCCTGAGGTTTTCATAGGTTGGATTCGAGTCTGCATCTCATCTCCCTCTTACAGTGTTGCCTTCAATGGAGAACTGATTGGTTTCTTCAAAGGAAAGAAAGGTATTAGGCAAGGCGACCCTATGTCATCCCACCTATTTGTTCTTATTACGGATATTTTGGCTAGATCATTGGACAAAGGAGCTGCTAATGGTCTTTTTCAACCTCATCCAAAGTGCTTTGCTCCTTTGGTGACACATCTCAGCTTCGCCGATGATTTGTTAATCTTTTTTGATGGTACAGAGACCTCGATTGCGGGTATTCTTCAGATCTTAGAAAACTTTAAATGCGGTTATGGTCTGGGGATAAATACACAAAAGACTGCCCTCTTGCTTGATGGAGGGGACTTTCAAAGAAACAGAAACATGGCAGCCCTTTTTGATTTAACTCATGGATCTCTCCAGGTTCGTATTCTTGGAGTCCCATTAATGGCACAAAAGATGCGTAGACAAGACTACCATCCACTCATTGACAGGATTAATAATAGATTCTCTTCATGGACAGCAAGACACCTCTCCTATGCTGGGAGACTTCAACTTCTCAAATCTGTTATCTTCTCTACTATCACCTTTTGGACTTCCATTTTTCTTCTACCAAACCAATGTCTTCTCAAACTTGAACAGATGTGTTGTGCTTTCCTTTGGAAAGGTACTCCAGATTCTCCAAGAGGGGCAAAAATAGCGTGGGATGTTGTTTGTACTTCAAAGGAATGCGGTGGTTTGGGTCTCAGAAGACTAACTTCATGGAACAAGGTACTAGCTCTAAAGTTGATTTGGATTCTGTTTTCTGCTGCTGGCTCTCTTTGGGTATCTTGGGTCCGCTTGAATTTGATTGGTAATAGATGCTTCTGGGACTTAAACCCAGCCTCCTCTGATAGTTGGATTTGGAGAAAGCTTTGCAAGCTTAGACCGTTGGCTAGACCATTCCTTGTTTGCGAATTGGGGTCTGGCATTACTGCGAGGTTTTGGCAGGACAATTGGACGGGTCTTGGGCCTCTTCTTGATATTACCGGCCCTCTTGGTCCTCAAATTTCTGGCTTGCCTCTCGATTCTGTGGTAAAAGATGCAGTTCGTAGCAGCTCTTGGAGGATATCCTCCTCCAGAAGCCGCAACCATATCATTTCCTTACTCAATAGTATTTTGCCAAGTCCGGAGAACATGATTGAGACCCAGCATGATGACTCTTATCTTTGGAAAATAGACCATCATGCTCCCTCAAATACCTTCTCTGCGACAAAGACTTGGCTGGCTCTTTTCCCTCCTATTGCCACGGTTACTTGGAGCAAGTCCGTGTGGTTCAAGGGAAATATTCCAAAGCATGCCTTCATCTCTTGGGTGGCTGCTTGGAATAGACTGTATACACGTGACAGATTGAGACGTTGGGGACTGACGGTTCTGGCTACTTGTGTTCTATGTAATACACAGCCCGAATCCAGGGATCATCTGTTTTTTTAATGCAGTTTTAGTTCAAGCATTTGGAGGTATTTTACTTCTAGAGCTAGGTTGAATCCGCCCATTCATTATATGGGAACTCTCCTCTGGTTACAAACTTCTTCAAGGAATAAAAACATCAAGCTCATTGTTCAGCTCCTTCATCAACCATCTATTTACTTCATTTGGCGTGAGCGGAATCAGCGTATATACTCCGCCTCTCCTCGTTCTGCGCCTCCAATCATCAAGGAAATCAAACTCTTTATTCGGGCAAAACTTGATCCTCTATCGCGTGAACAACGAATTCTGCCTCCAGCTTTAACTCTTCTTGCAACTTGGTTTTCTTTGTTTTAGTGATGAAGATTCGGCCTGGCTGTCTACCCTTGATCTCTCTCTCTTTTTGTTTGTTGTTTCCTGTCAGGAGAAGGTTTGTTTCTTCATGTTTGGGCCTGTGGCCTGTTGTAGACGTTTGCCATGTATGTTTCTCCCTTTCTAATGGAAATTTAAAATGAAAAAAATAAAAAATAAAAAAATAAAAAAAAATAAAAAAAAACTCACATCGTCCAACTACTTAACTTGGCAACTCCAAGTTCGTGCTCTTCTTGAAGGTCACGAGATTCATGTCTTCATTCAAGATAACGCAGCACCAGATCAAACCATCGACATCAATGGCACCTTTGTTCCCAATCCTCTGTTTCAACATTGGAAACGACAAGATCGACTCCTCTACGGTGCCCTCCTCGGCACGTTATCACTCCATGTGCAAGCTCTAGTCAACCGCACCATAACTTTTTTGGGTCTCTGGACCAATCTCCTCAACACCTTTGGCAAGGCGTCTTATGCCCATGTTCAGGCACTAAAGAAACAACTCAAAAGCATCTCCAAGGGAACTCAATCCATTGAAGAATACATGCGTAGCATCATAGCCAAAGCTGACCAATTGGCTCTCATTGGGTCTCCGATGGAACACGAAGACCTTCTTGAGATCATCGCTGCCGGACTCACTGAGGAGTTCAGTCCCGTCATTGATATGGTTAATGGTCGCGACACTCCGATTGGGATACCGGAACTTCTTGAGAAACTACTCAATCAAGAGAACAACATCCTCCTCACTGAGTCATTTCCACCACACTCGCTTCCAACCACGGCAAACACAACCCAATACCGTTCTCCATCATTAGCAACATGAGGCAACTATCGAGGCTTTCATTCTTCTCGTGGTAATTTCCGTGGCAGTGGCCGTGGCTACCATGGCAAGTGTCAGATTTGTGGCATCTTTGGTCATAGTGCAAGAAGGTGCTCTCAACTCTCCTCCTCTGCGCAACAGTTTCAACCACTTGCCGGTACTTATCGTGGATCACAACAACCATCCCTGCCACAAATGCAATGGACTCCACAGGCGCATTACACGACGTCTACACCGGCTGACTCGGCTCCATGGTTGCTGGACAGTGGCGCCTCCCACCATATTGCCTCTGATCTCAACACATTGTCACTATACTCACCATACACGGGTACCGACGAAGTCCAGATTGGTGATGGAAACAGACTGAACATCACACACACGGGTTCCACAAATCTCTCAACTGGTTCACGTTCTTTACTTCTCAATAATGTGCTTTGTGTGCCTTCTATGAAGAAGAATCTTATTTCGGTGAACAAATTGTGTAAGACTAACAATGTTATGGTGCAATTATGTCCTCTTGATTTTCAGGTGAGGAATCTAATATGATCCTTGTTAGGAGATCTTAGTCCCTTGATGCACTTCGTGAGGTGGTTGAATAGATCAAGCTAAAATGATGCGGAATGGATATGAAGTAAGTGAATGATACCGAGTAGGAAGTCTAGTAGGTGAAGAGACATATCGAATATGGTGTGAATGATGGTTATCGAGTGGTCTGGTGAGGAGGTGATCGAGTAGTTTGGTGGTGAGGTCGAGTAGGATGGTCGAGTGGTGACAAAAAGGTGAGATCGAGTAGGTTTTGGTGGTGAAGTGGAAGATGGATCGAGTAGGGACTTGGTGGTCGAGTAGAAAAGGTTGTGATCGAATAACCAAGGTGAAGTCGTGTAGATTTTGGGTTTGGTGGTCGAGTGAATGAGAGTGAGATCGAGTATGATGAAGATTGATGGTTTGAATGATCAAGTGATGGTGAAAATGAATGGATCGAATGACGAAGGTGAGATCGAGTATATGAGAAGGTGAGGGGTCGAGTAGAACTTCCAAAGGCTGCGAGACTCCTTTGAACTTCCAGACTTGATTTTGCTTGGATATGACACACCAAGAGCAGTCTCAAGTTGAATTCAAGATATTACACACTCAAACTCAAGATCAAACGAAATCAGAAAAGATGATTGATAAGAAATTGTTTGATAACGTTTACAAAGGAGAAGAAGCAAAATATAAAGAAGAAGAAGAGAGTTCTAGGGAGGTGAAGAGTTATTCTTGGGAAAGAAACGACATTAAACACACACAAGACTGATTTCGAATTTGTCATGGGCTTCTCCTTTGATAATGGGCTGCGAGACATCATTGGGCTCGAGTATGAGTGTGTGAGCTTGCCTCGTTAAAAACCTCTCTTGTAAAACCCATTGGGACAAAACCAAGAGGAGGGAAAAAGAGTGCAAGTCACACACCTCCAATGATGTCACTTAAACGGCTTGAATCACAACCAACGTGGTTGGACAAACTTCCGGTTTAATGCTGCCTTCAATGTGTTGTAGAAGTGTGTTGATAGCTTGATTCAACAACTTAGTCTTTGATCTTGTCATTGGTCCAGTAGTAACTTGCAATGACATATCCTCTTTAGTTCCAAGTGCTTCATGCTCCTTAGCTCCCTGCATGGTCGAGTACTTCCTTGATGCATCAGTATACTCGATCACATTGTCCTCCTGGTGATCGAGTGTGTGGTCGAGTACTTTCTCTGGTTCAATATCAGCATACTCGTTCGCATTGTCCTCCTGGTGATCGAGCATGTGGTCGAGTACATCCTCTGGTTCAAGCTGTTCCTTAGTTCCTTGACCCAAGCTTCCCATGATCACATCAGGATCTCAACACGGGGGCGCCAATCCTAAACGGCAAGGCTAAAGAAGGTGTTTATGAGTGGCCGTCGACTTCCTCACTTCCATCTTCCTCTTTTGCGAAACCGGCTGTCACTAAATCTTTCTCGGATTGGCATGCTCGTCTAGGCCATCCATCTTCTCAAATTCTTAATTTTATTATTTCTAAATTTTCTCTTCCTATTTCATCTATGTCGTCTTCAATTTGCAACTCTTGCTCTATCAATAAAAGTCATAAGTTACCATTTTCAACTTCCACTATCACTTCTCGTGCTCCTCTTGATGTCATATACTCTGATGTTTGGACTTCTCCTATATATTCTATTGATGGTTTCAAGTACTATGTTGTCTTTGTTGATCATTTTACTCGATATGTCTGGCTTAATCTATGAAACAGAAGTCGCAAGTAGCACAAATATTTCCAAGGTTCAAAAGTCTTGTTGAAAATCAATTCAAAACGTGGATCACCACACTCTATTCGGACAATGGCGGTGAATACATTGCATTGGCGTCTTTTCTTTCAACGAATGGGATCACACATCGCATGACACCTCCACATACACCAGAACATAATGGACTAGTCGAAAGACGTTATCGACACATTGTTGAAACAGGATTGGCACTCCTCACTCACGCACACATTCCCCAATCCTATTAGTCTTACTCTTTCGCAGCCGCTGTCTACCTCATCAATAGGATGCCTACTCCAACTCTTGCCAATTCTACGCCGTTTCAACGTCTCTTCAATGCCGATCCCAACTATAACAAGCTACGAACCTTTGGATGTTTGTGTTACCCGTGGCTTCGTCCGTATGGCCAGACCAAGTTCAGTCCAAAATCATCTCCGTGTGTTTTTCTCGGGTATTCTCTCACTCAAAGTGCTTATATTTGTCTAGATCCCTCTACTTCTCGCATATACATCTTACGACATATGGTCTTCCACGAGTCTATCTTTACTTTTTCCCAGCTCTCTTGTCCTTCCGTGCCTACTTCGTCACAAGAAGCTTCCCCAAACACATCTCCTATGACGTCTCTTGCTCCCACTTATAGTCAGCCAGTCTCTACACCTTCTCTCCCGTCTCCAGATCACTCACCGGACAAGTCAACGGCTCCTTCACCATTACTTGCTACGCATCTACACAAGCTGAGCAACACACGGCAACCGACACGGTCACAACCAACATTCACTCTATGGTAACGCGAGGGAAAAACAACATTCACAAACCAAACCCAAAATATGGTATGACAGCACAACTTGGCGAGATTGAACCAAGTACTCACACGCAGGAACTTAAAGATGAAAAATGGAGAAGAGCAATGAGTGATGAAATTGATTCTCGGAATCGGAACCATACATGGGATCTTGTTCCACCAGACATTGCTCAAAATGTGGTAGGAAATCGGTGGGTGTTTCGCATCAAGCGTTTACTGGATGGCTCTATTGAACGCTACAAAGCGCGTCTCGTGGCGAAAGGGTTCCATCAACGACCGGGAGTTGATTTCTATGATACTTTCAGCCCGGTAATTAAACATGCCACGATCCGACTTGTTCTTGGTATAGCCGTAGCTAGTGACTGGCCCTTACGGCAACTTGACGTTAACAACGTCTTTCTTCAAGGTCGCCTCAAAAGTTTATATGCAACAACCACAAGGGTTCACGGATCCAGATAAGTCTCATCATGTATTTTGCCTTAATAAAGCCATTCATGGATTAAAACAAGCTCCAAGGACCTGGTAAAATGAGCTTCGCTCATTTCTCTTGCAGATTGGTTTCATAAACTCTCTCAATGACGCGTCTCTATTTGTCCTTGACAAGGCTCCGGTTCTCATCTACATTCTTGTATACGTTGATGACATTGTTGTTACAGGAACTGGACATGTTGAAGTTAACAAGGTGATCCAATTGTTGGCTGACCGGTTTCCTCCATCTCACGCAGACCAAATACATAACAGATTTGCTGGTTCGCACTCGGATGGTTAATGTCAAACCCGTCTCTACACCGATGTCGTCTAGCGTCTCTCTCATGGCTACACCAGGCGTGGCTCTTTTGGACCCAACATTTTATCGCGCAACCGTTGGTAGTCTTCAATACTTGGCTCTCACGCGACCTAACATCTCCTTTGCGGTAAACCGGCTCTCTCAATTCATGCATGCTCCCATGACCATTCATGAAGAAGCTGTCAAAAGATTGTTACGCTACCTCTCGGGAACTGTCACTCGAGGTCTGTTTTTCTCCGCCAAATCTCCTCTCAATCTTCATGCTTTCTCGGATGCTGATTGGGGAGGTGACAAGGATGACTATTCTTCTACTGGAGCATACATTGTCTATCTAGGCAAACAACCAGTTTTGTGGTGCTCACGCAAACTCAAAGGAGTAGCTCGTTCATCAACGGAGGCGGAGTATCGTGCTCTCACCGAAGCAGCATCGGAGATTAAATGGATCACTTCACTTCTCTCCGAACTTGGTGTCAACTCAGCCTCAACACCAACGCTCTTTTGTGATAACATTGGTGCGACATACCTCTCGGCCAACCCGGTATTTCACTCTCGTATGAAACACCTCGCTCTCGATTATCACTTCGTTCGTGAACAAGTTCAAGGTGGTGTCTTACGTGTCTCTCATATTTGCTTGGCTGATCAGTTGGCGGATGCCCTCACCAAACCTTTACCGCGAGCACGCTTCACGGATCTTGCTGTCAAGGTTGGCCTTCGTAACCGACGTCCATTTTGAGGGGGCGTGTTAGGATCTCTTGTGAATATTCTAGAATATACTCTGTATAGAATATGGAACGTGTCTTATGTATAAATACTCCTCTCTTATGATTAATAGAAATCAAGTTTTCACAAAACCTACATAAAATCGCTTAGAGGAGGTAAGTTTCTTAGCTGTGTGTGAGATAATGGTTGTTGTTGAATTAAAAAAAAAAACTCTCATGAACTTTTAGCCTCCTTCGGGAAACATTTTATTTTTTGCTTTTTGGTTAATGATTAGTTTGCAATGTTTTTGGCATGATAGGTGGTTCTCTTTAGGTCCTCTTATTAAGGTCGTCGACCAAATTAAAATGGTCCAAGAGACTTAGGCCCCCCTCCCATTTCCGATAAGAAAGCAATTAAACTACAAATTCAATCACAAGCTTTATAAAACGCTTCAAATTAAAGTAAAGCATTCAATCGGTGGTTTAACGGAGATAAGCTAAGCATAAATCTTTTGTTTTTATTTTAGTTTTTCCTAATTGATTTGCATTCAAATAGAAGAGTAACAATGCAAGTAAGGATAGGAGTCATATGACTTTTTGGAGGTTTGAAAGTAGGGAGAGAGATACGCATGCAAATATGTATTGTATTAGATGGACTAAGTAGTACTGAGGTAGAGAGTGATGATTGACACTAGTCTCTAATGATTGTTGCCGCGACTTCCTAGGTCACCACGACCTACAATCCTCTATATATCTTGAAACTTTTGTGAAACTTTCATGGGTCTTTCCCATAAGATCTGTTGTGCCGTACATTCGAGATCAAGATCCGGCAAACCAAATTTGTTGTCTCCCTGTGCTTCATCCAGATTCTCCATGATGTGAGTATCTTTTGATGGAGAATTAGCATGAATATTTGTTGAGTGTTATAAAGTAATAAAATATAAAATAAAGTGGTACAAGGTACTATGACGTTACACAATTTCATTTGGATTTATGAGATTCTAGAGATTGATTTCGACCAAGCCTCACTGGTCAATTCATGCAAATTTTAAGGAGTGACATTTGCATCATTTCATAAATCATTGCAACTTTCGGTTTGCTTGCAATGAAAGTTATGCCACCGGTTTCTAATTGCAATGAAAGTTATGTCAACGAAAGTTGTAATGGTTCCTGAAGTAAATCAAATGTTTCAATGGTTTAATGAAACGGTTGCAACAATTTATTTAAATATATATATTTTAGTAATTAAAAATTAAAAAATATTTTATGAAATTTATACCGAGAGATGTGGTTATATATCCTATACTATTATTTGGAAAGTACAATTTACAATTACTCTTAATTAACCTTCTCCTTTGTAAAAGTTTACTTAAGAATGCCATTAGAAATAAAATTTTATAGAGTAAATTAATTCTACTCATTAAGGATAAACAAGTCAAATACTATTTTATGCAATTTAATTAATTTAATTTAATTATAAAACGAAAATCTATTATTAATTTCTTTAAAAAGAATGACAAATCAAAATAAACATATAAGATTTGATATCTAATTTACCATATTAATTTGTTATTAATCATTATACTTCACCTCTCATCTTTATATGATTCTATTTCTATAAATAAATAAATCATTATATCATGTATATAATTAAAAAAGTAAAAAAATTTCCGCATATATATACCATGATTTAAAATTTTAAAAATAAATATAAATTATTCAATGTATGAAAGAACAAATTTAACTGGTCAAAAATTCATATTTGAGTAATAGATTCCTTTTTTTTAATATCATCAATACTTAATAGATCAAAAAAATTTATGAAGTATAAATACTCTAATTTGATTTTTTAAAACAAATATTTAAAATAGGCGGCGGGTTGAATATAGTATATAGTATGATGAAATGAGTTATGATCCTTATAACTATTTGAATATTTATATTTAATTTCATATCATTTTTTAAAAAAATTCATAATTTTACATACTACAATAAATGTTTTTAAAGATTTTAATTTTGAACATTTTAAAAAAGTTTAATTTAATATATTAAAGAATATCATAAATATTCAATAGATTAAAAAGATAAAAAAAATTATAAATACATTAATTTGATTTTCCAAAAAGATATGTTTAAAATATTTATAATAGGCAGCGGGTTAAATGTAATGTATTATATGGTAGATAGTTATGATCCTTATAACAGACGGTATTTTAAGATTTTATAATGGGATGGGTTAAATAAGGTTTGACACTTCTAAATATTTGAAAATTTTATTCTGCAAGCAATTTTAAAAATAATAAATAATAGATTGTGCCGCAATATTTTCATAGGGATTGTAAAAATGAAAATATAGACTCCATACACGGATTGAGTTTGGTATTATTATATACTAAATATATGTTCATAACATATTTGATTATGTGAATAATTGGTAAATTCCGTAATTATCTCAAACAAATCTCTATTTCAACAACCAATGAATCAGAATTTGAAAAAATAATTTCCTAAATTAATTCAAAATAATAGCTAATTTTCTTAAGTAATTCAAAATAATCTACGTTTTAGATGCGATTCATTTATGATATTTTGATTTTTGATCTAACTATATTATATGAACTCTCATTTTGTGGTTGTTAACATAAATTAAATGATTGTTCAAACAATATTAATTTTTTTTTAAAAATAATCTTATTTTCTGTTTTCATAATTTAAAAAAATATCCATAATTGAATACTATAGAAAAAGGAAAATATTCATTCTAATATTATATATAGACTGACAAAAAAATATTATATTTTCACTTACTATAATAATATATCACAACTTTATTCTAAAACATAAAATTTATAAATTTTGTAATAAATAAAATTCAACCCGTACTGTAGTACAGGTGATGATCTAGTCTATATTAGTAGTTTTGCAGTCACTTTTGAGTTGAGTGGATAAATTTTTTCTCGGATACTTTGGATACCCGAGCCATTTACAAATTTTGGTCATAAAAAGTTTGTTGGGTCGGGTTATATTTAACCCAACTCATACACTGGATATTCTATATTTAATAATTTAGATATTTAGTGGATTTGATTAAAATTAAGAATTATGATTTTTTTTTTTTTTTGTCATCCGAAATTAATTAGAACTCAAAAGAGCCATTTCTGAGGAATGTTGTTTACATAAGTGATATGAAGCGGTTATGTACGAACTTTTCGTGCCAGATTATCCGCCTTAACATTAGCCCTACGAGAAATTAAAGATAAAGAAAAAGATGAAAACTCCTCCTTGTCGCTCTGAAATTCCTGCAAGTACACTGAAAACGCCGGCCATTCGGTTGGAGAAGACACCATCTTCACCAGGTCTGAACAGTCTGTAAAGAACGCTACCTCTTGATTATTTGCACCAATCATACACTTCATCGCCCAGAGAAGGGCCTCAACTTCGGCATGTAGTAAAGATAGACTTCTACGGAGATTCGCATCTCCCATGGTTAGCGGCTCTCCATTTGGCGATATACAGTACCAGCTTGTACCAGAGAACTTATCACTTTCTTTCCATAATCCATCCACAAAACAACGGTATCCCAAATACTCCGCCTCAAGTGAAACCTCTCTCACTCGAATTTGATTTACCAAGTGCACAGAACCATGATTTTCATTATGGAGCTCAATTTGAGCGGACTGCCACAATTGTGCCTCTTTTTCCGCTAATTGTAATACTTCTACTGGGTCTGTATCTATGGGAAGGCTGATGAACCAACTTCCATAGGTATTCTCCAAAATAAGTGATCCAAATTCGTAAAATTAGATTCTGTGGGGAAAATCCCTATAGCCGTAGGAATCTATGAAAGTGCCCAAATCTGTCGTGCCGGGTGGCACTGAAAGAGTGTATGATTGATTGTTTCCTCTGATGCGCCACATCTGGCACATCCCGTGTCACAATCAATTCCTCTATTCCGCAAATTTTCCGTAACCGGTACACATCCCGTTAAGATTTGCCAAATAAAATGGCGTATCTTAAGTGGACACTGCACTTGCCCAGAATATGCTTTTAACGGGTTGATGTTAGGACCAAAAAAGTTTAAATTGGTCTCCGACTTTTCCATCCGTGTAGAATGATATCCCGATTTGACTGTGTATTTTCCAGATTTTGTAAAATGCCAACCCAAAAAATCTTCTTTTGTTGGTGCACCCACAGGTATGACGCTTATTAGAGCGACATCTTCTGGATTAAAGATCGCTCTTAAGAGATCAATATTCCAAAAGTTTGACTGACTATCTATAAGGTCTTTAACTTTTAAAGATGGGTCAGCAACTGAACCATTACTTTTTGCTGGTCTCGGGAATTGAGCTGGAATCCAGGGATCCTCCCACACCGAGATGGATGTCCCAGATCCGACTCTTTTAATAAGTCATTTATTAACCAGAGATTTAGAATTATGATTTTCCTATCATCTTTGTTTGATTTGTTTTTAACTGTTTTGAATCATCATATAATACATAAGGTAAAAAAAAAAATCAATTTTTTTTCTGCATATACTGTGATTCAAAATTTTTAAAACGGGCATAAATTATCCAATTGACAAAAATATGTGTTCAACTTTCTACATCGATTAAAATATTTAGACAATGATTCAGAATTATATCATAAATAAGATCAACATTAATAAAATAAATGAGTTTTTTAGCGGGACGGGTTTGGCGGAACGGGTTTTTGAATCAACAATAATAAAAATATTAAATATCATTAATCCGCCGCTTCAATACGGATTAAATCCTTAATCTTTTTTAATATCACCAATATTAGACATATTAAATCAGTCTCAATTAGAAAAGATTGTATAAAACCAAAATTTGTCCCGTGGTATAATGTTACTTCATAACAATTGTAAACCATAAAATATAAATATCTTAGAAAATGATAAAATTGGCAAACTTTTATATATAATAAATAATCGTTAAATTTTAAAAATTACTACTTTTAGAAAACAAATCACGGGACAGGTTAAGAAGTTACAGGACGGGTTATATTTCGGAACGAAGTTATATGGTCGACGATTTTGAATCAATATTTATAAAATTTTAAAATATCATTAACATTCCTCTTTAATACACATTAAATCTTCAGTTTATTAAAATATAAATGTCTTAGAGAATTATATGATTTGTAAATTTTTATATATAACAAATAATAATTAAATTTTAAAATAAAAAAAAATCACGGGACGAGTTAAGAAATTACAGAACGGGTGATATTTTGGAACGGGTTTATATGGCGGAGAAATTTGAATCAATATCTATAAATATCATTAACATGCCGCTTTAATACGGGTTAAATCTTCAGTTTATTAACAATTGTCTTGTGGACTCGTGGTATACCGTTACTTAATAAAAATTGTAAACTATAATATAAATAAATATTTTATAAGGAGATACAATTTACAAAATATTTTTATAGTTACTTGAAAAATAAATCATCTCGCGGTGTACCGTAGATTAAAATCTAGTGTATATATATACCCGCTATCCTGACCCTCGACTACGCTCTCAGAGACTCACTCAGAAACTCTCGGATTTTTGGTGTAAGGAACAAATGAAACAGAATGGGTGGTATTTATAGTATGGGAAGGTCGGTGGGCAAGCATGAGGTGGACGGATAGGTATAAACAAGTTTATCCGGAACTCTATCCATTTGCGCGGATAGGGATGGTCGATCTTATATGTATGCACGGATAGACTTGAAAAAGTTTATCCGCAACGGATAGGTTTGAACGAACATATCCATATTTGTTTCTATCCATTTCTCATACTTATCCTTTTTCGTTCCTATCTTCTTGCTAGCTCGCGGAGAATGCTCGTATCTGATTTGTGTACTGCCGATAATTGCTCCGCTCGACCGTTTTCTGTACCGTCTCACCAAAACTAAATTTCTTTGTCCATCCTTGAATTTTCCTCAACAATCTTCAAATTTTCTTCGATCAAAACTTTGGTATTTGTCCTTGAATACCTTAGCTCAGTTCCAACAATTTATTTTCTTCAATCTTGGTCCACTTTTCCTCAATAGCCATTTCGGGGCCAATTCCTAGTCTTGGTGACGGGTATGACAAAGATAGTCAGAATTCACATCTAAGAACATCTCCAATGGCAAAGTATCTCACCAATATAATATTAATATTTTTATGTTTAATTTATTTAGAGAAACTCATACTAAAATTATAGGGAAATTGTTAGAAATACCCTTTTTGGTGTGCCCCTTTTCAAAAATGCTCCTTTTAGATGTCCATTTTCAAAAATGCCCCTTTTTAAATCTGAAATTTTATAAAGTTTTATTAGGTTTATAAGGTACTTATGGATTGTAACTACTACTTGAAGACTCGATCCAAGTATTTATAAGGTTTTATAAGATGTTTTAAAAGGTTTTACAAGTTATTTTAAAGGATTTTTAAGGTTTTTCAAAGGTTTTACAAGATATTTTAAAGGTTTTTAAAGGTATTTAAAATGCATTTATAAGGTATTTATAAAGTATTTATAAGATTTTAGATACATAGAAATGTAGTTTGTGTATGTTTTAATAATATTACATACATATTTGGGTAAATCTTATATTTTTAACAGCATTTTTTATAAGGTTTTAAAAAAAGGGTATTTTTGAAAAGTGGCATTGAAAAAGTGGTATTTTTGCAAAAGCCCCAAAATTATACTTCCATTAGTGAGAGATATTTTATGGGTATCTCATTAATATAATATTCATATTTTTATATTAAATTTAATATCTCAATAATATTTTTAAAAATATCAAATCACATCTTAAATATAGTTATTCAAACTAAATAAATATATTTATTTAGTTTAGTAAATAATATAAGTATGAATATTAATAATTTAAAAAGCAACAATTAATAGTACTATTAACTATAAATAATATTATTAAAGAGTTTATTATTTTTAAAACCACAATTAAACATAAATCAAACTTTAAATTACATATAAAACCATGATAAAAGATATATAAATTAAACATAAATTACATATAAAACCATGAAAACATAAATTAAAATGCAAAAAAACATATAAAACCATAATAGATAATATAGTTAACTTGATTTTACTTTTCACTTGATGATGCGCCAAACTTTTGTCATATATGTTCAGCTAATTAAGCCGAGAGTGTTGCCCAAATTAGTAGGCATAGTTGTAGAATATGTAGAATCCACTTGTGTACTCTCATTTTATTTTACTTGTTGGAATTGAGAGACATTATATTGAGTGTATTTGTTTCGTTCATCTTCTACTATTATATTGTGCATTTTCTTTGTTGAAGTCAGGTTTTCTTAGATAAGCAATTTTAGATAATTTCCAAAATTATGGAAATTTATAGAAATGTTTGTGTAAGCTTGAAGATAGTTTTGCATTATTTCATGAGATATTTTTGATGATTCAATTTTAAATCCATATATATGAAATCACAATTATATATTAATCTAAAAAATATTCCAAAATATAAATTTAAAATTTAAAATTTAAAAAAAAAAATTTCTTATATAACACTATTGTATTAATTAAAACAATATTACTTTAATTTTGTGTATTAAGCTTAACTAACACCAATTAAAACTAATATTGTTATATAATTTAAACTTATCCATAATGAAGCTTGATATATAGATAATTTTATTTTGTGAATTTCTTAGAAAATGAAATTTTAAAATAACAAACATATAAAGTATATAACTAATATTATAAACTATAAATGATTTGACTTGTTACAAAAATTTAAACTAATAAGAAAGTGACATGTAGAAGGGAGAGAGGGTTTCTCATGGTTTCTCAAATGAGAAAGGATTCTAAACAAAACAAAATTGATTTAAAAAATACTACTTCCTCCGTTTCAACATATAAGACGTTTTAGTTAAAACTCCTAACTGAGAGAGTCAAGGGCAGCTCTTACCCTGCCAAGCCAATCTAGATGTCTTACGAAATATTCACTTTTAAAAAGTTCAACCAATCATGAATGAGACTGCATAATATAAATAATCAAAAAATATTAAATTAATATATAATTTGCATAGAAACTTGAAAACATTTGCATAGAAACGTGTTACATTTTGAAACGGAGGGAGTATTATATTAAGTTTTTTTGTTTAATTTTAATTTGAGTTTCTTCGTAAAAACTACCTATATATGGAGATGGTCTAACGACACTTGTTCTGGAAATGAAGGCAAGTCTTTACAAACTTTACTAGGCATAAAATTTTAAATTCTACAGTAAAAACACTACAGAACTAAAATCTACCAAAATTTCTACAACTAAAAATCTAAAGTCACATCCAAAAGGACCAAAACCAACCAAGCCCAATGAAACATTGTGTTTCATTATTAAGTCAAACTAGATTTTAACCCGCGGTGTTTAATTTTAAAGTTAGTATAAAACTATTTTGTAAATTGTATCTCCTTATAACATATTTATTTATATTATAGTTAACAATTGTTATTAAGTAACGGTATACCACGAGTCCACGAGACAATTATTAATAAACTAAGAATTTAACCCGTATTAAAGCGGTATATAAATATTGATTCAAATTCGTCCGCCATATAAATCCTTTCCGAAATATAACTCGTTCCGTAATTTCTTAACCCGTCATGTGATTTGTTTTTAATTTAAAATTTAATGATTATTTATTATATATAAAAGTTTACAAATCATATCATTTTCTAAGACATTTATATTTTAATAAACTAAAGATTTAATATGTATTAAATTGGCATGTTAACGATATTTATAATTTTTATAAATATTGTTATTAAGTAACATTATACCACGGGACAATTTTTGGTTTTATACAATCTTTTCTAAATGAGACTGATTTAATATGTCTAATATTGGTGGTATTAAAAAAAAAGGATTTAATCTGTATTGAAGCGGCGGATTAATGATATTTTAATCTTTTTATTATTGTTGATTCAAAAACCCGTCCCGCCAAACCCGTCCGGCCAAAAAACTCATTTATTTTATTAATGTTGATCCTTTTTTTTTTTAATGTTGATCTTATTTATGATATGATTCTGAATCATTGTTTAAATATTTTAATCGATGTAGAACATTGAACACATATTTTCGTCAATTAGATAATATATGTCCGTTTTTAAAATTTCGAATCACAGTATATTCAGAAAAAAAATTGTTTTTTTTTTACTTTATGTATTATATGATAATTCAAAACAGTTAAAAACAAATCAAACAAAGATGATAGGAGAATCATAATTCTAAATCTTAATCAAAAATCTTCTAAATATCTAAATTATTAAATATGGAATATCCGGTGTATGAGTTGGGTTAAATATAACCCGACCCAACAAATTTTTTGTGAATGATTTTAAAAAACGGGTCGGATTTCCGATTAACCCATAATCATTTTTACCCACCCGTCACCAAAGTGTTGCAAAGATACTAGTATAGATAAAGTTCTTACTTTCTAGGGTCTTATTTGTTATTTTGTGAAAATCAAATATCCTTCTTGCAAAATTTGTTTTTAGACAATAAAAGTTGTGGCTGCACTATTAACCCTATTGCTGAGCAGCCGAAGCGTTTAGCAATTTGCATTAGTTTAGTCTTCCTCGTCTAATCTTGGAAGCTTTTAAAGTTGTGCTGCGATTGTCCCCGTCTTTTTTTTTCGAGAGAGGTATAATTTTTAAAATCTTTCTACTTTTTAATTTCCTTGACTGTTTTCAGTTTCTCAAACGTTGTAACTTTGTAAAGAAAAAAAGCTGTTTAGAACTATGTCCGATAGTGGAATCTATATTTTTGTTTTGATTCTTTGATTTTTTCAATTTACAAAAATTGTGTGTAGGAGTCATCATCGAGATAGATGGAGACAAAAGTTGACACGACGATTACTTGGAAGATAAAAAGTTTTTCTTCTTTGCAATCAGCATCAGTTTATTCTGATCAATTCGTTGTTGGTGGCTGTATATGGTATGAAGATAAACTCTTTTCTAATGTTTTTCGTCCAATTTAGGTTCAACTTTTTGTCAGAAAAAGAAAAGAAAAAATTAAGTTAAATGACTGTTTTTGTTTGGTTTTCGCAGGCGTCTTCGGGTCTATCCCAAGGGAAATAACAAGGCTGGTTATTTGTCTCTGTATCTAGACGTTCCTAATAAAGAATCATTGCCTATTGGATGGAGAAGACATGCTAAATTATCTTTAAGTTTAGTAAATCAATTTTCGGGAAAACTCTCTCTACTAAAAGGTTATTGTTTTCTAGGCTTGCTTCTTTACGGTTTATGTTAGTTTTATGCTTCTGTGTTAAGTTGTGAACATTAATATCATATCCATTGGAGATGTAACTGATGAGATGAAATATGTTTTGAGATCTTGCAGACACTCAACACTGGTTTGATCAAAAGGTTCCTGACTGGGGCTATTCACAAATGATTACCCTCGCCGAACTTAACAACAAAAGGGGATTTCTGATGAATGAAGAACTTATAGTTGTTGCCAAGATAGAGGTTCTTGAAGTTGTAGGAAATTTAGATGTATCAGAAGAATATTCACCAGTAATGAAAACCATAGATGTCAATGGGTTTCAAGTTCTTCGTTCACAGGTAAAACAAATAAGAAAAAATATAACACTTTCTGTTGTTTTTGTAGAAACTCCAACCACAAGATGTTATTCTGTTTTGAAACAAGAATATGAAAAATACTTTTAAATGCAAAAAATATGAAAGATTCAAAAGAGTTTCGCATTGTATACTTCACTTTCTTTATATATGTACAAGCTTTAGATATGTTGTGATTTTACTTTTATGTTCCACTCGCAGGAAGAATCTGTGAAGTCTTTATTTGAAAGACATCTAAATATTGCATCAAAATTTCGTCCAAAGAATTCATACCTGAAGACGGCGTACATGAATGTCCTCTTGAGTTTAACCCAAACGATATGTCAATCTCCTCAAGAACTCTCCAATGATGATCTCTCTGATGCTGGCGCTGCATTGGCATATTTGAGAGAAGCAGGGTTTGAGTTGGATTGGTTGGAGAAGAAACTTGATGAAGTAAAGGAAAAGAAAAAGAAAGAAGAGGCTTGTTTGGCCCGGATACAAGAAATCGACGAACAGCTTCAGCCATTTAAGAAGACGTACTTAGACCTTGAAGCTCAGATAGATAAGGAGAAAGAAGAGTTGTTAGCAGCTAGAGCTCCTCTCTCCTTGAACGATGACAATGTTGTCTGATGACTTTTGAGTTCTTGGACACTTGGATTTCTCTTTTGCTTGTCTTTTGATGTTTTATCTCCCTTGATGTGGAAATTTCTTGATTTAGGATGTTGCTATATTTTTTTTTTCTATAAAATTGTGTTTCCGATCTATTAGCACACATTCTCCTCCTTGATTTAGTATTTTTCCTCTAATAAATTGACCTTTTTGAAGAAGGTTCGATTACTAACATGTTTACCTTGAACGAAGTAACTAGAAAGATTGTTCGAGGATTAATGAAAAACCACTTGTTATCGTCTTATCGAGAATGAATAAACAATGAAACGTTATGTTTCTATATTATGTCATATAAACGTTCTTATATAATGATCAGGGTCAGTTTTACTATTTTGTGAAGGTCATTGTTTTAAAAATAATTTAGGGAAAGTCAAATGCTTTTCTTGCAAATTATCTTTTAGACTTTATGCCAAATCTTATTAACTAACCCTAGATATGAGTCTTCCTATTCCTAATATAAAACTTGAAAGCTTAAAAGTTGTGGCTACACTGTTTCAGTACATCGTTTTGTCTGACTTTCGACCTCACTCTGAGAGGTAAATACTAAAATTATATTTAATCGTTCTACTTTTTTAAAAAAAAATTTCCTTGACTATATTTAGTTTCTCAGACGTAGTAACTTGTAAAGAAATAAATAAAAGCTGTTTAGAAAGATGTTCCATAGTGGAATCTTAATCTTTCTTTTGGTTTTGTTTCTCGAGATTGTTCTTTCACTTTTCGATTTACAAAAATTGTGTGTAGGAGTCATCATTGAGATCAATGGAGACAACAGTTGATACCACGATTACTTGGGTGATTAAAAATTTCTCTTCTTTGCAATCTGCACCAATTTATTCTGATATATTAGTTGTTGGTGGCTGCAAGTGGTAAGATGATAAATTGTTTTCTAATTTTTTTCGTCCAATTTAGGGTTTACAGGATAATATTTTTTTATTGTTTTTCTATTGTTTTTGCTTGCAGGCGTATTAAGGCCTTCCCCAAGGGATATTATAACAATGATAATATTTCTCTGTTTGTAGACGTTCCTCATAAAGAATCTTTACCTATTGGATGGAGAAGACACGCTAAAATTTCTCTAACTTTAGTAAATCAATTTTCTGAAAAACTCTCTCAACTAAAAGGTTAATGTTTTTGTAGGCTTGCTACTTTATGGTTTATGTTTGTGTCAATTTGTAAACTATTGATGATATTAATCCACTAAAGTAACTGATGAGATGAAATATGTTTTGCGATTTTCCAGAGAGACAGCAGTGGTTTAATCAGAAGTTATCTAGCTGGGGGTTTCTGGCTATGATTCCTCTCACTGAACTGCATGCTAGAAAGGGATTTCTGGTGAATGGAGAACTCAAAGTTGTTGCCAAGATAGATGTTCTTGAAGTTGTAGGAAAATTAGATGTTTCACAGGAATCGTTATCAGTAGTGGAAACCGTAGATGTCAATGGGTTTCAAGTTCTTCCTTCACAGGTAAGACTGTTGTTTTGAAGAAATATTAACCACAAGAGAAGCCATCATGGGTTCTACTAGATGACTTATCTTGTGGTTTGAAATAAGTATATGACAAAAAAAATTCTCTTACACACGTAGAATATATATGAAAAGAATAAACAGTAAGAGTTTCACTATATAGTTCAGTTTCTTGATATATGTACAAGTTTCAGATATATATGTGTGGTTTTACTTTATATATCCTTTTCACATGCAGGTAGAATCTGTGAAGCGTTTGTTTGAAAAACACCAAGATATTGTATCAAAGTTTCGTCTAAAGAATCCATATTTGAAGACGGCGTGCATGAATGTCCTCCTGAGTTTGATCCAAACGTTGTGTCAATCGCCTCAAGAACTCTCCAATGATGGTCTCTCTGATGCAGGTGTTGCACTGGAATATTTGATTGAAACAGGGCTTAAGTTGGATTGGTTGGAGAAGAAACTTGGTGAAGTAAAGGAAAAGAAGAAGAAAGAAGAGGCGTGTTTAGTCCGGCTACGAGAAATGGACGAACAGCTTCAGCCATTTAAGAAGAGGTGCTTAGACATTGAAGATCAGATAAGTAAGGAGAAAGAAGAGTTGTTAGCAGCTAGAAAACCTCTCTCTTTGTACGATGACATTGACAATATTGTCTAATGACTTGAGAGTTCTTGGGCACTTAGATTTAGGTTTTGGTAGGTGTTCTTTGCTTGCGTTTTGATGTTTTATCTCTCTTGATGTGGAAACGTTTTGAGATATAGGATATTTCTATATTTTTTCTTTAAAATTGTGGTGCTGACCTAACAACACATTCTTCTCCTTTAATAAATTGAGGATTAATGAAAAACACTTGTTGAGAGTGAATAAACAAGGCCTCGGCAAAAAAAACCGGACCCGAAATCCGGACCGATACCCGGACCGAAAAAACCTGTTTAAAGCGGTTAAGGGTAAGAGAAAATTATTTCATTGAGTACAGTTTTTGTAAACCCGTGGGTATCGGGTCGGTCCGGATATTACCCGTTACCCAAACAGGGTACCCGAATACCCGAACATATAATTAAATATCCCAAATATTAATTATATATAATTTTAATATAATATAATTATCTAGAATTAAAATTATAAATCTAAATATGTCAATTAACTTTAGACTTCAATACCCAAAACAACCAAACTATCCAAAAATTATTTGTTATGTTTGTCAAAATTTAACAAAATGTATTCAAATATAACTAAATTTATTAAATTTAACAAATTTTAAAGTTTTTTTTTGGTACCCCATATTTTACGTACAAAACTTGATATTTACATATAAAATACCCAAACCGAACGGGTACCTATATTTTTGGGTATTTATAGGGTCTAAATGTTTTTACCGAAACCGACCCGAACCCGACGATACTTGAACCGGACCGATACCGAATGTTTAGAAATACCCGAATGGGTCGTAAATTCATTATCCATTTAATCCGAACCCGAACGGACTACCCATATGCCCAGGGCTAGAATAAACAATGAAACGTTATGTTTCAGTATTATGTCAAATAAACGTCCTTATATAACGACTAGGTTATGGGTCATTTTTGTCATTTTGTGAAGGTCAATGTATAAAAATAATTTAGGAGAAGTCAAATGCTTTTCTTGCAAAATTTCGTTTAGACTTAGGTCAAATCTTACTAACCCTAGATGGCTAGATATGAGGAACGGAAGTGTTTTTATTCCTAATCTAAGCTTCGAAGCCTTTGAAGTTGTGGCTTAATTGTTTCAGTTTCTCAAACGTGGTAATTTGTAAAGAAAAAACTGTTTAGAATGATGTTCCATAGTGGAATCTTAATCTTTATTTGGTTTTGTTTTGTTACTAGATGTTAATTCGCGGTACACCGCGGGCCTAAATATTATTTGATTTTTTTTTTTAATTATTAATTTAAATATTTTATTTGACATATATGAATTTTTTTATTAATTTAAATGTATATATTGATATTGAGAGTTGTATAAATGGTAGAATTAGTAAATTTTAATTTCATTTTAGTAAAAATAGATCCAAACTTCATAATTGTATTTTGATTGTTATATCTAGATTTTCAACCGTCCCGTATTAATATCTTTTATAAATATTTATAATGTATATGTAGATTGTTAATTCTAGGATTTCACCCGTGGTATACCGTTCCGTTCTCGTTCCATCATATAACTCCGTCCATATTATCCGGTTAACTAAATTATTAGAGTTGTAAAATCCAATAAATTATATTGATTAGTTTCAACAATTGTTTATATTTATAGGTCAAAATTAAATTTGTTTGAAAAATGATTTATTTGTTTCTGCAATCATGTTGAAGTGTTTTCTCGAAACCATTTATGTATTAAATGACAACAATTTTATTGATTCAGTATGGAAACAAACTGTTTCAATTACATAAAGTTTTCCACAGTAATAAAACAAAATGTAAAAGTGAAACTAATAAATCATTAAAGAAACCGAACCGTAGTTCTCTAATCCCTCGCTCAATGTCGTCTCTCTTCGAGATGAGCTTTTGCGCAGGTCATCCTTCCCTTCCATCAACCTATATTCTTAGCAAACTTCTGCTATCTTCCAAAAAAAATTTAGACAGAAAGATCTGGAAAAATAAATTCGTGAAAGTGTATCAATAGAGACCCAACTCGAAGGCGAAATATCACAGCTTCTTTATGTTCATAGTGCTGGAAATTGCGACGGCGGGTTTAGATCTGCAATATTAAGGTTAAACATTATTATGAGACAGAGCATAACATTTTCACTGGCTACAAAATTGAACACTATGTGTGTATAACATGTTTATAGAAGTCATACTACTTTTGTTACATGTATAAGCAGAGATAATTAACTTACCTTGTCGGTCAATGGTTCACGACCAAATGGCATAGCAGCTTCAAGATATTCAAAGAAAAGGTCACCAGGAGAGTTACTGTTGGCCTCACTTTCATAACTCGATGAACCAATGCAAGGTTTCTCGTCAAAAGAGACCATGTATAAACTCCAAGAAATGACTCTAGAGTCATTGCTGCCATCGCTACTAATGTCTCTAGGCTATCAATATGTGCAAAGTATTTATACTCGACGAAGTTAGATGTAAGCGTATTTTGATGACCAAGCAAAAAAGATTTGATACCATTTAGAAATTGGAATAAAAGATATGTAATCGTTTATACTATAGGAATATGCTATGATTAGAGTATTAATTGTTTTCTTTATACGCGATTACTCGAATATTAGGAGGGAAAGTTATAGTAAATAGTAAATGAGATTTAATAAAATCATAACTAAATTAGATCTTAGGTAAGGAAAAAAAAATATTTAGTATTAATTAGTTGGAATTAGTTAGATTTGAATACATAAATTGGAGAATATGAAATCAAGATTATAGGAGCATAATCGAGATTATAGGAACAAATAATATATACCACATATCTTTTAAAACCATAAAGGAAAAAAAAACGAATTTAGGTAATGAATGATGTAATCGGGATTAGTTTCCAGAATAATAGGAAAGATTTCGTTTTGCTAATATATCTTCTATTAGAAATTTAATCTGTTGAGATTAGTTTCCATTATATATTATCTCGAATTTATGTATGATAATCATTAAAAATTTAGATTTGATTTCGATTTTATTGTTATTTGATAGCCTAAATCAGAAAATATTACCAAAATAGATTCTTTGTGAAATTAAATATGAAAAACGAATTTATTACTAATTAATGTCGTTTTCCTTTAAAAAATCAAATCAGAAAATATTACCAAAAGAGATTTTTTGTGATATTAAATATGAAAAACGAATTTATTACTAATTAATGTCGTTTTATTTAAAAATATTTCCTTAATTATCTTATCCAGGATCCGAACAGAATTAAACCCGGATAAAACCCGAATCCAAAAGACTTTTTGCAAAAACCCCCTGTAAAAATGTATATGTAGATTAATTCACGAATTTATTTTGGTAACTTGTAATGAAAACATGGTGTAGAAGTCATCATCGAGATCAATGGGGACAAAAGTTGATACGACGATTACGTGGGTGATAAGAGATTCCTTTTCTTTGCAAGATGCATCGATTTATTCTGATAAATTCGTTGTCGATGGCTGCAAATGGTAAGAACATAAATTGTTTTCTAATGTTTTTTTTGCCCAATTTAGGTTAGATGATTGTTTTTTGTTTGGTTTTTGTTTGCAGGCATCTTCGGTTCTATCCCAAGGGATATAATAAGGCTAATTGTTTGTCTCTGTATCTACATGTTCCGGATATTGAATCTTTGCCTATTGGATGGAGAATACACGCTAAATTTTCTCTAACATTAGTAAATCAATATTCAGGAAAACTCTCCAAAATAAGAGGTTATTGTTATCTATATATATATGCTTTACTGCTTTATGGTTTATGGTAGTTTTATGCTTCCGTGTTGAGTTATGGTTTATAATAAAGTTATTTTCACGTAAAACAATATTTTGAGTTTTGTTCTCATGTTTTGGCAAAGTGAGATTGACCTTTCAGAGAATAGCAAATTGAGCTATTTGAGACCAAATTACCCTTAGAGAACAACTATTCTTGTTTGGTTACGTTTCTTAACTCTTCTACAACCAAACTACATGAAAGAAAAAATGATTATATATTTTTTTTACTTAAACATATAAAATTTTTTAGAAAATCAGAATTTAAAGAAAAAAAAATGAAATAATCCGAGTACAAAGGCGAGATGCTCTTTATACTAAAATCAAAGGAAATTTTATTTTAAATCTGAAAATTTGTAGTGAAATAATTGATTTTGCTTCATTATCAAGTAGAGAGATTAGAGTTAATAGATTAAGAGATTTCTGGCGAGTTGGAGAAATGATAAAAATGGTGAAAAAGTAAGTGTTCTTTCGACGGAATCGACTTAATCACCGGACAATTAAACAAAACTCAAACTCTTTAGTTTTTCGAACTTAAGATATGCTAGATGTACAATATTTACATGTAAGAAACATTCAAAATGTATAAAAAAAACAAAATTCTGAGATAACTGTTGAAAACAGCTACAAAATTAGGGATGCAGAGGTTGAAGACGACTGCCAAATTACAATTATACCCTTCATTAAAAATTTTCAGTGTACGTACATGCAATTTATAGTGTACGTATCATTGATTATGTTGACATGTAAATATGTTAGATTATCGTATCTCCAATTTGCGTCTTTGGCGAGTAGAACATAATGTCAATTTACTTTCATGCGATCGATTTTAGTACCCGAATCACAAGTCTTACGAAACCGTTTTCAAAGATCTATTTTTTTTTCAAAATTTGCAGAGAGGCGGAACAGAGTATCGTCTCTCCTGCAAGGAGTAATCTTAATCGAATCTTCGTTAAAAACTTGATGCCTAACCTAAATCAGGATAAATCGTTTTCAAAATTTTGATTTCAAGTATATCTTTCGTATGATCATATCATTTCAGAATTCTCTTTTTTCTTCAATAGCAAACCCAGATTCTGCAAAATTTTCAAGAAATTGATTTTTTGTACTAGGTGTGCTTTCTTCTTTAGTTTTTTTTGTTAACGTACGCAATTTGTGACTTAGACAAAAAGTAAACCATAGTTATATATTTTGTCCCTCTGAATTTCTTCTATGTACGTGTACACAATTTTTTGTGTACGCAATATTGATTTTATAAACGTGTACGCAATATTTATTGATGTAATAAATTAATATTCTACGATAGTCCTACTGGAGATGAAGACATTGTTATTTGCAAAAAAATAAGTGTTTCTAAACATACTCACAACTTACAATGTCTCTCATGTCATACTAATTTATACTTCTGTTTCATCAAGTCAGACATTGACTAAATCATCGAATTCTTCCAAAAATGATGTCTTCCCTTTTGGTTATGACTCACAAATGGTTGAATGTCATAATTCTCTCCAAAATTATCGATGATTTTTCAATCTCGTACACATTCATTAGTATACGTACACGATTCTTTTAATTAACTGAATTTTCATATTAGCTCCACGGTAAATAGAGTGTCACCAACATCTCTGACATGTCATATTCCATATTTCTCAACAAAAATTCAGTCCATCTATTTTAATGTAATTTTTGCTACTACCTTTACTATCGTTTTTAATCGTCATCTTCAACACCCTCTTCGTCATCCCCAATCTCTTTCTGTTCATCCTCTTTATCGTCCTCGACTTCTTCTTCCTCATCTACTTCCTCATCTACTTCCTCAACAACATTTGATACCTCAAATATGGGTTTTGTTGTGTTTTCATCTCTAACCCAAGGTTAGTTTCATCAACAAGGTCCCACATAATGTACATAATATTCACACTTTGCTTATCGGATTGGACAAAATGACATAAAAATGTTTACACTTAGATCCCTACTATGAATAAAAAAAAATATTCGCATTGGTGTTGTTTAGAAGGGAACCTATCAACACAAGAGGATCAAGTACTTGGTATATTACAATAAAATTATATGTGGTTCTGTTGAAGAGAATTATGGTCCTTTTAGGAATTTTTGTAATGTTTGGTATCTACGATAGTGCATACGGCGAGTTAGCCAAATATTATGTATTTAGTACGATATATATGATATTTTTTTGTTTTGATGTTGTTTCTATTTAATTGTTATTTTGAAATTTTTTAGTAAGCGTTATGTTATACGATATTATTTGTTGATAATTAATAAGATTTTAAACTTAACCTATAGACGTACACGATAATATTGAGATACACGTATACGTGTACGACCTCTCCAAACAGTTACATCCTAAAAATGCCTAAATCACATAAGTCTTATACTATGTGCGTACACAAAAATATTTATTGAAGCGTTCATGGTACAACATTAATTTAATTTTTTGACATCAAAATTAAGTTATTTGTATGACTGTATTTTTTTCATGTGTTGTTCATACATGATTTGAATGTTTTGTTTTTATGGTCAAAAAATATTTGAAACGTAAATATACAAATTATTTAGATATTTACGTACATATATACACACGCATTACTACACAAACACATTACTACAGTGTACGTACACATTACTACCGTGTACGTATATATTATTACCGTTACGCACATATGTGTATATGATATTGCTAATCGTGAATAGTCTTCGATGATAATAAATAAAATATTATTTAAAATATAAATAAAAATATGAAAATGGATCTTAAACGATAGAAAAATCGAATTTTAACTAAATGTATAAAAATAATAAATATTTATAAAATGGAAGAGCGAATCATCTACTGACAAGTGTTTAAGATTTTCAAACCACACACGGCTCTGTGTCACTTTAAAACATACTATTCCTCAATATTTTTCTTTAGTTGTGAGGTTTATTTCTACTGCTTCTCGTATTTGACATATAATTTTATAAATTGCGTAACAGAGCTGGAGTTTTGTGAGTCTCATTAGAGTATCATAGTTGGTTTCACTTATTTATTGAAAACATATTATTAATATTTTTTTAATTGAGTTCGTAGAAAACTTGTATGAAATTGGTAAGATATTTTTGGTAGAAATATGTCCTTATTTGAGTTTTTTCTATTTACGTGTATGTAGTTTACGGTATACAAAGTATTGATTATAAAATGAATATGTACTTCTGTTAGATTATGTACTATTGTGGAGACGGTATACGTAATAGTTATAGAGTTTCTATTTTAGTTTTTCGACTTCAAAATACGCAATAAACTAGATTTACAAAATCAATAAATAAATTAAATGTAAAAAAACAAAAGATTATAAGAAAATTGTGAACAATGGCCATAAAATTAAAGTTGCTGAAGAAGAAACCAGGTTAAAGATGAGTACAAAATTAGAATGATGCCTTTGAGTATATGGACGTGTACGTCTTTCACAATATGTACCATTGTTGAGGCAACGTACGTGTAATATTTACAAATTCTTAAATTGCAACATTGGTTAATTCAACAATCGTACGTTGATTTAGGTAAAACAGATCTTCCAATACTAAATTGCACACAATTACCATTCATACGATGTAATTTTGAAACATTCTGAATTCTTGACAACTTGAGCTGTCAAATGCCATGGACAAGTATCATCAACGCAAACCATCTCCAATTTTGTAGGACATGACCTAGGTTGCTTGTAGCAAAAGCATTGTTTGATTGCGAGATAAGACATTGTTTGTTGTATGACTTTTCTGTTCTTAAAAACACTTCACACTAAAAACCTCGCATAATGTACGTACAAATTCCGTGTACGTCATGTTTTTCTTAACACGTACACAGCGACCAAAGATGCCTTCCTCTGGTTCAAATTTTCATTCTTCTTCTTTGCATCTCCACTCACCCACCGTAGTAAATACGGGAATATCCATTACCAACCTGCATCATAAATTCAGCAGAACCCCATTAAATGCAACTCAAAACATGATTATATCTACAAAAAACAAAAAGAATTTCCAAGTACACACTTTTAAACATATATATATATCCTCATTTAGCATTTTCAACAAACAAAATTAGAAAAAAAAATTTATGGGTTTTTATATAAAAAACAATGTTGATTTCGAACACAATCAAGATCCTACTGTGTAATAACAAAAAACTTCTTAACCAACTTGATTACTTACACGATCAATGCTTGTCTTGGCTCCAAACTTTGTAAATCAACAAGATCAAAACTTCTCCAGCATCACATTCATTGAGACTAATTTGTTTGTTTGATGGTTCATGCTTATCTCTTACAATTTTTCAAACGTATAAACTAATATTACAACAAGTAATGATGAGTTTTGCATTAATTGTGACAAGAGTCATGTCTCAACTTTTTGGGCATTAAATACTGATATCTCTTTATTTTTTAATGTTATTACTCCCCTTTTTCACTGTACAGCCGCACAAAAGATTAAATAAAAATATTATCTTAGCCTAACCGGAATAGTGTACCTAACTGAACCGCATAATTGAACCGTACATGGAACAGTACGTCGTTACACTGGAATGGGTAAAATGGTCAGAATTTGGCTAAATTGTCAAAACATGAGAACCAATTCTCACTTTGCCAAACCATGAAAATAAAAGTTGGTCTTCTGCCCTGGCCTGCAATTTACCCATAATAATATTGCAGAGACTCAGCACTGGTTTGATCAGAAGGCTCCTAACTGGGGGTTTCAAGAAATGATTACCCTCACTGAACTTCATGCCAAAGCGGGATTGGTGGTGAATGGAGAACTCACAATTGTTGCCAAGATAGATGTTCTTGAAGTTGTAGGAAAATTAGATGGCTCAGAGGAATCTTCATCAGTAGTGGAAACGGTAGATGTCAATGGCTTTCAAGTTCTTCCTTCACAGGTAAACAATTAGAAAAATATAACTCTTTTTGTTGTGTTTTTGTCTTGTTGTTTAGTAGAAATTCTAACCACAATGTATAGTTCAGTTTCTTGATATATTTACAAGCTTCATATATGATGTGGTTTTACTTTAAATATCTTTTTCACACACAGGTAGAATCAGTGAAGCTTTTGTTTGAAAGTCACCAAGATTTTGCATCAAAATTTCGTCTAAATAATCCATATATGAAGACGGCATACATGAATGTTCTCTTGAGCTTAACCCAAACGCTATGCCGATCGCCTCAAGAACTCTCCAATGATGGTCTCTTTGATGCGGGCGCTGCACTGTCATATTTGAGAGAAGCAGGGTTTAAGTTGGATTGGTTGGAGAAGAAACTTGGTGAAGTAAAGGAAAAGAAGAAGAAAGAAGAGGCTTGTTTGGCCCGGCTTCACGAAATGGACGAAAAACTTCAGCCATTTAAGAAGAAGTGCTTAGACCTTGAAGCTCTAATAGATAAGGAGAAGGAGGAGTTGTTAGAAGCTAGAGCTCCTCTCCCCTAGTACGATGAAAATGTTGTCTTGGGCACTTGGATTTAGGTTTTGCGAGGTGTTCTTTGCTTGCGTTTTGATGTTTCAATTTCGAAAATGAGAGCTCTCTTAATGTTGAAACGTCTTGATATAGGATGTTTTTATATAAGTGCTTTATAGTCGAGGGCTGTTTAGCTTGATTTTGACGTCATTCTTATTCCATTGGTCTTATCATTTACTAATTCGTAATCATGGAAAGGAAATATACCTCAAAGCTGTTTGCGTTCGCCTAACAAGCATTCTCTAAGTATATATGCCCTACGTCTATTCTCCTCAACTAAGAACTTTTTCTTCTACACAATTTGGAGTGGTTAATTATGCAGCGGGATAGTAACAAGACAAGGTTTCAAGAATCAATGGATCACTACAAAAAAAGTGTGCATTGATAGCATATTCGGATAGCACGGATTTTGCAAATGCTATTAAAGATGATATCGAGGGATTTGTAACTATATCGTAGCATTTGAAAAATGCTAAGCCCTATAATAGCAAAGAAGAGACGTAGAATCACTTATGACCGCCAAAACTTTGCAAATATTTCACAAAAACCGCTTAACACTTTAGCAAAAAATTTTTTTTTTTTAAATTATTAAGAGACAACCCTAATTTCTATCTTCTTCTCCTTCATCGTTCTCTCCTCCTATACCTCTCTATTCTTCTTTTCTCCTCTCTCGCTTACTCTCTTCCTCTGATTATGCAACCCTAGATCTATTAGATTTTATCAGTTTCGCTTCAGATTTCAGATCCATTATCTCTTTGTCACCCTCGCTTTCATCCCCAAATTTATCTTATTCTTCTTCAATTTGATGAAATCTTCAGTCTCCATCTTCGTCGGTGGTCTGAGATAGCCTTAAACCATAAATTTAATTTCGGTGGCTGAAACGTAGGTGAAACCCAAACCATCTTCGTCGCTTGGTTCTTCGTAGCTGAAAGGTTTCTCGATCAATTGCTTAATCCTTCTCCCTCCGACTCCCGTCTTTCTCTTTCTCTCGGCTCCATATGTACGATTTTGTTAGGATTCACTAGATTTATTAGCAATTGTAGATGAATTTGGGTTAGATTGATTTAGCAGTGAGATAATGATTTCGATTTAGAAAGCAAAAAGTCTCCATCGAGTTCTTCTAGTGAGTTTTTACATATCTATTTTCATACATCATAGAACTCTCCCTTTTTCTACTCTAATATCTTACTTGTTTCCCAGATACAATGAATCCTCAAATACTTCCAGAGCTCTTTTCCATTTAGTGAGAGTGGCAAGAGAGCAAAGCTCAAGAAATAACCAAGAGAGGTCTGTCTTTCCGCTTTTTCTTTGTTTTTTTTTCAATGAACATGATGGAGTCTTTACTCACGTAGTTCTTAGGATTCAAGCAAACCATGCCTTATTTATGGACTGTCGCAATGTCTCCTCTTTGGTATATATGTGCAGTCTTTGAAAAATGTTTGCAATTGTTCATGTTTACTCTATTAAGATGTCGTTACTTTTCTCGTTTTCTCATTGCTGCTTCAAATGGTTCATGTGTACTCTATTAAGATTTGTTAGGATGTGATCTTTAAGAATTTAATTTGGTTACTTTAGTCTAGGTTGTTGCGACTTAGATAACGATTACTCTACAGATTTGTAATGTTAATGGTAATGTTTCATACTTGATCCTTTATTGGAGTCTGTTTTTTATGGCTTCTGATGATTGTGGAAGTGGAAATAGCTTTCCAGATTGATGGCTGCAGGTTTTGATTTTCTGTTACAGGTTTTAGTTTATGAATTTTCAGGTTTTGGTTTCTAAATTTGCAAGTTTTGGTTGTCTAAGTCACAAGTTTTGGGTTTCTCTGGTTAGCTACTACATTTTTATTTCATACACACGTTATTTTTTTTTAACTTACATGGGTTCTGTTTTTGACAGTGAAGGGACAAAAGGTTAATACTAGTCCTAGCTAGTAATTGTACTCTCATGTGCTTGGATTCATTGAGAAAGCAGGAGATAAAGAAAGGCTTTTGAAGTGGAGTTTGAGTGATACCTGGAATGGGTATAGATTCTTACTATCACTTAATCTTGTTTAGATCTGTTTCTCGTCTTGTGTGTTATATACGTATAATCTAATCTTTTGTGTATTTAGCAATCACAAATGTGGTAACAATCTCTACGATCCTGAAGCACAATGGACTAGCAACATAGAAGAGTAAGTAAAATTTCCTTTCTTATCATCAACGTTTATTTTTTGTAAATCATAATTCAGTAATCTGTTTTCCCTTTGTTCCATGTTTGCCAACAGAGGTGTTAACGTTGTTGACTGTGGGAATGAAAGACAAGAACAAAGGAAGCATGGTCCAGAAGGCTAAGGCAAGTTTCTTTTAATATTTTTTTTAAGGCTGGTGAATAAGCTACAACAGAAGCTGTTTAGGTCATTGGATTGTCTTTGAAGTCTGATGCTAAAAAGACCATCATGAATCTCAGGTTCCCTCTTTTTCTCACGGTTTTCTAGCCATTATCTTGTAGAAGTAATTGAGAAAGTCACTTGCTTTTACTCATACAAAGACATCCAACTTCAAAAAGAGAACTGAACTGCAGAGGATATAGAGAAGGCAGTGAAATGAGAATTGCTTGGAATGAGACATCATCCTAAGTCCTTGGAGGGAGGGAAAGAGCAAACCAATGGAGTTCTTTGTTTAGTCCATCTGAATTGCAGTACTTATGACGTTGTTTATGACCTTTGTTTTTATAACAAATGGTGTTAAATGCTGAACTATTTTGTAAAATTACAATTATGTATTTTTTGATGATCTATGAAAAGAAATGTGCTTTCAACAAATTGGTTTTGTAGCATATAATTATTTGGATTTTAAATTTATAGATTTAAAATAATTTTGCAATTCATCATTTTATAATGTAGCACATAAAATTTGCTACACAAAAATATAATATAGCAAAAATTATGAGTTATAAAAAATTATATTAAAGCATTCGATTAGTGCTATACTAGAAGGACTTATAATAGCACGACAAAAAATGCTTTTGTATGGGTGATACCTACTATAGCTGCCGAGAACATAGCGTTTGTGAATTCGCTATCTATAACGTAAGATAGCATATTTTTAGCGCTATCAATGAACAAATTTCTTGTAGTGGATCAAGAAACTCTGTTTTGTTGCTCTGAATTCTTTTATAAACAAGGAGAACTCGAAGACTTCTGTTTCGAAGAAAATCTCTTCTCTTATTCAATTAAAAACCGAATCTCTAAAGAGACAATACAAAGCCTTATATAAGCTAAGTCACAACCGACCTTAGCATTAGTAAAACCCTAACAGAAAAGTAAAGTATAGTTTAACATAGAAATGGAAATCAAATCGGAAAAGGAAAACTGAAACAATGAGAATAACTTGAACTAGAAGTAATGAGGATGACGCTACATCAGGTCGCCCGGGGTGAGAAGAAAATTCGTCCTCGAATTTTCAGCTTCATCTTAAGCATCAAATGAGACCAAATGCTTGACATTGAACACGTCTGCTGTGTGTATATGAGGAGGAAGCTTGAGACGGTAAGCATTGTTATTAATCTTCTCAACAATCTCAAGAGGACCTATCTTTCCTGATTTCAGATTGTTGTAAGTGCCTGGTTTAAAACGGTCCTTGGTTAGTACTGCCCACACAGGATCTCCAACATTTAACTCAACATCACGACGATGAATATCCGCAGCAGTTTTATACTTGGCCGTAGAAATCTCCAAATTGGAGTGAACCTGCTCGTGTAATGTTGCAAAATCTTCGAAAAAATCACAAGCTCTACCATGAAAGCGAGTTCTGTCTGGATTGATTCCCATGTCTATAGGACAGCGAGGTAGATAACCATAAACAACTTGAAAGGGACTTAAACCCGTACTGCGATTCACAACTCTATTATGAGCAAATTCAGCTTGACAAAGAATTGATTCCCATGACTTGATGTTATCTCCAACTAAACATCTCAACAAATCTCCCAAAGCTCTATTAGTAACTTCTGTTTGACCATCCGTCTTTGGATGATACGCCGAACTCATGTCCAATTTGGTGTGAAGAAGACGCCAAAGTGACCGCCAAAATGACTCAAGAAACGCGAGTCTCGATACTAGACAATAGATAATGGTAACCCGTGAAGTTTATACACTTCTCGAAAAAATAAAACCGCAACTTGAACAGCATCTGTGGTTTTCTTACATGGTATAAAATGAACCATCTTATAGAAACGATCGACGACGACAAATATCGAATCGTTACCTCTTTGAGTTCTTGGCAAACCAAGTACAAAATCCATACTCACGTCCGCCCATGGTTGCGTAGGAATTGGAAGAGGTAAATATAAGCCATAATTGGTAGATTTTCCTTTTGCTGCTTGACATATCCCACAACGTACAATAAAACTCTCAACATCACGTCTTAACGTTGGCCAGAAGAAAGAAGAACTAACCAATTTCACCGTTCTGTCTCGTCCGATATGGCCCTCTCCATGAAGCTCTCGAATTATTTGCAGCCTCAAACTACAATCAGGAATGCACAAGTGAGCTCCCCGAAACAAGAAGCCATCATAAATGAGATAAACAGAACCAATCCCCTGTTCCGTATCCTTCCATATTTTTCCAAAAAAAGGATCTGTTGGATAGAGATCAGGAAGCACATCAAATCCTTGAACTAACACGTGTAATGTTGTCAAAAGAGTGTGTTCCCGCGGTATGCTTAATAACAAAAGAGAATTGCTGCAAATATGCAAACCATGAGGCGTGTCTAGCTGATACTTTATCTTGAGATCCCGTATGCTTAAGTGCGTCATGGTCGGTATAAAGAACAAACTCGCGATGAAAAAGATAGTGCCACTGATGCTTAACGGCTTGAACCACAACATAAAGCTCCACGTCGTATGTGCTATACCGCTCACGAGATCCCGCAATCTTCTCACTAAAAAATGCTACCGGACGACTAGATGGGCTCAAAACAGCTCTACTGCCAACTTTAGTTGCATCACAATGTAATTCAAAGGCTATATGAAAGTTGGGAAGAACAAGAACTGGTGCTGAAGTAAGCTTTGTTTTGATCACTTGAAATGCTTGGTCAGCTTCATCCGTCCATTTAAACGAAACAGACTTGATACAATCCGTAACTGGCGCCATGGTACTACTGAAGTGTGGAATGAATCGCCTATAAAAGGAGGGCAAACCATGAAAACTTCGCACATCCGTGATACTCTGAGGTGTTGGCCAAGACTGTATCGCCAAAATCTTTGCGGGATCAACTGCTAACCCATTAGAAGAGATAATATAACCCAAAAAAGAACTTGATCCACGCCAAAAACACACTTCTTTGTAGCTGCAAATAACTTTTCATTCCGCAAGATAACCAACACGTCATGAAGATGACCCAAATGCTCATCTAATGTAGAACTAAACATTAGTATCATCGAAATATACTACCACACAATGCCCAATAAATGGTCTAAGTGACTCATTTATCACACATGAAAGTACTCAGTGCGTTAGATAAACCAAAAAGCATTGCAAGCCACTCAAACAACCCTTCACGCATCTTAAAAGCTGTCTTCCACTCGTCGCCAGGCCTAATACGAATTTGGTGATAACCACTACGAAGATCCAGTTTTGTGAAAACAGAGGCTGTCCCAATTTGGTCCAAAAGATCATCAAGACGAGGAATAGAAAACCTGTAGCGAACAGTGATTTTGTTAATTTCCCTACTGTCCACACACATGCGCCACGTTCCATCTTTTTTGGGTATAAGTAAAGCCAACAGTACAAGGACTTAAGCTTTCACGAATGTATCCTTTAGCGAGGAGGTCTTCAACCTGTTTTCGCAGCTCATCGTGTTCCTTAGGACTCATCCTATAGTGAGGTCTGTTAGGAAATACGGAATCAGAAGCTAAGTCGATACAATGTTATATACCACGTAACGGCGGCAAACCTTCTGGCAATTCTGTAGGGAACACGTCTTGAAACTTTGCTAATATCTCATGAAAACTTGGTGGTGCTTCAGGAATTAATGACATGATCTGTGGTTTAACAAGTAAGAAAAAAACCACACCGGAAGACTAAAACTCTTGGACAATTTGTGACTGAGAGACTAACAAGGCTGGTTTCGTAGTCTCTGGAGGAGGTAGCGGAGGGTCAATGTCTGTACTAGACACAATTGTTTGTGATGCAATTTGTGATGGTATCAACGTAATACGCTTACCCTCATAGTTAAAACTATGTGTGTTGGCAAACCCGTCGTGTGTTGTTCTGCTATCATATTGCCACGGTCGCCCTAACAAGAGATGACAAGCATCCATAGGCAAGACATCACATAAAACCAGATCCTTATAGTTGAGACCCATCTTGAAATTCGAATATCATTCTTTGATGTTAACCACGCTATCTTGTACGATGTTGGGTGTGGTTCTATAAACAGAGCAAGCTTGAAAACCGCCTCTTCAGAAATAGCATTCGTACAACTCCCTGAATCAATCACCATTCTGCTATTTTCCCTCGGATGGTACATGTTGAATGAAAAATATTTGTGCGAAGCCACGATTCCACAATACCTTGGGGAATTAGATAATTCCATCTTAACACTAACATATGACCCGTATCCCCAACAAGTTGCTCTTCGGAATCATCTCCAGCATCATCTTCATCGTTATAATTATCAAAAGCAAGTTCGTCTTTGGTTAGTAAACCATGACGTTGCAGGTTGGGACACACAACTTGTCTATGCCTTGTTTCACCATATTTGAAACACTTGAAAGTTGCAGTTCTTTATTGGCCAAGAGATGAATTACCATCAACACCTTCTGCAAGTTTCGAATGCTCTAATGCCTTAGTAAGCCATGTTTCTGCTGTTGAAGAGAGACGAGTTCGTTGAGAAGTCCAGGAACTTGTTTGACTCCGCGAATGCTGCTCTATCAAAAGGGCTCGTTGATGAGCTTCAGAAACTAAGAGAGGGTCAAATTGCAGCAAAGTACTCTGAATTTGAGACTTCAATTCACCAATAAAACGTGAGACTCTCTGTTCTTCATTCTCTGTTAGTGAATATCGTGCCAACAATGGAAACAAATTCGGAGGCGTATTCATCAACGGTTTTGGTTCCTTGCCTTAGATTCTGGAGCTTTGTGTACATTTTCCTTGTGTAGTTGTAAGGCAAAAACGCTTTTCTCATTAATTTCTTCATCTTCTCCCAAGAAGTAATCTTTTCCTTTCCTGCTCTTGCTCGAGAGTCCTTCAGCTGCTGCCACCAAGCTGATGCACGGCCACAAAAACGAGTAGCCACAAGTGAAACACGACTCAATTAACAAAGGCAATAATAATAACATGTTGGGTGACTAAAAAGAATAAAAAAAGATCCACGTCATCAGAGAAGGCGACTGGTAAGGCGGTTAGGGTTTCTGAAGCTTTTCCATCACGCTAGGGTTTAGGCGGCGGCCACCACCGGTGGATCCGATGTCTGAGCCGGTAAGCTCCGTGTCTCCTCCGGGAGATTCCTCTCCTGTTCAATCCAAGCAACTTTCGTATGCAGCAGCAGTGAATAAGCGTCCGTCACTTAAAAAACATGAGTTTCAAGTCAGTTTGGTTGATGGTATTCCAACGATTGAGGTTCCTTCAGCAGTTATCAGTGATTCCGTTCCCCTATGGGAAGATTTTCTTGTTGGTAGATTTCCGTCTACTGCTCCCCACGTCGCTAAGATCCATGTTATTGTTAACAAAATATGGTCTCTTGGAGATAAAACAGTCCGAATCGATGTGTATGAGAATAACACCACTTCAGTCAAGTTCCGAATTCGAGATCAAGCAACCAGATTGAGAGTACTGCGTAAGGGTATGTGGAATATTGCAGGGCTTCCCATGATCCTTGCAAAATGGTCTCCAATCCCAGAAGAAGCTCAGCCTGAAGTCTCGACAATGCCTTTATGGGTCACTTTGAAAAATGTTCCTCACTCGATGTATTCATGGGAGGGTCTCGGGTTTCTTTCTAGTCCAATAGGAGATCCCATTCGACTTCATCCGGAAACAGAATTATGTAGCAACTTTGAAGAGGCAAAGGTGTTCGTTGAAGTAAATTTAACAAAGTCTCTCCCACAAAAATTCTGCTTCAAGTTGAATCAAGTGGAGGAAGTCACCGTGGAATTTGTTTATCCTTGGCTCCCTCCTCGATGCTCAAGGTGCAGCAAATGGGGCCACACAGAGGATGTTTGTGTGACCAAAAAAGCGTCTCCCGTGAAGGTAAAGGAAGATGACTTAGAAGAAGGTGAGCTGGTAGCAGAAAATGATTCTGAAAAAACAGAGACCTCTGTTCCAGTTGAGGTGCAAGAGGTGCAAACACCTACGTTGGCCGTATCGAATGCAGTGCAGCAAAACAGAGCCGCTGAGACACATGAGGAGCAAGATAATATAACACAAGGTGCTGATAAGGATGGTTGGTCCTTAGTTTCCCCAGGGAAAGGCTGTAAGAGTAATGAGAAGGTTCAAAGCTCACTAGCTTATGGTCAAGTTACTATTCTCTCTGCTTCTCGATTCTCTGTTCTAGATAATATTGAAGAGCCCAAGCTAGACGATGCAGTCATCGAAGGGGAAGTGGCAGAAGGTAAGGAAAGTCTAGACAACAATGTCGAGAATGGTGTTAACACTCATGCAAGTTTGACGCAGACCATCACAGAAGTAGAGAAAGCAAGCTCGGTCCGAGCTACCCGTCAAACAAAGATTTCGCAGAAAGCTACATCGGAATCTTTTTCTCAACAAGCTAAGGCTCGCCCTAGCGTATCGAGCAAAAGAACCTCCAAAAAACATCATTAATGTCTTGCTTTTTCTGGAATGTGCGCGGTTTCAATAAATCAACCAAACATTCCGTAGTAAGTGACTGGTTACATGAAGAAAATTTGCAATTTGGGTGTCTTTTGGAAACGCGAGTACAAGAAACCAGGGCTTCTCGTATTCTGTCCTCTGTTTTTCGAGATTGGTCTTCTATTACTAATTATGAATTCAATAGTTTGGGCCGCATATGGGTAGTTTGGAGAAATAATGTTCGAGTCACTCCGGTCTACAAGAATGGTCAGCTTGTAACATGTTCAGTTTTGATGGATGGTGCCTCAGAGGAGATTTTTGTCTCTTTTGTTTATGCAGCTAACCTACCAGAGGATAGGAAAGAGCTGTGGGAAGATCTTAAATATCATTTTGATACTCCACTGATTCAGAATAAACCTTGGCTCATCATGGGAGATTTCAATGAAATTCTCGACGGTGAAGAGCATTCAAACTATGAGAACTCTCCTTCTATTTCTTATGGGATGCGGGATTTTCAAGCAATGGTGAGGTATTGTTCTCTTGTGGACATGAGCTCTCACGGCCCTCAGTTCACTTGGTGTAACAAGCGGGAGGAAGAGCTGATATGCAAAAAATTGGATCGTGTTTTGGTTAATGAGGAGTGGACTCGATTATTTCCTGAATCCTATAGTGTGTTTGAACCTGGCGGTTGTTCGGATCATCTTCGATGTCGGATTAAAATAGCAGCAGCTACTAGTCGTCCGCGTGGTCCTTTCAAATTTTCAAATGTCATCGCGTCATTGCCGGATTTCCTGCCTACAGTTCAAGAGTTCTGGGATAGTACAAGTGTTCTTTATCATTCCACCTCTGCTATTTTCAGATTTTCTAAAAAACTTAAGGCCCTTAAGCCAATTTTGTGGTCTTTGGGACGTAGAAAGCTACACCAGCTGTCGACTAGAGTTGATGCAGCATATGAGGTTCTATGTGACAAGCAACAAGCCACACTTGAAAATCCTACTTCGGCTTTGATGGAGGAGGAAGCCGAGGCTTATAAGATATGGGATCACGTAGCAGTACTTGAAGAAGGTTTTCTGAAACAGAAATGAAAGCTTCATTGGCTTAATGTGGGAGATAGAAATAACAAGTATTTTCACAATGCAGTCAAAGCAAGATTGGCCAAGAATGCTATTAGAGAGATAAAATGCCAAGACGGGTCTGTAGCTACAACACAAGAAGATCTTAAGACTGAAGCTGTGAGGTTCTTTGAGGAGTTTTTATCACACGAACCAGCGGACTATGAGGGTGTCCCTGCGGACCAGATTGAAGAATTGTTAGATTTTCGATGTTCTTTATCAGAACAGGACACGTTGGTGAGTCCTGTTACAGAGGAAGAGATTCAAACTGTGTTGTTCAAGATGCCGGGAAATAAAGCCCCTGGTCCCGATGGTTACACGGCTGAGTTCTTCAAGTTAACATGGCCTATCCTGGGGAAAGACTTTGTCACTGCAATTCAGTCTTTTTTCATGATGACTTTCTTGCCTAAAGGAGTTAATACCACAATTCTGGCACTTATTCCAAAAAAGAATGAAGCTATAGAGATGAAAGATTATCGTCCCATATCATGCTGCAATGTGATGTATAAGGTAATATCGAAAATTCTTGCTAACAGATTGAAGAAAATTCTCCCTGCATCAATAGCCCCAAACCAGTCTGCGTTTATTAAGGATCGTCTTATGATGGAAAATCTGTTGTTAGCTTCAGAATTAGTCAAGGATTACCATAAAGCTTCAGTCTCTAAAAGGTGTGCTGTTAAGATCGACATATCAAAGGCTTTTGATACGGTGCAATGGCCTTTCTTGCTGACGGCTCTAAGAGCCATGAATCTTCCGGAAAGTTTTATTCACTGGATTGAGCTCTGTATTGGCACTGCTTCGTTCTCTGTTCAAGTCAATGGGGAGTTGGCTGGGTTTTTTCAAAGCAAAAGGGGTTTAAGACAAGGATGCTCTCTTTCTCCATATCTTTTCGTCATTTGCATGAACGCTCTCTCTAGAATGCTGGATAAAGCGGCAGTGGATCAGAAAATTGGTTACCATCCTCGGTGTAAAAGCATGGGACTAACTCACTTGTGCTTTGCGGATGATATTTTGGTTTTTTCAGATGGGAGTGTACGATCAATAGCGGGTATTCTACAAGTTTTTAATAAGTTTGCAGATGCCTCGGGACTCAGAATCAGCCTAGAGAAATCAACCCTGTTCATGGCTGGTTTCTCATCTACTCATAAAGAAGATATACTCCAGCGTTTTCCATTTGAAATGGGAACTCTTCCAGTGCGGTATCTCGGTCTCCCTCTTCTCACTAAAAGTATGACTCGATCCGATTATCTACCCCTCATTGAGAAAATAAGAAATCGCATCACCTCTTGGACGGGTCGGTTCTTATCTTTCGCGGGTAGACTACAACTGATCAAATTTGTCCTATCAAGCATCACTAACTTTTGGCTCTCAGCTTTTAGGCTGCCAAGTAAGTGTATTAAAGAACTTGAAAGTCTTTTCTCTGCTTTTTTGTGGTCTGGTGTAGAACTCAACTCAAGGAAGGCAAAAGTGGCATGGTTGGATGTTTGTAAGCCAATTAAGGAAGGTGGGCTGGGACTAAGACCGATATCAGAAGCAAACACGGTGAGTATTTTGAAACTTGTTTGGCGGCTTGTCTCCGCTAAGGACTCTCTTTGGGTCAGTTGGGTTCACGCAAATTTGTTACGAAATGGGTCCTTTTGGTCAGTTCGACAAACAAGTACTTCAGGTTCATGGATGTGGAGGAAAATATTGAAATATCGGGATAAAGCCAAACCTCTACATAAGATGGAGGTAAGGTCAGGTCTGGCTACTTCCTTTTGGCATGATAATTGGTGTTCTCTTGGGAGATTGGCTGATGTTTTAGGTCCCCGGGGATGTATCGATATGGGTATTGCCACGAACTGCTCAGTTGCTGCAGCCCTCTCAAATCACCGCCGACGCAGACACCGAAATGAAATGCTAAACCGAGTTGAGGATGAGTTGGATTCCCTCCGATCATATTCTCTAGCGGGTAAGGATATTTCACTATGGAAAAGGAACAATGGCTCTTTCAAGGGAACGTTCATTTCAAAGGACACTTGGTATACGATACGAGACACTAATCAGGTGTGTGAATGGTATAAGGGTGTATGGTTCCCCCACTCAACGCCTAAGTACTCATTCATCACTTGGATCGCCATTCGTAATCGTTTAGCTACGGGAGATAGACTGTTACAGTGGGATGCTGCAGCAAATGGTGATTGTAATTTGTGTGATGGGAACATAGAAAAAAAAGAACACCTCTTTTTCTCCTGTCTGTATTCGTCTCACGTCTGGTCAGCCCTCACACGAGACATGCTTGGGCAACACTACACAACACGATGGGAAACTCTGCTTCCTTTACTCATGGCTCCATCTACCTCAAAGCTACATTTGTTTGTTTTGAGATATGTGTTTCAGATATCTATCCACAGTCTATGGCGAGAACGGAATGGGAGACGACACGGCGAGTCACCAACCCCAGCATCCATGCTAGCAAAACTGATCGACAAGAACATTCGTAACCGGCTGAGCACCTTAATTACGACGGGCTCACACACTTATGAAGGCGGACTGCGATATTGGTTCCAAACCCATAGTCGCTAGTTTTCCCTTCTTTATAATCCCTCTCAAAAACTCAGATTTTTTCAGCTTGATGTTGCATTTATTGTAAAACCGTCTTTTTTTGGTGAATAAATTTTACATTCATACAAAAAAAAAAAAAAAGAAACACGACTCAACTCAGGGACTTTTTTGAATTCCAACAACTCTTCTATCGTATGGATCCAGTCCAAAATTTCTTCGGGTTGCAGAGCACTGTTAAATTCCGGCAAATCAAGCTTGAAGCCTGACTCCCATCGACAATTCTCAGCTTGTGGAGCTGCGATAATGTCACGATTACGGTTATCATGACGTCCATGCTGCTCAGCAAGCGGCGCAAATTGGTTTTTGAAAACTTCATCTTTTTCATCCTCTTCAAAGATCTGTTCTTCATGAAGTCGATACACTCTGTTTGCTTGACCCAATGCTCGTATTGCTGTCTCGATAGAGGTACGCATCGTATCAGTCATCGCTTGTTGAAACTCCGTCAACGTAGCACGAAACGCAGTGTTTTGGTCATCGAGTTGCTGTTGAAGACTCTTCTTTAGAGGCATGATTAGGACCTGTTTGTCTCTGATACCAACTTATGTAGTGGGATAGTAACAAGACAAGGTTTCAAGAATCAATGGATCAATAAACTCTGTTTTGTTGCTCTGAATTCTTTTATAAACAGGGAGAACTCGAAGACTTCTGTTTCGAAGAAAATCTCTTCTCTTATTCAATCAAAAACCGAGTCTCTAAAGAGACAATACAAAGCCTTATATAAGCTAAGTCACAACCAACCTTAGCATTAGTAAAACCCTATTAGAAAAGTAAAGTATAGTTTAACATAGAAATGGAAATCAAATCAGACAAGGAAAACTGAAACAATGAGAATAACTTGAGCTAGAAGTAATGAGGATGACGCTACATCAGGTAATGAAGAAACAATGAAACGTTGGGCATGATTGGTTCCGGCTGTAGATTTAGATTTTTGACTGTAGATTTTAGGCTGTAGATGTTTTGGCTGTGACTATAGATTTTAGTGCTGTAGTAATTTTGCTGTACTAGGATATGACCCGCGGTACACCGCGGGTTAATTATTTGATTTTTTTTTATTCTTTTTATAAACTAATGAATTTGTTGTGTATAATATTTCCTGTTGTATCGCGGATCATATGCGTTGTATCTAAAAAATAAAAAATTTAAGTTGTATTTATTTTGTTTAGTGTTTAAGATTGTATAATTGTATTTTGATTTGTTAATTCTAGGATTTCACCCGTGGTATATTTTCCCATATTAATATCGACCCAAACCCATCCCACCATATAATTCCGTTCTGTGAAATTAAACATCATTGTGTTATTTTTTTAATAACACTTTTATTTAAAAGACATATAATTCGAATCAATTTAAAAGTTTGCTTTCAAATGGTTTTCATAATATATATATATATATAAATATATATATATTTTTTTAATTATGTGTTTTAGGACCAACCCGTAAAAATAATTTACAATTGTATTTTGATTTGTTAATTTTAGGATTTCACCCGTGGTATACTCTCCCGTTTTAGATAATTTTAGAAATTAAGAAAAGATCCGAATGACTCAATTTCGGGTCAGAATAAAAAAAAACGATCTGATTAATTGCGCAATTTGTTTTTCAAAAATGTTAATATAAATTGCAAACATACTTTTTTTCTTCATCAACTGAGTAATATATGTCCGTTTAAAAATAATTTGAATCATAACATATGCAGAAAAAACTAAAATTTACTATATGTATATATTATAATAATTCAAAATAATTTAAATATAACATCAAATAAAAGTGAAATGAGAATCATATATTTATGTTTAAAATCCGGGTCAAAATTAAAAAAAAAAAAAAAACAAAACTGACCCAGAAAAAGAGCAAATATGTACTTTAGATTGTACATATTTTTTTTTCTTTATTGATTGAGTAATATATTTCCGTTTTAAAAAATTTGAAACATAGCATATGTAGAAAAAAATATAAAATTTTATTAACTATATATATTTTATAATAATTCAAAATAATATAAATATAAATCAAATAAAAGTGAAATGAGAATCATATATTTTTGTTTAAATTAGGTAGAGAAGTTTTAAGAAATTAGCTCAAATTTGTTATATTAGCATTAAATCATCATATTTGGTTTCCTTATATATAAAAATAAGAAAGAATATGCCATAAATAAAGAGTTTAGGTGTAGTCATTAGTTGAGAAAATGTATATTTTTAGAATTTATTAATTAATTTCGTTTTTGAATTTTGCCAAAAATAAAGAAAGATCCGATTGAAGATTTCCGGGTCAAAATCACAAAAAAAATCCGACCCAAGTGGAAAGAGCAAATTTGTACTTCAAAAATGTTAAGTAGATAATTTAAAATTTTGGAAAGTTAAAAATTGTGTTTTAGAAAAAAAAAAACTTTCTACAGCCAAAAAAATGAATTATGGAAATATTTTGGCTGTGAGAAAAAAAAGGAAAGGTAAAGCTTCTAAAGCTTGATTGGATCTATTTCAATGCTTTAGAAAATTTTTTGCTTTGTAAAGACTCTAAAGCACTTACCAATCATGCCCGTTGTGTTTCATTATTAGGTCGTCAAATTAATTTCTTAAATTATAGGGTCTTTTTTGTTATTTTGTGAAAATCAAATATCCTTCTTTCAACATTCTGAATGACTACCGACTAGCTAGGGTCTTTTTTTTTGTTATTTTGTTAAGGTCACCGTTTCAAAAATAATTTAGGGAAAGTTAAATGTTCTTCTTGCAAAATTAGGTTTAGACTTAATAAAAGTCAAATATTATTAACCCTATGCGATATGAGGAGACCAAGCGTTTCGTATTCCTCTAGTCTAAAACTTGGAAGCTTTTAAACTTGTGGCTGTCTCTTTCTTTCTACCTCACTCTGAGAGGTAAGTAAATAGTTAAACTATTTTGATAGTTCTACTTCTTTATTCTCTTGACTTTGTTCGTATTCACAGTGGAATCTTAATACTTATATTGGTTTGGTTTCTCTTGATTGTTATTTGATTTTATTCGATTTATGAAAGTCTTTGTGTGTAGGAGTCATCATCAAAATCAATGGGGAAGCAAGTTGATAATAAGACGATTACTTGGGTGATTAAAAATTTCTCCTCTTTGCCATCTGCATCAATTCAATCTGATCAATTCGTTGTTGGTGGTTGCCAATGGTAAGAAAAGAAATTGTTTTGTAATGTTTTCCGTAGAGTTTAGGTTTAGCTGATTGTTTTTTCTTTGCATTTTGTTTGCAGGTGTCTTCGGGCCTATCCCAAGGGAAATAATTTGGCTCTCTATTTAATCGTTGCTAATAATGAATCTTTCCCTATTGGATGGAGAAGACACGCAAAATTTTCTTTTACTTTAGTAAATCAAAAATCAGAAAATCTCTCCATACTAAGAACAGGTTATTGTTCTCTATGCTTATTATTTTATGGTTTATGTTAGTTGTAAACATAAACCAATTTTCGTAAATCAATTTTCGGACCAACTCTCCCAACTAAACTGTTATTGTTTTCGCTTGCTACTTAAGAAGTGTTATTTTTTTTTATGGAGCTTGCTACTTAATAGTTTATCTTAGTTTTATGCTTCTGTGTAAGTTATCAACATTAACATTAAAAGAAATTTTCAATTTGTTAGTGTTAGTGTACCTCCTGTCTTATTGACAATTTGTTTGTTTTTAACTTAAAAATGTAACTAATGAGATGATTTTTTTTTTGTGATTTTGCAGAATCACAACACTGGTTTGATCAGAAGTCTACTAGCTGGGGGTTTCAAGACATGATTCCCCTCTCTGAACTTCATACCAAAGAGGGATTTCTGGTGAATGGAGAACTCATTGTTGTTGCCAGGATAGATGTTCTTGAAGTTGTAGGAAAATTAGATGTTTCACAGGTATCTTCATCAGTACTGGAAACCGTAGATGTCAATGGGTTTCAAGTTCTTCCTTCACAGGTAAGAAATTTTGAATAATTATATAGCACTTTATGTTATGTAGTAGAAATCCCAGGTATTCTAACGAATATGAAAAATACTTCTTACAAAAAGTATGAAAAAAACAAGTAACTAGTCTCTCAGTATATAGTTCAGTTTCTTCAAATATACTAGTTTCAGATATGCTTTATACATCCTTTCCACTCGCACGTAGAATCAGTGAATCGTTTGTTCGAAAAACACCTAGATATTGCATCAAAATTTCGTCCAAAGAATCCATATATGAAGACGGCGTACATGAATGTCCTTATAAGCTTAACCAAGACGCTGTGCCAATCGCCTCAAGATCTCTCCAATGAGGATATGTCTGGTGCAGGCGCTGCATTGACATATTTGAGAGAAGCAGGGTTTAAGTTGGATTGGTTGGAAAAGAAACTTGGTGAATTAAAGGAAAAGAAGAAGAAAGAAGAGACGTCTTTGAAACGGCTGCAAGAAATGGAGGAACAGCTTACACCGTTGAAGCGGAAGTACTTAGATCTAGAAGCTCAGATAGATAAGGAGAAGGCAGAGTTGTTGGCAGCTCGAGCTCCTCTCTCCTCGAATGAAGACAATGTCGTCTGATATTGACTTGAGAGTTCTTATTTGTTTGTGTTCTTTGATATTTAGGTTCTGCTTGGTGTTCTTATTTTTTTGCTTGCGTCTTGATTTCGAAATGAGAACACTCTTAATTTGGAAACGTTTTGCAGTTGAGGGATCTCTAGGTAGCTTGACTATGATGCCTATATCATCCGTCGGATCATATATTGATTCGTTATCATGGAAAAGTATTACATCCCAAAGCTTTTTGCTCAAGCCTTAACTAAGAACTTGAACATCTGGTTTCTCTTCTTCATTCAACAGTTGGAATTTAAGAAATAAAAAGTAGAGAGTCAATTAACTTTTATTCATGCTGATTATGCATATGAAGATGTTTGGAGATATTGATGATGAAACAATAAACGTCAATGGGTTTCAGGTTCCTTGGTAAGTAGTAAATAATTTAAACCTAATTTGTGCCAGTTGCCTTATGAGCTAACTGATGAAGACTTGTATGAACCAGAATACGCTTTTTTTTTATCTGAAAGATTAAAGATGAATCTTGGGAGGGTTTTAGTTGGATTGATTAAAGATGAAGCTTGTGAAGGTTTACGTGAAAAGGAAGCAAGAGCGAGACAGAAGATTGTTAAGGTTTACTTGTATCATAAGTTTCCACGTTTTGCAGAAAAGTATTTTGCCGTTTCTTTAATTGCCCTATGTTTCTTGAAGAAAACCTAATAAATTTTGTGTCTGAACAAGTAGTGACACACGAAGACTCACGGTCAAAATAGCATGTTGATGACGTTGACACCAATAATATTGTTGAATCTCACCAAATGCTTTGATACGATCAGACGAATCATAAATAGAGGAGCCACGAGTTCTTGTGTATGTATGTGAAAGAAAAAAAATGAAGTTGAAGATAAGAAGAAGAAATCATGTAACTAGTTTTAGGAAGTTAGAGAGAAAGGAAGTAATCTTATTCAGTTTTAAGAATTAATTAGGTTTCCTTTTTATTGGTTAAAGAGATTAGGAAATTTTCTTTTCTCAATTATGTTAAACTTTTAGCTATAACTATATGTAATATTTAGAGAGCTAACGATTCAATGTAGAGGTTAAATCTCAACTAAGTATTGCCTTTATTCGGTTTCCCTTTTTTCATGATCCTGCAGTTAGAACCCTAGAAGCTTTGGTCGTAACAATGTCAAAGATAGTGGAGAGCAAATCAACAGTAGAGAGTAAATCGATAGTTTCTCATCCTGGTACTGCATATGATGAGGATTGGGACAATGATGAAATCGTGAGCATAAACGGGTTTTGGATTTTCCGATCACAGGTAAGTAAATATATCAATCAACTTTGATTACATATGTTTCTATGGACAATAGTATATGGTTTGGTTTCCATTACTTTTGTTTACAGTTAGATCTAGCGAAACGAATCTTTGAGAAACATCCAGAGACGGCATCAAATTTTTGTCTAAAGAGTGAATTTGCCAAGGAAACATACTTGACTGCGTTACTAGATCTCATCGACATGATGAACATGTTACCTCAGCAATCACTCTTTGAAGCCGAACTAAAAGAAGCACAAAACACAATTTTGGACCTGGAAGCCGCCGGTTTCAAATTGGATTGGTTGAAAAGGAACCTTGAGGAGATTCGTTTTACTAAGAAGAAAGTGAAGGACCGCACGGCTCGGATGAGAGAACTAGACCGAAAGATCCAGAAGCATTTGGAGGAGTTGTCAGTCCTTCAAGAAGAAATGAAGAAGGAGCAGTTTGAGGCTATGTGTGACAAACCTGAATATCATTTAGACTCACTTGTTTGAATGAAGTCATATGTGATTCTAGTGAACCAAGTACCAAATAAACTTGTAAACACAAAGGCAAAGAGTTTATTGCTTTTAAGCCTTACTTGTTTCAGAAGATTCCATTAGCTTCAAGGGTTTTCTTTTTCTCTCAACTTCTATAAAGAGAGGGCTTACATATCTTACAAGTATAGTTGTATTGTCTTGCCTTTATACACATATATTTTCTTTTTCTATTTTTGATCTTGGATCTTGATCAAAGAGGTAAAAAAATTATAAAAGTTTTGATTACTTCGGCGATGAGGCACAACTTCTGTGAACAGAACACTCTCCATGTGTAAAATGGTGAACGAAATATATCAATTTGATTATTTTATTTTCTCTAATCCGGCTACAACTGGTAATACTGCATTAAGTTACAGAATAATTGAATAAACTTAAGATTAAATCAAACTGAATCATACAAAAAAATAATATGCAAAATGGAAAATCGAGAAATGAAATAAACTACAAACTACCCATTTTTCTGTTTAGTTAATTTGTATTTGCATTGGCTTTATATGTAACACCTAGAATGATGTTTTATTTCGTAATTCTACAAGTGTTTTATTAATCAAAACCTTTTTTTTTTTGAGGCAAAACGTATGATTTCAAGATTTACTTTTTTCTTAAAAAGTAGAAGTAAATAATTCATTAACCAAATAAGTGGGTATTTAGTAGTTTTTTTTTTTAGTCATAATGATCTGTATATTACATTCAAACTGCATCATTCATCAATGGAGAATCCAAGGAGGAGAGCCAAGTACAAAGAACAACAACATATACAAACTGTCAAGCATAAGTATCATACATCACATTCTAAAACTTCAAAGCAGCAACAAAATGGTAACTTGGTATTAGCAAAAGCATAATGACTCTCAATAGGACCAAATATTAAAGCTTCAGAGCTTGCAATTGATCTTATTGCATCCACCATAAGCTTGCATTATGATTGCTTCTTGTTCACCATCTTCATACAAACCATGATTAGTAGTAGAAAGTTGTCAAAAAGTTACTGAAGGTCTTCCAACCTTTGAAACTGAAGCTTCACTCAGTGGCGGAGCCAGAAATTTTGTTTATAGGGGTCATAAAACATTTAAAAAATTAGGCCTAAAAAAATTTTTTTATTATAAATATATGTATATATATAATTTTTAAACCTAAATATTTCATATTTCATCTTTCAAATTAAAAATATTCACAGTTTATCTTCTTTAGTTGTATCATCAAAACTTTTTTTTAGTTGTTTTTTTTTTTAATCTTGATTCATGACTTTTAGGAAAAAAAATTCTAAGAACAATGTTGAAAAGAATGTAGAAATTAAAACAGTATATGTCTAAAAAGAAGAAAAAAAATCGATATGTTAATAGGTTTTTTTAATAAGAAAAAAATATTATAGATTTTTAAGTAAACCAAAATGTAAAAAAACATTAAGATTAAATGACAAAATGAATATGCATGGGGTCAAAGACATGAATATATCACATAACATAGGGGTCATTGTGAATACTTTAACCCAAAACATATAATTATTGTAGAAGATTACCTTATAATTAAAAAAAATCTAAAAATGTTATGGGGGTCAACTGACCCCCCTAGTTGTACGTTGCCTCCGCCACTGGCTTCACTGCGTAATTAACATCAGAGTAAACCATAAAGATGTCCAAAAAGTAATCCATCATCTTCCACTTGTTTGATCTGAAGTAGATCCTTTCTTAGCTAAAAACTAAGGAGGATGACCAACCACTGGATAAAACCGGACCCCCTTATCATTGCAACATTGTCTAGTGTTTCTCTCAATTGTAGCTTAATTTTAACAGATTTCATAGTGAATTATCTGCTGATATCATCTTATTTGGATCATTTAAAAATGCAACACAGCTTCAATATTTTTCTAGACGGAAACGTAATGTCTTTGTGTCTGAACAAGTACTAGTAGAACACAAATAATTAATCATCGGTCTTGCAATGTTTTTTAATTAGTAATAATGAGAAATATCAAATCACGATGAGCCAAATCTGTTCACTTTTGCTCACGTTATTCGAGATTCATGCATCGTCTTGAGAATTGTATCTCTTTTCTAGGAAGAAACACATTACATAATGGAAGTTATTACTCAAATATGTACTAGCACTTTTACCAAAAAAAAAAAAAATATGTACTAGCTTTTCTTCAACAGTACTGGAGACTAAATCTCAAATAAGTATTGCCGTATTTTAGTTTCTATTTTTCATGTTCTGCAGTTTGTTTCCCAGAAGGCTTGGTCGTATCAATGTCGAAGATAGTAGAGAGTAAATCAACACTTTCTTATCCTAGTACTTCACATTTTGGCGATTTTGACACTGATGAAACCGTGAACATAAACGGTTTTTGGATTTGCCGATCACAGGTAAGCATCACATCAATCAACTTTGATTTTGTTTCTAGGAAAAAAATATATAAAGTTTTTGTCTTTTAAAAAAAGTAAAATAATATTCTTCAGGTTCAACATTAGAAAAGATGTAAAACGAATCGTTTGGTTTCCATTAATATTTTGTACAGTTAGGTCAAGCAAAGCTAATCTTTAAAGAACATCCAGAGACGGCTTCAAATTTTTGTCTAAAGAGTTTCTTTGCCAAGGAAACTTACTTGACTGCCCTTTTAAACCTCATCGACAAGATGAACATGTTATCTCTACAATCTCTCTCCAAAGACGATCTAAAGGAAGTAGACAACACAATTTTGGATCTTGAAGCCGCTGGTTTCAAACTGGATTGGTTAAAAAAGAAATTTGAGGAGATTCGTGTTATTGTGAAGAAAGCGCAGGACCGTGAGGCTCGGATGAGAGAACTAGACCGAAAGATCCGTAAGAAGATGCATGAGTTGGTGGTTCTTGAAGACAAAATGAAGAAGGAGCAGCTTGAGGCTAAATCCGAAGAACTTGGATATTATTACGACTTTTTTATTTGAAGGAAGTTGCATGTGATTCTTGTGAACCAAATACTCGTAAACACAAAGATGAAAAGTCTATTGCTTTCAAGCTTTCATTGTTTGAGAAATTTTCCATTTGGTTTAAGGGTTTTCTTTTTCTCTCCATGGTAAAGAGAGAGCTTACGAATCATTGCACAAGTATCGAAGAAGTTTGTCAGATCTAGTTATATAGTTGTCTTTTTTTTTTTTTTAGATATGATTTTGATGTAAAAAATGGTAACAAATTGCATTTCTCAAATGTGTAGAGACAGAAAGAGAAACAAAAAAAAAAAGAAAATTGATTGATTTTGTTCAACATTTGTTGCCAAAGGTAGACCTTGAGTTTGTGGTCCTATGTATCCAATAACAACAATGAGGCGATCTGCCCCTAGTTAATATAAAACAAGGCAGTACTTGCCCCTAGCATCGTATCTAAAACAAAGTATTGGGAGAACCGGAGATCGACCGAGATCGACGATCGAGATGATCGCCCAAGATTATGGGAATCATGAAGATCGAGAAGGATCTAGAAGATTATCATAAATTAGTTTAGGAATATTTACATTTATCTTTAAAGTATTATTCACATTTATATTTATCTTAAATTAGGAAACTTAGATTAATCTCATCTCTATATAAGAGAATGTATTTTGTATTTATTCTTATGAGAGTCTATTATAATTCTTCCTAAACACTTTTGTGTTCTTACTCTCATCAATTTATCATGGTAGCAGAGCCAAGATCCTTTCTGTGGATTTTGGATCCGTTACGTTAGCTTCCGCAAAGAAAAAAAAAAATCAGTTTCGGGAACAATGATGTTTTCTCGCCCTCGCGAGTTTAACTTCTCTTTTTGATTAAACTACTCGCCCTCGTGAGTTATTTTTTTTTAGTCTCACCATCGCGAGCAACATCCGAACCTCGCAACCGCGGGTGTTATTTTTATTACTTGAACCCTACGATCGGGTATAAACGTCGATGACCTAACGGCTGGATTTTGTGGCCGCTTTGAACCCTACGATCGGGTATAAACGTCGATGACCTAACGGCTGGGTTTTATAGCCGCCTTGAACCCTACGATCGGGTATAAACGTCGATGACCTAACGGCTGGGTATTGTAGCCGCTTTGAACCCTTCGATCGGGTATAAACGTCGATGATGACCTGACGACCGGGTATAAAAGCCGTTATTCTGAAGACTTGTCCAATCTCAAACGTGTAACCACGTATGAGCTTGTCGGGGGGTATTGGGAGAACCGGAGATCGACCGAGATCGACGATCGAGATGATCGCCCAAGATTATGGGAATCATGAAGATCGAGAAGGATCTAGAAGATTATCATAAATTAGTTTAGGAATATTTACATTTATCTTTAAAGTATTATTTACATTTATATTTATCTTAAATTAGGAAACTTAGATTAATCTCATCTCTATATAAGATAATGTATTTTGTATTTATTCTTATGAGAGTCTATTATAATTCTTCCTAAACACTTTTGTGTTCTTACTCTCATCAATTTATCACAAAGGCCTGACGTTGAAGACCCAGATGTTGTGGTCCTATGTATCCAATAACAACAATGAGGCGATCTGCTCCTGTCCAATTATCCCACCAAAACATTGATGATTCACCATGAGAAGCAGCCAATGACCTCAGCTTGAGGAGTTTTCTCCAAATATATGAGCCTATGGTTCCTTCGCGAACACTCCAAAATGATATACGTTGGAGAATAGATATCGACGAGCCCAAGGTACCCCGTACCCATAAAGAACCTGAGGCAGTGAACTTAGTGCAAAAGATAAAACTATGACTGGAACCGATATATAATTGAGATATACGAATAATATTCTCTCTCTTATCCAGCCTAACCCTATCGAACCCTATAAAGCTTCAATTGCTTTCGATGAGTCTCACAACCAAGACTTCATCTCTATATAATAAAAGCTTAAAAACAAACACCATAGGAAAAGGAAATAAAACCTTAAAGACGTAAACAGTTTCCTAAATCAATAATATAAATCCTGAATAAAAAAAAAAACCGATCCAAATAAAAGAAAACATATTATTGACGACCGCTTGAAGATTATAGTCTCGGCTAGATTTTGTCGGTGATATGCGTTTCCAAAGAAATTATTTCACCATCCACAATTGCTTCATTTTCTACAAGCATCACATTCGAAGAGATTTGTAGGAACAATTATGAAAAGGAGAGTATGATTTGCTTGTGGATACATAATCCTTTTGCCTTTACATGAAGGCTTCATGTAAAGATATTCGTGATGAGAATTTTGCCGTGTACCCCTTTATCTAAAGGTGTTGCTTGGACATATGGTAGGGTTGTACTCATATTGGTCTCTAATCATATTGAACTAGCACTATCTGTAGAAAACAAGAGGAGGCTAGGTTTAGAAGAATGTTTTTCTTTCTTATTGATTCATACGATTACATCACGTTCTATATATACAAAAAGATACTAGGTTAAATAACTTGGAGATCAAGTTATTCTTTACAAGATATTCTCCTAAATATATTCATTAACAAATATATGGATATATCCCAATACTCTCCCTCAAGTTGGAGCATGAAGATCACAAATGCCCAACTTGGACGATAAACCTTCAAACGGAATGCGACCCAAAGCTTTAGTAAGCAAATCGGCTAATTGATCATGAGTGTTGACATGAATCATAGTAAGCATTCCGTTCTGAACAGCATCACGAACAGCATGGCAGTCTCTCTCAATGTGCTTAGTACGCTCGTGAAAAACCGGGTTGTTGGCAATATGAATAGCAGCTTGACTATCGTAAAACAACTCAATCGGTTTCGGTTGCGGATATCCCAAATCTTCTAACAATTGTTTCCACCACCGGACTTCATTTAAAGCATTGCGCATTGACCGATACTCGGCTTCAGCGGAAGAATGAGAGACGACATCCTGTTACTTTGTCTTCCATGAGACTGGAGAGCCACCTAAAAACATCACATAGCCACTCAACAAACGTCTAGACGTTGAACAAGTAGCAAAATCAGAGTCACAATAAGCCGTGAGTGTAAGGTCAGAATCCGAGCTAAGTAACACACCACGGCCCGGAGAGCCTTTTAAATAACGCACAACACGGAGCGCAGCATTCCAGTGATCAATACGCGGAGATTGCATAAACATTGACAAGATGTGAACCGAGTAGCTAAGCTCAGGACGAGTGGTAAGAAGATAAATCAAACGACCAACTAACCTTTGATACTCCTCCGGATGAGAAAGAAGCTCACTCGTGTTCAGCTCCAATTTATGATTTTGCTCAATTGGAGTAGGGGAAGGTCGGGAATGAAGAAGACCGGCCTCAGTGATGATATCAAGTGCATATTTTCGTTGAGAGTGATAAATGCCTTCGGAACTCCTTGCAATTTCAATCCCAAGAAAATATTTGGCTTTGCCTAAGTCTTTCATATGAAAACACCTTCCCAAATAATCTTTAAAACTTTGAATCATCCGTGAATTGTTGCCACAAATCAACAAGTCATCAACATATATCAAAACCCGCAGGTCAACTCCTGCACGCGAGAGTGTAAAGAGTGAGTAGTCCGAATATGATTGCACAAAGCCAAACTTTGTCAAAGCAGAAGAAAGCTTCGCAAACCAACAACGAGGAGCTTGCTTAAGCCCATATAACGATTTATGTAGGCGCAGAACTTTCTTAGAATCCGAATGACGAAAACCAACTGGTAGTTTCATATAAACTTCTTCATCCAAATCTCCATGGAGAAATGCATTGTGCATATCCATTTGGTGTACTTCCCATTTTTCAGCCGCCACAATACGCAACAAACCACGAACCGTCTTCATCATAATAACAGGAGCAAATGTCTCATTGTAGTCCTTCCCCTCAACTTGACGGTTTCCACAAGTGACTAAACGAGCCTCATAGCGCTCAACCGTACCATCAGCATGCAACTTGATTTTATAAACCCACTTGTTATTTATAGCCTCTTTTCCCGGAGGTAAATCGACAATACTCCAAGTACCACTGTCTTCTAGAGCCCCAACCTCCGTGCCCATAGCTTTTGTCCAATGAGGATCAAGCATGGCTTGTTTATAAGAGGTCGGTTCGACGCCATCAAGAACAGCAGCTAAGAAAACTTTATGCTGTGGAGAGAACATGTCATCAGAAATATAACTAGTGAGAGGATACGAAGTGTTACCTTGGACCGAAGACGAGGAGACTGAATTATGTTCGGGAGAGACGAGATGGGGTTCTTCGGGGCAGCGAGTAGCATGATCAACATAATCTTTTAACCAAACTGACAGAAACTTAGCTCTTTTTCCTTGACCCAAATCTTCATTTTCTGTTGTTGGTACTGAAGTGGTAGGCGTGGACTCCTCCGATAATGCCTCCGGTGAAGAACACGGAGAGGAAGTCGTCGTGGCCAAGCTCATATCAGCACCATTGTCGTGTGACGAAGATGATGGGTTATGTAAAACAGGTTCATTTTGAGGCTCACTCCCCCTGTCTTCAAGAGTAGGTGATAGATCAATAACCCAATCCTCATCAACACCCGCATACGTAACTAGTTCCTCAACCAAATTTACTGAATATGGAAAAATATTTTCTTGAAACACCACATCTCGCGACACCAAGAACTCATTTGTTTCCATGTCATAGACTTTCCAGCCTTTCTTTCCAAATGAATAGCCCATGAACATACATTTCCGACTTCTCGGTCCAAATTTATCTTTGTCTCTCAAGCGCCTGTGAGTGTAGCACAAAGAATCAAAGACCCGTAGTTGGTCATAGGATGGTGAGACGCCATGAAGTAGTTCATACGGAGTCTTCCCGTTAAGCACTTTTGACGGAGTCCTATTTATAAGATATGCAGCCGTTAAGATAGCTTCTCCCCAAAAAATAACCGGCAAATTGGCTTGAAAAAGAAGAGACCGAGCAACATTTAAGATATGGCGATGTTTCCTCTCAACGCGTCCATTTTGTTGAGGAGTGTCAACACACGAAGTTTGATGAACAATACCATTTTCTTTGAAATAAGAAGAAAGACACATGAACTCCGTTCCATTGTCACTTCTCACCATACGAACTGATTTACCGAATTGTTTCTCGGCATACACACAAAAATTCTGTAGAACACTTCGAACTTCGGATTTTTCTAATAAGAGGTATGTCAATACCTCTCTAGAAAAATCATCAACAATCGTTAAAAAATACACTGCTCCACAAGAAGCTGGAACTCGATATGGTCCCCATACGTCAACATGAATCAATGAGAAACATTCCGTTGCTTTATTAAAACTTTCAGAAAAAACTTCTCTTGTTTGCTTAGCCCGGAAACAAACGTCACATGGACTCGGACTAGTTATTGTAGAAACACTAGAATTCATAGGTAAAGATGAAAAAACTGAATAAGCCGGATGTCCAAGCCGACGATGCCATAACGTTGAATCACACTGCACTTCAACCTTGTTACTCCGTACCGCTGCCACATCCGCAAAGTAGTAAACCCCATCACACTCTTTCCCAGCTCCAATCAGCGTCCTCGAAGCCGGTCCTGCAAAACACACAACGTATCAGTAAATAATGCCACACATTGAGTCTGTTTGAGAAGCTTAGAGACGGATAAAAGAGAGCAATTGAGATCTGGAACATATAACACGTCACGCAATGTTATTTTATCGGAAACTTGGAACACGCCAATACTCTCGGAGATTGTCTTACTCCCATCAGCAAAATTAATGGAGCAAACTGAAATAGGAGTGATATTGAGTAGCAAAGACAAATTCCCAGTCATATGATGGGATGCTCCCGTGTCAAGAATTATCTCCTCAGAAATCTTACCCGATACCAACTTACCAGAAAGCTTATCGGAGTTTACGTTTCCTTTTACAATCGCCATCTGCTCAATGGCCTTCTATTGTTCACCCGTAAAGGATGGAAACGCCGAAGCATGAGGACTGGTAGCATGAGCCACTGTTGCGAAGCCACGGCCCCGACCAGAAGACCCTGAAGTGAGACCACATCCCCGACTCGAGCCGCGACCACCACCAGCCTTGTTTCTTTCGATCCACCACTCTGGATAACCCACAATCTGCCAACAAAATTCTTTCTCATGCTCTGCCCTCCCACAGTTAGAACACGCGAAACTGCGTTCTCTGTTTTTGATACCATTCGGAGAAAAACATGTTGCAAAACCAGAGACATCACCAGTCACAAGAGAAGAGTCAGAACCCGGCGATTCACGACGAGTAACAAAGCCGATAGCATCTTGCTGCTGTTCCTTCTTCTTCGATGCGACAAGTCTCTGTTCTTCTCGAATCACCTTTACAGAAGCTTGTGCGAGATCAGGCATAGGGTCAGCATTTGTGATTGCACAAATCACATTACCAAAACGGGACTCATCAAGACCCATTACAAACTGATGAACCTTCTCATCCTCTCTCTCTTTTGCAAACTTCTCACTAGCACCACAAGTACAGACCGGGAGAGGACGATAAGTGTAGAGCTCATCCCACAAAACCACCAAACGTCCGTAATAATCAATCACGGATTGGCCATCTTGACGACACGCCGCAAGCTGACACACGATCTGATGCGTACGCACCTTGTTCCCAACCGGGAATCTTTTCTTCAAATTATCCCACAACTCAGCTGCATCGGAAATGAAAGACACCGTGGAACGAACCCTCGGAATTATTGAAGTCCTCAGCCATCCAATAACCATTGAGTTCACACTGGTCCACGATTCCATCTCCGTACCGGCAGCCGTGGGCTTCTTGATTGAGCCATCAATAAACCCTAACTTCCTTTTAGCTTTAAGAGCGTTGAGCATCTCCGTAGCCCATTCTGCATAATTTTGTCCAGTCAATTGAACAAAGGATATCATGGAGCTTGGGTTATCACCGGAGAACAGTGAATACGGCGTCAACTTGGTGCCGTCAATCACCTCAGGAACCAACGCTTGTCCTTCTTCAGCCATCGAAACAGATCTTAATCAAAGATCAAATAAAGAAACAGGGGAATAAAAGGAAAACAGAGAATTTGAAAAACAAAAAAAACGATGAATCAGAATCGTGGCTCTGATACCATGTAGAAAACAAGAGGAGACTAGGTTTAGAATAATGTTTTTCTTTCTTATTGATTCATACGATTACATCACGTTCTATATATACACAAAATACTAGGTTAAATAACTTGGAGATCAAGTTATTCTTTACAAGATATTCTCTTAAATATATTCATTAACAAAGATATGGATATATCCCAATACTATCCTTAATCGTCTGAATGCTTTACCAGGTTTACCTTTGTGTTTGTTTTTTCTTGTACACCGTTTACTTTTGTGTTACTTGTAAAAATTCATCTGTTAAATAGAACCACGCAACCCGTATCGCAGATCATAATTCTTTAGCATCGTTTGGACGAAATTTCACATGAATCGAATATCTAACTTGAAGTTCTATAGTGAATTAATTAAGGTGTATATGTGGGTTTTATATATTACTAGTGTGATCGATACGTAAAAAACAATTACTAGCGATATATCTTAGAGACTAATACTTGAGAATTTCTTAGAAACCTCATAACTTTTTTTCTTGTAGAGAATTTGTTGGGGTCGGATTCCATCCTTTAGCGCCAAGCCAGACTTAGAATACTTCGGGAGTCTTTCGGCGATCGCCTCGGGGTATCGCTTCATTCACCTCGGGATATCCATCTAATCGATCTAGTATACCCGAGCCCGTCGCCTCGGGAATACCTTTAACAAGTAGTCTCGAGTACCCGAGCCCTTCGCCTCGGAGATACTCGAAATTAGACGTTTCAAGCACCCGAGCCCTTAGCCTCGGGGATGTTTGAACGTTATGTCTCAATCACCCGAGCCCTTCGCCTCGGGGATACTTAAACAAGACGACGAAGGCACCCGAGCTCAATTGCCTCGGGGGCACCCGAGCCCTTCGCCTCGGGGATACTTAAACAAGACGACGCAGGCACCCGAGCCCAATTGCCTCGGGGGTACCCAAGCCTGGTCGCCTCGGAAGTTTCTGAGCCCATCGCCTCGGGGACACCCGAAGAAGCCATCCTAGAATGCCCGAGCCAGTCCTTCATGTGTACCCGAGCCGGTTGCACAAGTTCCCCGAGGCGAAGTCTTCATTATCGCCCGAAGCAAAGACTTAGCAAATATCCTTCTCTAAAGGTATCATTTCCAAGCAAGTTATCATTTCCGAAAAAGAAGGATCATTTCCGATAAACTCGGAAATGATAAGGAAGAATCGCGAAGGATCAACTCAAATCAGGAAATCTTCCGAAAACTCCGAAGAATAAGGAAATTGTCCTAATCCGCGATATTCCGGCCGACTTCAAGATAAATGGAAATCTTCCGAGAATATCGCTGGAGAGGCGGCTTATCATCCCTATATAAAGAGACTCAAGGCTCAAACGAAGGGAGAGGCAATATCGCTCTAGAAATTATACTACGCAAAGCTCTCACAGCACAAACACTTTTTCTTTTACGATCAAACTCTTGTACGATCAAAGTCATCTTTTTCATTAATAATATCAAAAACACCATCTTTGGTATCAATCGTTTCTGTTGTTCTTTGAGAATTCACGATTATCGTATCCCTAAAACAAAACCCTAGACAAATCTTGATTGTGTTAGTTTCGACTTCCACAGTTTGGCGCCGTCTGTGGGGAGATGGTACGCGGCAGAAGGTTCTTACCATAATGGGTGGATCGCCATACTGTCCTGACACTGTCGCGGCAATCAAAGCTTATCAACGCCGAGCCGAGACACCTAGCAACTGGACAAGACCCTTCGATCGACCTAACGACGTGATCACATTCGAAGAGAGCGAGACAAACGGGCTCGACATGCCTCATAACGATCCCATCGTCGTCACATTAGCGATAGGAGACCACGATATTTACCGAGTGTTAATCGACACCGGCAGCACCATTGACGTGATCTTTCGCGAAACGCTCCAACGAATGAACATCGACATGTCACAGGTGGTTCCGACCCCGAGGCCTGTCCTCGGATTTTCAGGGGAAACTTTGATGACGCTTGGGACCATCCAACTACCAGTCCGAGCCGGCGGGATAACAAAGATAGTCAACTTCTCAGTCACCGATCGACCTACCATCTACAACGTCATAATGGGAACCCCGTGGTTAAATCTAATGCGAGCTGTCGCATCAACATATCATCTGTGTGTCAAGTTCCCGACCCCTAATGGCGTGAAAACGATATGGGGGAGTCAGAAAAATTCTCGGATGTGTTTCATGGCAGCACACAAGCTCCGAAACCCTGTCACTGAAGTGAAGGCTGAAACGGATCATAAGAAATCGAAACTTGGCCGGAGTGAAGAGAAGGCTATATCTAAACAGTTATAGCAATTACAGATCGAGGAGGCGCGCGAGGAGAAGAAGCCTACCTCGGATCCTGTAATCTCCATTAGCCTCGACGACAAACGGCCTGAACGATGTGTGGAAATTGGCAGCGACTTGACCGAGGAGATCAAGACCGAGCTCATCTCATTCCTCAAGGAGAACATCGACACCTTCGCCTGGTTGGCCGAAGATCTACCTGGGGTAAGCATCGACGTAATCTGCCACGAGCTGAATGTTGACCCATCTTTCAAGCCCATCAAGCAGAAGCGAAGAAAATTGGGTCGGGATCGTGCAGATGCAGTGAACGCTGAAGTAGAAAAGCTCCTAAAGATTGGCTCGATCTCTGAAGCAAGATATCCAGACTGGTTAGCAAATCCTGTCGTGGTTAAAAAGAAGAACGGCAAGTGGAGAGTCTGCGTTGATTTCACCGATCTGAACAAAGCTTGCCCTAAAGACAGTTTTCCGCTCCCACATATCGATCGTTTAGTGGAAGCAACCGCGGGAAATAAGTTGCTATCATTCATGGATGCTTTCGCAGGATACAATCAGATTCTCATGCATCCCGACGATCGCGAAACGACAGCATTCATCACAGACCGGGGTATCTATTGTTACAAAGTCATGCCCTTCGGACTCAAGAACGCCGGCGCGACGTATCAGCGACTCGTCAACAGGATGTTCTCCGAACAACTCAGGAAGACGATGGAAGTTTATATCGACGACATGTTAGTCAAGTCCCTTGAAGAAAGCGATCACATAGCCCATCTGCGCGACTGTTTTCGTCAGCTCAACAAGCACAACATGAAGCTTAACCCGGCAAAATGTCGTTTCGCGGTAAAGTCTGGAGAATTCTTGGGATATCTCGTAACTCACCGAGGCATCGAGGCAAACCCAAAGCAAATCGATGCCCTGCTGAACATGCTCTCACCACAGAACAAGCGCGAAGTCCAACGTCTCACCGGGAGAGTCGCGGCCTTGAACCGATTCATCTCGCGGTCCACTGACAAATGCCTGGCTTTCTACGATACCCTGCGCGGGAACAAGAAATTCGAATGGACCGATCGCTGCGAAGAAGCTTTCCAGGAACTGAAGAAGTATTTGGCTAACCCACCGGTGTTAGCGAAACCAGTCCCAGGCGAGCCATTATTTCTATATATCGCAGTCTCTGATACAGCTATAAGCGGAGTCATAGTCAGGGAAGACAGAGGGGAGCAGAAGCCGATTTTTTTACGTCTCGCAAACTTTCACCGACGCGGAAACACGCTACCCGCAAACTGAAAAGCTCGCCCTCGCCGTAGTAATGTCAGCTCGGAAGCTACGGCCATATTTCCAGTCTCACTCGATTGTCGTCATGGCGCCCGTATCACTCCGAACCATCTTGCACAGTCCGAGCCAATCAGGACGCCTAGCCAAGTGGGCAGTAGAACTCAGCGAGTATGACATCGAATACAGAAACAAAACATGCGCAAAATCTCAAGTCCTGGCCGATTTTATCATCGAGCTGCCAACGGAGAACGTCCGAGAAGAATCACCCGACGCCGTTTGGATCCTCCACGTCGACGGCTCATCCTCAAAACAAGGTTCTGGCGTCGGAATCCGCCTCGCATCACCAGAGGGTGAAATCCTTGAACAATCCTTCCGGCTAAATTTTGACGCAACTAACAACGTGGCTGAGTACGAAGCGCTGATAGCAGGACTTAAGCTGGCTCGGGGACTTAAGATCAACAAGCTGCGAGCCTTCTGCGACTCCCAGCTCGTGGCTAATCAATTCAATGGAGAATACGCGGCTCGCGACGAACGAATGGAAGCATATCTTGCTCTCACGCAAGACTTGGTAAAACAGTTCGGAGAGTTCGAATTAACCAGAATTCCACGAGGTGAGAACACATCGGCCGATGCCTTAGCGGCTCTAGCTTCAACCTCCGATCCAAATCTGAAGAGGATCATACCGGTCGAGTTCATCGAAAAACCGAGCATTGAAGATAATAGCAAAGATCAAGTTCTGACAGCTCGGGAGACAGAAGAACTGGAAGAAATGGACATCGAACAGCCAGACCAGCAGACTACGGACGCAACCGAGCCCGAATACGGAAGCGACGCCAAATGGATCGGAGCCATCCGAAGCTACATAGCCGATGGAGAAGTTCCTACTGAAAAATGGGCAGCTCGGAAGCTTAAGGCCAAAGCGGCTCGGTATACTCTGATCGACGGAGAGCTCTTTAAATGGCGATTTTCTGGTCCTCTCCTTATCTGTGTCGAAGGAAACGAAGCTCGGAGAGTCATGGAAGAAGTTCACGGCGGATCTTGTGGAAACCATTCTGGCGGAAGAGCTCTGGCTATAAAGATCAAACGCCACGGATATTTCTGGCCGACGATGGTCAAAGACTGCGAGAAATTTTCTCAACGGTGTGATAAATGCCAGAGGCACGCACCAACCATTCATCAACCCGCCGAGCTCCTCTCTTCCATCACTTCGCCTTATCCGTTCATGCGATGGTCCATGGACATCATCGGACCTCTACACAACTCCAAACAGAAGAAACTCGTCCTCGTACTAACAGACTACTTCTCCAAATGGATCGAGGCAAACTCCTACGCCAGCATCAAGGACGCGCAGGTCGAAAACTTCGTCTGGAAAAACATCATATGCCGCCACGGGATACCTTATGAGATCGTTACGGACAACGGATCGCAGTTTATTTCGGCTCGGTTCGAAGGATTCTGCGAGAAATGGGGAATTCGCCTCAGCAAATCTACGCCTCGGTATCCCCAGGGGAACGGACAGGCCGAAGCGGCAAACAAGACGATTCTCGACGGAATAAAAAAGCGCCTCGACGCAAAGAAAGGCCGCTGGGCCGACGAATTAGAAGGAGTACTCTGGTCACACAGAACCACGCCGCGGCGGGCCACGGGAGAAACACCCTTCGCCCTTGTCTACGGCACGGAGTGTGTGATTCCCACCGAAGCCGAGATCCCGGGACTGAGAAGACGTTTTCTCCCCGAGCAGGAAAATTCCAACACTCAGATGATGCTAGACGAGCTGGACTTAATCGACGAAAGAAGAGATTCGGCTTTGGTCCGAATGCAGAACTATCAGAATGCGACGGCTCGGTATTACAACTCTCACGTTAAACATCGCCGTTTCCACGAAGGAGATCTCGTACTGCGCAAAGTTTTCCAGAATACCGCCGAGCAGAACGCAGGCAAACTCGGCGCGAATTGGGAGGGACCTTACACGATCGCAAAGGTAATCCGTCCCGGCGTCTACGAACTCATCAACATGAACGGCAAAGCGGTACCTAGATCCTGGAACGCAATGCATCTAAGGAAATACTACCGCTAAAAACCTAAGGTACGCATGTACTCGAACTACGGGGTGGCTTGATCCCTGAAAAGGGTACGTAGGCAGCTCGTCCTCGGACGAGTTCAGCTACCCCCCCTAATTAAAAAAGGGGGGAGTGGGTCCGTATACTTATATACTCCCACTAAATTTTTCAAATTCACTAAGTTTTTACCCTTCGGGTTATCAATCTTATCCACCTCGGAGATTTTAACGGTCATCTTATAGATCTATAAAGCTAAAAGTTCGTTCGGACGATGGCCACGCCCTCGGACAGAAAAAGCTCTTTTCACCGCCTCGGTTACAGCGCGCTATATAAATAGTCGAGATGGTTCGGTTGGAGATATCCTGCCATAAAAAAATCGTCTTCAGAAAACCCAGTTGACTTCTACACTGGTGCCCCAGTTCGCTTCTAAGCACTGGCTTCGACTATATCAGCTCGGGTCGCAACCGATAAAGATTAGTCCTTAATCAAAACCCAGTTATCCTAACACTGGTGCACGATTCATTTCACGTTCGGCTCGAAAGATAAGATGTTTGGATTTAACTTCTTAACGACCAATTCTTAAACTCGGTTAACTTAACACCGGTGCATGATTCAGTTCGGAAAAATGTTTAAGAAAAATACTTGGACATAATATTCAAGGGATAAAGCCGTCCAGGCGTGTCTTACAAAAAAGGAGAATAAAAAGACATCTCGGGATCAGATCGAATCTTGGTTAACCGGCGAAACTTGAGCTACCTCGGTACCTCGGTTCGAACCCGACTGGTCGGCAACGCCTATCGCAGCTGCGGCACCCTCTATCGAACGATTCCCGAAGCTTTCGTCGACAGAATCCGGGGAAACCGGAGGAAGCTTCAAGTCCTCTCGCAGCTCGGTCCCGAGACGGACGTACTCATCCTCAGCATCTCCATATTCAGTCGTCCATTGAAGGACCTCGGCTTTCTCATCCTCCACCCTTTTCCCTTCCTCCAGCTCGGCTATCAGCTCAGCATTGGCCCGCGCTTGCACCAAGTACATATAGCGCGTAGACACCTTCCCGTATTGATCCATCTTTGCCTCGATAGCCTTGATCTTCTCGGCGAACTCCCTTTTGGCCGCCCTCCGCTCTCTGATAACCTCCTTCTCCCGGAGAGCCTTCTCTTCGGTAAATAAACGATGAAGGCGTGCAATCTCAGCCTCGAGCTTTCTCCGAGTTCGCAGGCTATCCTCCGAAGCCTTCAACCGCTCCACCTTCTCGGCCTTGGCTGATTCCTCGGCCTCTTGTTTAGCTGCCATCGCCTCGGAAATCCTAGCCTCTACTTCGGCCCGTGAGATCTCCGATTTTTCACGGGCGAGCTCGGATTTGAGAGCTCCAGAATCGTAGGCTCGGACCATGGAATTCATCAAGTTGAAGGCCTGCAATAGAACGATAATCGTCAGTAAACACATACGGAAACAATAGAAAAACACGCAAGGAACGAATCTATACCTTCAGAAATCCAGCGGCAGTCTCACGATAGTTTTGTGCCTCCAGCAAGGCCTCGGGAGCAGGAAGCGGCGGACCCGAACAAGAAGCGATAAGATTAGCCGAAGCTATCTTATCCTTGTAGATGGGAACTTCACCGCGGTTCCTCTTCTCTTTTCTGCGTCCTCCCGAGCTATCGCCTCGGGACCTCTTCCCTTTTGCCTTAGCCTTCGCCTCGGCACACAGAGCTACAATCGCCGAAGCCCCTGCTGCGGCGGGAACTTCCACATCCGGCTGAACATCACCAGAGGCCTCGGGCCTGGACAAGTCCGCAGTGACCCGAATCTCCTCAGTCGCCTCGGCACCATCGGCAGCCTGCGGATCAATGTTGACTTCAGGCGGAGTCGACGGACCGAAAGTCGCCTCGCAAACCCTTTTCTCCTCGGCCGCCTTTCTTTCGGCAGCTTTCTTCGCCCTCAAAGATTGCGCAGCTCCTTGCATTTCAATAAGGTGATCGAGACGGTGGTCGGATGATTCTGAAGAAGACTGGCAGGGAGCTCCGTGCAACAGACGCAAGGCTCTCTCGATTCTCTCCTGGGAGAAGTGTTTTGTCCAGTCGCACTTCCGAGCAATTAGTTCGTCGTGGAGATCTAGAAAACCTTCGGGAATGTCTTTGAGAAACGACGGGTTCCGATCTGCATGAACAAGAAAAACGGTTAGCGAAAAGTTTAAAGCAAACACAAGACAACAAATACGGCTTCGGGCGTAGTACCGATTTGTCTCCACTTTCCAACAACTTTCCCTAAGTAGTCCTCGTGGACACTATACTCATTCAAGGCTACGAAGAAGAAATGGTCGGTATATTTTTCATCCTTGCTCGGGAAACCGCCGATAACCCTCCTGTTTGGCCTCGGAGATATGTAAAATCTTTCGACAGGGCCCGGTATGCGCCGGATCTCTAGGAGATTCCTCAAGTGGCTTAGTTCAACCAGATTGACCGTCTCAATACTTCGGACTAAAATCCCCACTAGATGCCGCAAGCCTCGGGTCGTTATCTGGGATAAAGCAATCTTGTACGACCACAGAAACGCCAAGATCGGCCTCGGGATTGGAAGCCAAAGGTAGCAATGATAGAAGAACCCCTCGTAAAGGGTAAAAAACCCCTCGGGTGGATCATCGGCTCGCTCATTTGGAGTCGGGAGTCTCAGTTCAACCCCCTCGCTAAAACCGAACCGAGCCTTGAGATCCCGAAGGGAATCCTCCGTGCATAAAGTAGAACCTGGGGATCAGGTTTCCTGGCCTTCTTGGCTCGTTTTCTCTTCTGTTGACCCTTGGCTGCTTGGATTTTAGCTTGGAGCAACCTAGCCGCCTCGTCAGAATCGTAGTGAACCTCCTCGGCCTTAACAGGAAGTAGAGGCGCCTCGGGGGCATTTCGCCAGCATGAAACCCCAGCTTCGTCAGCTGCCGGTGGATGGACTTTCCTCCTGCTTAAAGTCGCCTCGGGATCATCAGGCAAATCCTGATCCCGAGCCACATCTGCAACCGCATCTTCCCGAGCGATGAAACGGCTCGGGTCTTCTTCCCGTGAAGCCGACTCTGCATCACTTCCACGGTACAACACGATCTGATGGTCCGCGGTACCCGCCTCGGGGTCGCTCGAGGAACTCCAGACCATCTTTCTCTTGTAGACGGGAAGATGAGTGTCGCCTCGGGGCGAATCGCTGGAATCAGATAGAGACATTTTCCGGCTCGGGAGATTGGAGAAGTTTATCGGAGGAACAAAGCCCGATAGATCGGAGAAATCAACCTAGATCTAATGACGGCGGCGCTACGACGGAAGTATAACGGAAAAATAGAGAAAATGCAAAAAACTCAAGATCAGAGAAAGAAGAGAACGAACCTCGAAAAATTTCCTTTGCAGTTGCGAAATGAGAGAATGAGTCCGGGACTTAACATTTATAGGGACTTAAGGCGCGTCGGGTACGAACCAAATAAAAACATCGCGTCCGCGTCTAAGGCGCGTCGGGCACACACAAATCGAATAAGATACTTCGCATCCGCGCCGATCTCGGGAATCAGCGAAAGGACTTTTCCACTTCTCGAGAAGGAATCCCAACCGTCACACGCCAAGAGAAGATGAAACGACAGAGGAATTCAAACCGCCAAAGGGACCGAACTATTCATAGAAAACGGCTCGGCCTAATTGTCACAGCTCGTCATGCTCGGTTCTCCAAACTAACGAGCTGGGGGGCTAACTGTTGGGGTCGGATTCCATCCTTTAGCGCCAAGCCAGACTTAGAATACTTCGGGAGTCTTTCGGCGATCGCCTCGGGGTATCGCTTCATTCACCTCGGGATATCCATCTAATCGATCTAGTATACCCGAGCCCGTCGCCTCGGGAATACCTTTAACAAGTAGTCTCGAGTACCCGAGCCCTTCGCCTCGGAGATACTCGAAATTAGACGTTTCAAGCACCCGAGCCCTTAGCCTCGGGGATGTTTGAACGTTATGTCTCAATCACCCGAGCCCTTCGCCTCGGGGATACTTAAACAAGACGACGAAGGCACCCGAGCTCAATTGCCTCGGGGGCACCCGAGCCCTTCGCCTCGGGGATACTTAAACAAGACGACGCAGGCACCCGAGCCCAATTGCCTCGGGGGTACCCAAGCCTGGTCGCCTCGGAAGTTTCTGAGCCCATCGCCTCGGGGACACCCGAAGAAGCCATCCTAGAATGCCCGAGCCAGTCCTTCATGTGTACCCGAGCCGGTTGCACAAGTTCCCCGAGGCGAAGTCTTCATTATCGCCCGAAGCAAAGACTTAGCAAATATCCTTCTCTAAAGGTATCATTTCCAAGCAAGTTATCATTTCCGAAAAAGAAGGATCATTTCCGATAAACTCGGAAATGATAAGGAAGAATCGCGAAGGATCAACTCAAATCAGGAAATCTTCCGAAAACTCCGAAGAATAAGGAAATTGTCCTAATCCGCGATATTCCGGCCGACTTCAAGATAAATGGAAATCTTCCGAGAATATCGCTGGAGAGGCGGCTTATCATCCCTATATAAAGAGACTCAAGGCTCAAACGAAGGGAGAGGCAATATCGCTCTAGAAATTATACTACGCAAAGCTCTCACAGCACAAACACTTTTTCTTTTACGATCAAACTCTTGTACGATCAAAGTCATCTTTTTCATTAATAATATCAAAAACACCATCTTTGGTATCAATCGTTTCTGTTGTTCTTTGAGAATTCACGATTATCGTATCCCTAAAACAAAACCCTAGACAAATCTTGATTGTGTTAGTTTCGACTTCCACAGAATTGCTTAATGATGATATTTAAGAGAATTTAGGTTCTTGATATGAATGTGCCATATTCCTCTCAAATCACATCAAAATAAATGTTAGTTCCATTTAAGTTTTACGGAAAACGTTATTTTTCATGAGACATGTTATTCTATTTCAAACCCATTAATCAATTATAAATTCTCACATCCATCTATGTAAACAATTCATATATTGTTAAAAGAATTAATATGTTTGAAAAAAGAAAATTAATATGTTACAAAAAAAAGCTTGCTCTTTGCATAACATTTAAATGCATAGCAAAATTATCCTAAAACTAAGTCGCAACATTTATTTGTACTTATTTTACTCCAAAATCTTTGACAAAAAAAAAAAAAATTTACTCCAAAATTTTGTAACCCCATTTAATTATCTGAAATTTACCTAGTTTGACCCAAATCTTTTTTTTTTTGTTATCCGAAATTAATTATAGCTCAAAAGAGTCGTTCCTGTGGAATGTTGTTTACAAATGTGATATGAAGCGGTTCTGTACGAATTTTTCGTGCCAGATGATCCGCTTTTACATTAGCATTGCGAGAAATTAAAGATAAAGAGAATGATGAGAATTCTTCCTTGTCGCTCTGAAATTCCTCCAATTACACTGAAAACGCCGGTCATTCGGTTGGAGAAGACACCATCTTAACCAGATCATAACAGTCTGTAAGGAACTCTACCTCTTGATTATCTGCACCTATCATACACTTCATCGCCCAGAGAAGGGCCTCGAAATCGATATGTAATGGAGATAAACTTCGACGGAGATTTGCAGCTCCCATGGTTGGCGGTTCTCCGTTTGATGATGTACAAAACCATCCTGGACCAGAGAACTTATCACTTTCTTTCCACGATCCATCCACAAAGCAACGACATCCTGAATAATTCGAGTCAAGTGAAGTATTCCCCACTCGAGACCAATTTACCATTCCACAGTACCATGAGTTTCATGATGAAGCTCAATTTGGGCAGACTGCCATAATTTGCTTCTTTTTCCGCTAACCGTAATACCTCCAACGGATCTTTATCAATATTTTCAAATATTTTTTCATTCCTTGCTTTCCATATATACCAGATAATCCATGGAAAGGCTGAAGAGTCAAAGTCCAAAGGTATTCTCCAAAATAAATGGTCCAAATTCGCAAAAATAGACTCCGTTGGAAAAATTCCCATTGCTGTAAGAATCTGAGTAGTTTGACCCAAATCTTAGGAAAAATAACTAGATTAACACCCAAATATTGTGGTATACTAGAATAACACAAATTTTGTGTTAAAAGACCAAATACTCATTTTATTTTCAATTCTATTAAAATAAACTAATTAACATATAATAATTAAATTAAATAAAAAATTAGAAAAAAACAAAACGAAAAAAAATATATAAAACGAAAAAAATACAATAAGAATTTTTTTTTTAAAAAAAAACAAAAAACAAATATTAAACAAAAAAAATTCAAAACAAAAAAAAATTAAATTAAAAAAATTATATATATAACGAAAAATAGAAAACAAAAAAAAATTGAAAAAAAATGAAATAAAAAATAAAAAACGAAAAAATTAGAAATTAAAAAAAATAAATATATATCTAAAACAAAAAAAAAACTTAATCATATATTAATGAGGAGAAAGCCACACATGAGCCATTTAATGTAAATAAATCTGTCGCGGTAAGAATATGTTTGTCATTACCTTATTATGCAGATTAAAATTTTATTTTCATCGATAAAACTGTCATCAGATGACATATTTTTTTATATACTATCTGAAATCTGTCGTAATATAAAAAAAATCTGTCATAACATAAAACATTTCGGTTGCAAATATATGTCATTCTAGCAATTTTTATTTTTAAATAACAAATCTGCTATCACACTCCAGATTTTTGTTAAAACAAAAAAAACTGTCATAACATAAAATAAATCTGCTATCACTAATAAGTCAAATTAGTAATTATTTTTTCATTAACAACTCTGCTACATTATGACAGATATTTATCAAAAAATATAAGTCTGACGCCACTGAAACAATAAATCTGCCACATATTTGAATAAATCTGTCAAAATTACAAAAGTCTGTGGTGTCATCATAAAATAAGTCTGTCGTAGAGAAAGAATCTGTTACAAATTAAATATCTGTCGTAACCTATTTCAAGTAAATCTGTGGGTGGAAAAAAATCTGTCGCAAAAAATCTGTCGTAGACAAATAAGTCTGTTATGGAAATTAAATCTGTCACAACTTATCCAACAGACTTTTCAAATAATTTTTTTTTCCTAATAGTTTTTGCCCACGTTTTTATTATTTATTTAAGGGTAATTTTGACTTTTTTTTTTATTCCTAACAAAGAGAGAAAAGGTATTATGGTCACGAAAATAACTCATTTAAACCTTAAATTTTTTAAGACATTCTAGTAATTAAAGTCATAATTTGGGTTAATCTAGTAACTCTTCCTTTAATTATTCATTATTTAGATGATAGTACAACCTTCTAGATAATCTTTACAATCAACGTGAAAGAAAATGACAAAAAAATGACTTTGGCCACGTACGTATGAAAATGCGGAAAAAGGACTTTGGGCCGTGACAGTGAAACTTAGAGATCTTGTCGGTAACCAGATCGCTTCACTTCATTAGTGATATTTTATCATCACTATTTTAGTATTTTAGTATTTTTCTTGTTTTTGTAGTTTTAAATTTCATGCTCTCCCTTGGACTTGGTCCGCTAATGATTCCGTTTGTTATGTAGCTTATCTATCACTGTAGAAGTTTCATTTAAATTTATGTATTTTTGATAATTACCAAGTTGGTACCCATTTGAGACATACATGAATTTGTAATGATTTTATTGTGACATTCTATAATTTGTGTCAGTTTCGTCACAATAGAATTATTGTGACCGAATATTCATATACTGTGACGACAATAATCGTATAATCAGCTATGTGAATTTGTAGTGGCAAGTAGAACTTGAAATCGTATGTGTATTAGAATTACCATTACGTGTTTGTTTTTTTAATCACAAGTCGCTTATTTATAATCTCAAATAATAATTTGTATAGATATATAGATAGAATAAATTAAAGTACCAAACTAGCCAAATGAAAATGCTAAGAAATTTACTATTAGAAAGGATGGATGGTACCTGCAACACTACACTCAGTGACTTAGCTTGGATAATGCTTAGATAAATTGCATGGACAGATATTTGATCGCGGTCGGCCAGAATTAACTATAGCGAAGAAAAATTTCAGTCAAAAGTTCCATTAGAAATTTAGAATATTTGTATTCACGATAGCCAAGTAAAACTTCTGCACCCTCTAAAATGTAAGTTTTCAGTAGTTTCTACGCATTGTTCCTTTATGCTATACTTACTCTTGTTCAGTGAATCAGTGCATATAGATTTGTCTCTATATATCCCTATGTCGGCAGATATTTCAAGAAAGATCCATAACAAGTATCACTAGTGCACGACTTTTTTGTCCAGATAATAACATACTTTAACTAAAAAAACTAGTGGAGTTTCCATCATATTTAGTTACAATGAATCCAACAACGGACCATAAGGGGCCCGACGCAACACGTATAATAATACACTGATATTTAGGATTCTACCATTGGACAATGAAAATTTTAAAGATTCAACACAAACTCTTAATTTTGAAATTATCACAATTTATAATAAAAAAAATGTTTAAGAGTCTTTTTAAGGACTTTACCATTGGACTTGCTCTTATCTTCTTAATTACCACTTTGTTACTATTACCCTTATGATAAATTTCCTTTAACTTTACTTTTGATAAAATATTGCCTTCTTTTTATTCTACTACGGAGTAATTTTTTGACTTTTCTCATTCCCTATCCTCTTCAATTTCTATAAATAGAGGGCATGCAGCGTAACAATTTACTCATCACTTACTCAACATACTACGAGGGTTATTAGAACTTGAAAAAAATGGCTTCCAAGGCTTTGATTCTGTTGGGTCTCTTCGCAGTTCTTCTCGTCGTCTCGGAAGTGTCTGCCGCAAGCCAGTCGGGTACGTAAATTATTTTATACATTTCACTCTGCTTACAAAAAAAAACAAGATATGTTCGTGAGGCTATTCGAACTTGAACTAACGTACCATTTGATAAATTTATACAACTATTTCGTCAGTTCCAATTTTGGACTTAGTAAAGTCAGAACACACTTCACCTAAGGGATGTGGAATCCTAGTAAGTTTTGTGTAAATTATGTTTCGAGCGTATATTTAAAAACTATCGTTTCGAGTTTATATATGTGCGTATTTAAAAAAAAAAATTTAAGGTGGGAAACAAAATTGAATTCAGGAAGAGAAATTCACATTTGCACGTGCTTAAAAATGTCTTTGAAATAACCTGTTTTTTTTTTGGGCAGGCATGGTGAAGCCAGAGAGTGAGGAAACTGTGCAACCTGAAGGTTATGGCGGTGGCCACGGAGGACATGGTGGTTACGGAGGGGGAGGAGGCCACGGACATGGAGGACACAACGGAGGAGGGGGCCACGGACTTGACGGATACGGAGGAGGAAATGGTGGTTACGGAGGTGGAGGACACTACGGAGGAGGTGGTGGAGGACACTACGGAGGAGGTGGTGGAGGACACTACGGAGGAGGTGGTGGAGGACACCACGGAGGAGGAGGCCACGGGCTTAACGAACCTGTTCAGACTCAGCCGGGTGTTTAAAACTATATCATATATTCACCACCATCCATGATTGCATATATATATATACACTTATGTATTATGTGTATGCTTATAAATAAACCATGGTGAGTTTGTAACACAGTGCCTTCGGAAATGTTTGGAATAAAGTTCCATTATAATCTGCGCTGTTTGCATAATAAAATCGTTTGTAGGTCATGTTACGCTCTTTCAGTTTTTTTTGTAAGAGTTTTATTTCCTTATTCATATTCTTAGGGTTAGTGAAAAAAAAGATGGTAAACTGGCTAGGAATTTTTTTCTTAAAAGAAAAGATTACCAAAAACCTAGAGACTATCGAGGTTTTGCATACACCAACACTTACGAAGTTAATTAAACATATGGAAGTGATACGAGATATGGGATCAATTAAAACACAGCAGGGTGATTTGTAATCAAGAGTCTGTTGGATCAACAAGTGTCTATCGAACGCAGATGGGTGATCTATAACCAGGTGTCTGTTGGAGCAACAAGCACCTGTGGAGAATGGAGGAGTAACGTGCATGGGAAGCAGCAAGCATGGAATAAAGATGACGTGGCGAGCTGCTATTGATATGATTTAATGGCGTATCTTTCAGGATATTGACGAATCAACAAATAGAAGATTCGGAGATATCTAGATTATGGAAACTAGGTCAGCCACGTGATGTGTGGTTGGACCTATATAAGGCGGTCTAAGCGTTAGGCTTAGGTTAGCCGTTTTCCCCATTTCTGTGAATCACAAGATCAAAAGCGGGAAAAGCTTGTTAGGGTTATTGGTGAGTGAATAGAGAGCAAATCACAGCTATTGTTGTGTCAGCGAGTTGGGTAGATTAAGAATTGGTCAGTGATGAGTTATGTCAACGTCGTGTAAATCTGATTAAAAAAATCTGTTAGATTGTTTAAGTGATTCCTAATAAAGAAAAGAGGTTTTTTTTCAATTCTGTCTACATCTACGTAATAACAATAACAAGAGCAAGAACAAAAGCTTTGGATTATAACAGAAAGTTCCATAAGGAATCTATGATAATAATTGATTTGCAATTAACAAAACCATAGTTGCAAGTCTCACTTTCGCTTTCACATTTGGTGGAGATAAAACCTATTTCTTTTCATTACTCGGAGGTGGGTGTTTTGCTGATTCTTTTACACGATATTAACATTTTGTGGGTGCATAAGTGACAGCTGAATATCTGAATTCTTTCAAATACGGAAAGCCCTTAGAGTAGTGGAACTTCGCTTGTATTCGTTTTGGGTTCAGATTGGCTGATATTTTATATTTTGTACTAAATCTATTTAAACTAGGCCTAAGGTTTATATCCGTTATCCGCAGATATCCGTATCCATATCCGGTTTTTGATCCGAAAAAAATGGATATCCGGCAAAACGGATACGGATACGGATAGTAAAATGACGGATATCCCGGATACGGATATGGATACGAATAATTCTAAAATTTGGGCCGGATAACGGATATCCGGCAAAAAATATAATAACAAATCTATATATAATAGCAATCTAATAAATACGATTTGCATATTTGAACGGTTGCGTCTTTTTATCGCAACCTTTCGTTTAAATCGGCTATTTTCTTACAGTTATTTTGGTTGCGTCTTTTTATCGCAATTTTCGTTTTAATCGGTTATTTTTTTACGGTTATGTCGTTTCCAATAAATACCATTTGCACATCTGAACGGTTGCGTCTTTTTATCGCAACTTTTCATTTAAATATTGGCGGTTATTTTTTCGGTTGTGTTTTCTTATCGTAACTCTTCGTTAAAATATTGAAGGTTACTATCTTTTGTTGACAGTTATTTTTCAGTTATGTTTTTTTATCGCAATTTTCCGATAAAATATTGGCGGTTACTTTTTCGTTTATGTCTTTTTCGTAATTTTCCGTTAAAATATAGAAGGTTATTTTTTTCTCGGTTGTGTCTTTTTATCGCAACTTTCCGTTAATATATTGACGGTTATTTTCTCTCGGTTATGTCTTTTTATCGCAATTCTTCGTTAAAATATTGACGTTTACTTTTTTCGTTGACAGATATTTTTTTTGGTTGTGTCTTTTCATCGTAACTTTCCGTTAAAATATTGATGGTTACTTTTTTCGTTTGTATCTTTTTATCACAACTTTCCTTAAAAATATCAACAGTTATTTGTTCTCAGTTATGTCTTTTTATCGCAAATTTCCGTTAAAATATTGACGGTTATTTTTTCAAAGGTTCTGTCTTTTTATCGCAACTCTTCGTTAAAATATTGACACTTATTTATTCTCGGTTGTGTTTTTTCTCGCAACTCTTTGTTAAAATATTGTCGGTTATTTTTTCTCAGTTGTGTCTTTTTATCGCAATTATTCGTTAAAATATTGACGGTTATTTTTTTTGTTGACGGATATTTTTACGATTGTGTTTTTATCGTAAATTTCCATTAAAATATTGACGGTTACTTTTTCGTTTGTTTCTTTTTATCGCAACTTTCCGTTAAAATATTGATGGTTATTTTTGCAGTTGTGTTTTTTATCGCAATTTTTGTAAAATATTGGCGGTTACCATTTTCGTTTGTGTCTTTTTATCGTAATTTTCCATTAAATTATTGACAGTTATTTTTTCTCGGTTGTGTCTTTTAATCGCAACTTTCTGTTAAAATATTGACGGTTATTTTTTCTCGGTTGTGTCTTTTTATCGTAACTCTCTGTTAAAATATTGGATATTACTTTTTTTGGTGACGATTATTTTTTCGGTTGTATCTTTTTATCTCAATTTTCCATTAAAAATTGAGGATTAATTTTTTTGTTTGTGTCTTTTTATCGCAACTCTTCGTTAAGATATTGACGGTTACTTTCTTCGTTGCCGGTTATTTTTTTGGTTGCGTCTGTTTATCATAACTTATGTTAAAATATTAACGGTTACTATTTTTGTTTGTGTCTTTTTATTGCAACTCTTCGTTAAGATATTAACGGTTACTTTTTTCGTTGCCAGTTATTTTATTGGTTGTGTCTTTTTGTCATAACTTTATGTTAAAATATTAACGGTTACTATTTTTGTTTGTGTCTTTTTATCGCAAATTTTGGTTAAAATATTGACGGTTATTTTTTCTAAGTTGTGTCTTTTTATCGCATTGTTTCGTTAAAAATATTGACAGTTATTTTTTTGGGACAGTTCTATTTGTTCAATTATAGTCATATTTTTTTAGTTTATGGTTGTGTCTTTATAGTTGCATCTATTCATTTAAATACGTCTCTATACTATATTTAATTGCATTTTTTCATCACAACTTTTTTGTATGAATAGTTGTCTATTTAAATGTTCATAACTTTTGAACTCTATATATTTGTCCTTCTTTCTAAATAGTTCCCAAGTTTTGTTTTTTAACATAGATTTATTGTTTCGTGATGAATCCAAAAAAAAAAAAATCTGTAAAATGGCTCTAAATTCTTTATTCTCTAAACTATTTCTAAACATATAACATTTTAATATTAAAGAAATTCTTCTCATTCTTGATCTAACCATTGTTTTTTAGAATGATTATAAAAATGGAGAAGTTTTAATCATCTTTACATATAAAATTCTAATGAAGACACCGACAATTTTTTTCTTAGAATTGGACGAATTTTATAGTAAATTTTTTTTTATTTTAACTATTTTATATGATAACAATGATGCTTTCTATCTTAAAGAAATATATATGGGTTGTATACAAGAAACTATTAATGTTGCGTTAATACTATTACAACTAGGATATGACCCGTGGTACACCGCGGGTTAATTATTTGATTTTTTAAATCATTTTGTAAACTGATGAATTTGTTGTTTATAATATTATTTGTTGTATACCGCGGATCACATGCGTTGTAACTAAAAAATAAAAATTTTAAGTTGTATTTGTTTTGTTTAGTGTTTAAGATTGTATAATTGTATTTTGATTTGTTAATTCTAGGATTTTACCCGTGGTATATTGTCCGTATTAATATCGACCCAAACCCGTCTCACTATATATTCCCGTCTTGTGAATTAAACATCATTTTGTTATTTTTTTAATAACACTTTTATTTAAAAGACATATAATTCGAGTCAATTTAAAAGTTTGTTTTCAAATGGTTTCCATAACATATATATATTTTTAAATTAGTGTGTGTTTTTGGACCAACCCGTAAAAACAATTTATAATTTTATCTTAAAATACTAAATAATTGTATTTTGATTTGTTAATTTTAGGATTTCACCCGTAGTATACGGTCCCGCTTTGGATAATTGTAGAAATTAAGGAAAGTTCTAAATGATTCAATTCCGGGTCAGAAAAAAAAAACGACCTAATTAAATACGCAAATTTGTTCTTCAAAAATGTTAATATATATTACACACATACTTTTTTTCTTGATTGATTAAGTAATATATGTCCGTTTCAAAAAATTTGAATCATAGCATATGCAGGAAAAAATCTAAGGTTTTATTAACTACATATATTTTATAATAATTCAAATAATATAAATATAAGATCAAATAAAAGTGAAATGAGAATCATATATTTATGTATAAATTAGGTAGAGAGGTTTTAGGAAATTAGCTCAAATTTGTTATATTAGCATTAAATCATCATATTTGATTTCCTTATCTATAAAAATCGTAAATAATATACCATAAATAAAGAGTTTAGATATAGTAATTAATTGAGAAAATATTTTATATATTTTAGATTTTATTAATTAATTCCGTTTTTAAATTTTGCCAAAATTTAAGGAAAGATCCGATTGAGATTTCCGGGTCAAAATTGAATCAAAATCCAACCCGATTAGGATCCCTTAAAAGTGTTGCAAAAATGTATAGTAGAAGTCTAAATATGAGATAACATCCTCATGTGACCCTTGTGATTTTGCGTTTTAAATGTGGTAAACGTCAAATGAATCGTTTCAAATGTTATAGTAATCGAGAAATCATCTACATTATTAGGCAAAAAAGCAATGATTCCAATTCGTCAAATATTTATTCAAGGAAGAAGTTTTTTTACTCAGTTAATTTATCAATATATATAAATATAATTTATGAGATCTTGTAAAATGTATATTTTTTTGCAATAGATGTAATTTAGGTCAAATTTTATATTTTTGAACATATATAATAGAATAAATATTAATTTTATATTTAAAGAATAGTGGACAAAAAAAAACACCAATTTTTGGACGAAGTGTTTAGCCACCCATAAGTCATTCTGAGTACCGACTCCATCCGAATTTTTGGGTTTTGACCCGCTAGAATTTTACATCTCTATATTATAACTCTTCGTTATGTATTTTGTCATTTATAAATAATTTTACATTTCAAGAGTTTTTTTAATCAAAATTCTTCTTTTTTAAATTTCTATTCATAAATTTTTTTAACATCTTCGAAAAATAATTACGATATAACTTTAAAAGATAGTTAATTTTATGTAATAATTCATAAATTTGCATATATTATTACAATAATTTAATACATAAACACAATCAAATATATGTGTTGAAAATGAGTTCCCCCGTGACATAGCGGGGTTCATAACCTAGTAATAATAATAATTATAACTTAAAAGCCTTATGACTCCATTTCAAGTGTTAAAGCCCAAAAAAACTTGTAAGCCCAACTTTTTTAATATTGTTTTTATTTTATTTTCAATGTTAATAAATAAATCATATGACAAAAAATAAAAATAAATTTCTAATAAGAATTTAAGAAATTGATTAATGTTTTTTTTTTGTTAAAAACATCACATGAATCTTTTAAACTTTTTGCTACTTTAATAAATTCTTTGTTTTTGTAATGTTTTGTATATATAATTAACTTCTAGTTATTTTATGAATTTTTTAAGCTTTATATGTATGATATTAATGAATTTAGGATTTTAAAACACTATTTCCGGATATTCGCTTCAACGACAGATCCGGATACAGATACTAAATTGGCGGATAATATGGATACGGATATCTTAAAAAAACCGGATATCCTCCCCGTTTAAAGGCCTAATTTAAACTATCTAAAGTATCTGAAATACCCGAAAAATCTATACTTTTATCCAGTCATGCAAGTTCGGTTAACAGAAACCGAACTGAGCCAATATCTCAGTTTCTTGGTTTATTTAGTTATCAGACAATACCACATTAACCAAATAATTATTTGGTTTAATTCGGTTCACGGTTTATTTTGGTTATTGAAATTCCGAATTAAACCGATATTGGATTAAATTCAATACACCTAGTTAAATTATGTAAAATCAGTAAAATCGGTTTGTTCGGTTAATATTGGTTAATGGGTTTTCAATTTAATGTGCTATAATTGGTTTTGCCCCTGTCAAACAAAAAAAAAGTTTGGGCCAATCCTTATAAAGAAAAACGAAAATTTGGCAGGTTGACAACATTTTCTTTTATGAAACGGTGCGTTTTGGAGCCTTCTTCTTCAACCTTTTTTTATTTTTTATTTTTTTTATTTTTATTTTTTTATTTTAATACCAGGAGGTTGTAAACCAAAACCTGTAATCCTCTAGGCCCGAAACCACAGCATGTAATATTAGTTTTATCCCAAACGTCACTCGAACCGTCGACCTCTAAGCTTCGCCTACGATCTTTACCAGTTGGTCTTCAACCTTGTCACAAGCCACAAAACTCTAAGCAGAGAAAACTTCTCGACGAGTTTTGAACAAAGAAAAAGAAGATCTTGGTTGATCGTTTAGTTCACATGAATTACCAAAAATATCGGAAAAATTGTAATTTTGGGTATTTGGATTATTAAAATATAAATAATACTAATATTTTTTGGGTATATACTTACATTTTTGTTATGTTTGGATACTTGTTCGATTTCGTATTCGATAAGATTCTTCACGTCTAGATGTTTAGGTTATGTTTCGGGTATTTTGGCCTGTTCATGCCTCTTTTTTTTGTTCAAGTTCGATTATTTTTTTTCGGTTATATTATTTTGTTCATGCTTCGAAAATGTTTAAAAGATCGCTGGTTTTAAAAATGGTTAATTAAAACAACTAACTTTTTGATAGAATATCAAATTTCCATTTTTTTAATTATAAATGTTTATTGATTAAACCAAATTAATAGCATTGTTAAGCGGGTTGACAAAAAAATATTAGGTTTTCCGTCAATCCTTAATTAACTGTATATGTAATCGATGTAGTAAATTTCCATCCTATTTTATCCTATATACCATACACAAATTAGAATCCTTTAAATAATACATACATGTGATGGATCACAACCGTAATAGGAAAGACAGCAAATGAGCCTCGCTTATCCCTGTCCGTAAGAAACCGACAACCAATTCCGAGTCCAACTCCAACTCCATGCGTCTAAAAACGTATTATAGTAGCCCCCCACAACTCCGTTAGGGGTGCTGGCAAAATTTCTCATCCAAGATCCATCTTTCCCCAATAGGACTCCTCCAGCCGCAAGCCCTAGATTTCAATGAGAGTTCCCATCTGTTGTGAGCTTTATCCAACCCTTATTCGGTGGCGCCACTTGATCACCGAATTAATTAATTAGTTCACCGTCAAATTAATATGGGGAATAGGAAACTTGATTTAGTGACACATTTTCTTTCTAACCATTCATCGTAAACTTTTTTTTTAATCATTAACTCCACCATTTAAAAAAAAACAACATATCTATTAATATTATCCAATAATGCGCTTACACGGCCAATCGACCCACAAAATAGAAGAAGAAAACAAAAACGACACCAAACCGGAGATCTGGACATGGTGGATATCAGCAGCACCGGCAGCACCTCCAAGCTCCGGTGATAACAAGAGGCCCTTCTTGCTGCTCCATTGCGACTCGAGTGACATGGCCGAAGTTATCGATTATTGCCACAAATATCCAAAGCCAACAACAGAGCCGACCCAAAAATCCCTTTTCTGAAAAGGTTGAAACCGAAGAAAACCGAACCTCTAATTTTAGTCCCTAACCAAGCAACAAGAAACCTAATTCAAACCTTCACCTCCTACACCATTCTCAACACAATCCTCCTCCAAACAGTCATAGCTTTGATTCGGTCAAACAAAAACCAGATGTGGCGGAGATTAGAGCAAATGGCTCAAACAAACCCTAGCCGCCGTTATCCTCACTCGGACATCTCATATCTATTCGGATCTGCTGCTAATCGTCACGACAAGCAGTGACCCCAGCCCCACCAATCTTCTTTTGACTTCCACCACCCGTCGTAGGAGCCCCTCTGACAATCGAGCCGAGAGTTTCCTTATGTCCTGTAGCGTCCCGTCCCGGACGTCTCGGCGTCCGGCGACCATTGACGCTCGTTCGTGCCTCCTCCCGGCCGAACCTCCATATTTTTCGCGATTTAACATAGAATTGCCTTTACGAGGCCTAATTCTATAATCGCTTTCTTTTTACCCAGCGGAAGTCTTTCTACACTTGGTTTAATTCCAACCAATCTTTGTACCGGTTTTATCGTCCTTGTCCCTAAGACTTAGATCTTCCTTAACTCGGTCAAGACATGCATATTGTTCGCTAACCATTCTAAGTCTAACGATTGCATATTCCTTTATCCTTAATCCAACGGCCGATTCTCAAACGTCTATCTTAACTAATAAGTAAGATTTGTTACATACCTTGGCCAACATGCGGATGCGATTCCTCTTCTATCCGTCCATTGATCCTTCCCTTAGCCATTTTGTTGCCTTATTCCATTCGTACAACGATCCTTAACCAATCATGTATTGATGGACCAATCTCTATCGTTACTTAGCCATACATCCAACCAACCCCACTGGTCTAAGTCCCTACGATAGAGATTGGGGATCGTACGTTTCCCTTGGTTCACGGTGGCCGAATCAAGCTCTCGGCTCATTGGTCCATCCGTCCTCCAAACATACGCCCCTTTGGTTTCATTGTGGAAGATCAATGTTTCCGATCCGGTCGTTTATCACTACGACCACCTACGGTTTATTAACCGTTTACCCGTCCGGTCCATGGTGGTCGGTAAAGCCTTCGGCTTATCGATCCATCCATGCGATCTGAACAATATCATTATCTCACCCAAGGGTCCGTGGATTCATCCATCGGATTATCGTAGGCTAGCCCATGAAATCATTCGTCCGTCGGCCTTTGGTTTGCTCGCGGGTCCAACATCTGTTTTGTCCACCGGTTCTCACCGTGGACTTTCCTGTTGGTTATCCGTCGAGTCACCATTGGTCTTACTGATTTCTAATCGGTTTCACCATTGGCCATGGCGATTGATACATAAAGACGGCCACGATATTAGATTCTTGCATGGTGAACCACGTCACTTACCCATTCTCGGTGCTTACTCCCTTTACCGGTGAGATTGCATCCATGGGCGACCCTTGGGTGTGTTCGGTTGCACTTACCCTCGTGCTTCCTCGAACACCTTTGAAAGACCCCGGTCCGGACTGCCTAAGTCCGGAGAGGTTCTCTTCGACCAAACCACTAAGTGATCCGATCCTTAGTCAAATTTTAGGGCCATTTCCTTAAGACAATCCGTCTTACGATATTCTGAGATTCGTTACTTAGAGTCAATATGCGATATTAGAGTAAACAAAGAATCGAATACTTTATTAGATATTTAAAAGGATTCGATACAACTTATGAGTTTGCATATAAGCTATTACAAGTCATATAACCGATCCTATTCTATCCGATTCATCACCACCCATCTTCCCGGCCTTGAGTCTCTCACGCCTAAGCCAAGTCCTTCCCACGATCACCATCCTTTCCTGAAAGTCAAAGAGGCATAAGTATCCGTTTTACTTATTATATGCAAGTTCATGCAATGCTCTCTAAGCCTTTTAACCACCCGGAACGAAGAACAGATCGGAGAGTGGAAGTATACGCATCAGTTCGGCCGATTCACGGTAGATCTTAACAGATCCGCCGAGCCGCATCTCCATTTCAACCGATCCGCCATTCAAACCAAGTTTATGCATGATATGAATGATCCCCTGATACTACAATATCACCCTATTCGTTCCGGACTTCTTCTAAGTCATCGGAACAATTCCTAGGCTAGATCATACGTATCATATCTCCTTAGGTTCGGACACAAAGTCTAGAACCGTCTCACCTTCGATCGCACCGATCGTAACTCTTTCTTAAGTGTTTTCTCTCAAGATGTTCTCCGAGAGTTTCTGTATTTTTCTCTAAGTTTTTCCGTGTCCGAAATCGCCCCAAATGCCTTGTATTTATAGAGTTTCGTTTGGAAAACCGCTTCCCAACCGTTTCCCTAGAAGGCACCCTTTCGTTCCATAACTCTGTTGTAACCGTCAACCGCAACCGCCCAACCGCTCCTACGTAACCGCCCAACCGTCCAATAGTTATCTGAGCTTAGCTGAGCTACCCGGCAGCTGGTCGAGCTAGCTGAGCTACTCAACAGTTACCCGAGCTTAGCTGAGCTACCCGGCGGTACTTCGAGCTTAGTTGAGCTGTACGGGAGCTGGTTTGGCTATTTAGCGTGCATTATTCCCCTTCTCCGAGCTGATGGGCAGCTCTTATCTAGACTTGTCCGAGTTTCTCCTCCTTTTCTCGGACCAAGTCTCATCCGACGATCCTATCGAGGATCGCGGGCGTTACAAGTCTCCCCCCCTTGAATGGGATTCGTCCCCGAATCCGTCTCAAGTTGATCTTTACCCATCTCTTTAAACCACTTAGGAAAATCAGCCTTCATTTTATTTTCGGTTTCCCAAGTAGTTTCTTCGCGGCCTCCACAATCCCATAACACTTTTATCATGCTAATTCTTTTCCGCCTTGTCCCCTTTTCCATTCGATCAACAATCCGAATTGGATTTGCTTCCACCGTTAAGTTTTCTTTTAACTCCGAAGGAACATCTTCTACTCGCTCCTCGTGTTCACTTAGGCATTTCCTTAGTTGTGAAACGTGGAAAACCTTGTGAAACGCATCTAACTTTGGCGGAAGTTTGTGTTTGTATGCCACAACCCCTACTCGTTCGATCACCTTGTATAGGCCAACATACCTTGGACTCAACTTTTTCCTTGTTGAAAATCGTCCTTTGCCCTTATACGTTACGACCTTAAGATACACCAAGTCTCCTACTTGGAATTCCAACTCCTTACGACGCTTATCCGCATAGCTTTTCTGTCGGTTTTGGGCCTCCTTTAGTTTGATCTTTAGGAACTTCATCTTTCGGTGGTTTCATCCATAATCTTTGGACCAAACAGCATGCGTTCGCCCACCGGTGTCCAACACAGCGGCGTCCGACATGCTCATCCGTACAACGCCTCATAAGGTGACATGCCAATACTAGCTTGGTAGCTATTGTTATAGGCAAACTCCACCAACCTTAAGTACTTCTCCCAATTCCCACCCCAATCCAAGACACATGCACGTAACATGTCCTCGAGGGTTTGAATCGTTCGTTCGGATTGCCCATCCGTTTGCGGGTGGTACGCCGTACTTAGGTTCACCCTCGTCCCTAAAGCTTTTTGAAAAGCCTTCCAGAAATGCGATGTGAACCTTGTATCCCGATCCGATACAATGCTTACCGGCACTCCATGTAATCGGACTATCTCGTCGATATATCTTGCGGCTATATCTTCGGCTCCATCCGTTTTGGAGATTGCTATGAAGTGTGCGGACTTAGTCAATCTGTCCACCACCACCCAAACCACATTATGCTTAGACTTTATCCCCGTAGGCAACCCGGTAACAAAGTCCATCGTTACATGGTCCCATTTCCATTCGGGCATGGGTAAGTTTTGTACTAACTCACTTGGTACTTGATGTTCCGCCTTAACAAGTTGGCACGTTGAACACTTACCCACCCATGCGGCTACATCCTTCTTCATCCCGACCCAATGGTAATACCTTTTTAGGTCTCGGTACATCTTATTGGACCCGGGGTGAATCGAGAACTTTGATTGGTGCGCTTCCTTAAGGATTTCTCCCTTCAAACCCTTGTCATTCGGCACACATACACGACCGTTCACCACTATGGTACCATTGTTCGAGGTTTGGTACTCCATTTTATTATTCTTCGCCCAAGTTTTCAACTCCTCGTCCGTTTCTTGGGCCAAACGAATTCTACTAAGTAGATCGGCTTGATCGGCCGCACCTAAACCCAATGGTTCAAGATCCTTGGATAATGCATTTAAATGCAATGTCCCCATCATGTTAACCAAGTCCACTTGGTTTTTCTCCGCTTCTACGTCGAAACGTCTCCTACTTAAGGCATCGGCGACTTGATTTGCCTTTCCCGGATGATAGGCAATATCTAAGTCGTAATCCGCCACAAACTCCATCCATCTTCTTTGCCTTAGATTTAACTCCGGCTGGGTGAATATGTACTTAAGACTCTTGTGGTCGGTGAAGATTTGTACTTTGGCTCCGTAAAGATACAATCGCCAAATCTTCAAGGCAAACACCACCGCAGCCATTTCTAAGTCATGCGTAGGGTAATTTCCTTCGTGTTTACGCAATTGCCTTGAAGCATAAGCGATTACACTACCCTTTTGCATCAACACGCATCCTAGTCCCGTGATCGATGCATCCGTATAGACCATGTAAGTTTCACCTTCCTCCAGTAACACCAATACCGGAGCGCACGTTAACATTGCCTTTAACTCGGAAAAACTCTTCTCACATTCCTCCGACCATTGGAACTTAGTATCCTTTCCTGTTAGTCGAGTCATCGGTTGGGACATACTCGCAAAGCCCTTCACAAACCTTCGGTAATAACCCGCCAAACCGAGGAAACTTGTAACACCCGCGTCCCGCGATCCTAAAGGGGGCCGGTTTGTTTTAGGAAAAAACTAGATCATGGTCGAGAAAGACCAATGAATAAGTTAACCCAAGGAAGAAATGAAACGTTTAAGTCATGAAAAGGGTAGATGACATAGACGACATCGGGATAATCTAGTGATCATGAAGAAATGATCACGGAAAGATTGGGAATGGCGTAGTCATGGCCAAGAAAACGGACCAAAAGACTTAGCCGGAAAGAACGCGAAAGAACGTTCGAGCTAAACCAGCTAGGTGAGCTGGACAAGCTGGATGAACTAGCTAGCTCAGCTAGGTGAGCTAAACCAGCTGCATGACTAGCTAGCTCAGTTAGGTGAGCTGACCGACAGCTCAACCGAGCTCGGTGAACTGATCGAGTACTAACCCAGCTGGGTGGTCCGGTCAGCTGACACTCGAGCTGGTGGACTGTGGTAGCTCGGGATGAAGAGGTGTAAGGTCGAGCGGTTACCGACGAACGGTTACCGTTGGCCAAAGGGTGGATAAGGCCAAACGGTTACGATCGGAAAGACGCAACCTTTCAAAAGGGTGCAACGAATGGATGTGATGTTTCAGAAACACACCCATTCGGCCCCTATATAAGGGAGGACGTCCAAGGGCCTCACAATCAATCCTCACACACTTCACAATCACCACAACAATCCAAAACAAGTCCCAAAACACTCTACGAAGTGTTGGTCGGAAAGGGGGTGCGGCTCGGCGAGTATCTCCGGAATCGGAATGGATTCTCGGAGCCTCGACCGAACTGATGCGCATGCTACCTCCCGATCCAACGGTTCGATAGAATGTATTGAGGGATGGATGGGATGGACCGATCGTCTTAGAGACGGATCGGATCGGACAAACTGATCGTCGTACGGATGGATCGGATCGGAGAAGAAGACGGATCCGGATAGACCGTCGCACAGACGGATTGATCGACCGGGATAGGTGGATCGAAAATCGTGTTAACAAGTCGGATCGACGTATGACCGGATATGTGTACGATCGGATAAACGGATAAAGGTTTAGATCGGCGGATTGATCGATCGTACCGATCGGCGGGATGACCGATGGTACGTATCGGAGATCTTGTCGAGGGAACATGGCGGATTACATGATCGAGGATTCAATGGGAACCGCCGAAGGGTTTGACGACTTGATTGATGGTTCGGGTCGATAGCTCGATTATGGGGTCGATGGATCGTCCGTTCTATGAATCATATCGTCGAGGGAAGGACACGAAAAGGAAATGGATCGGCAAATCTAAGATTGTCAATATGGAAGTATTGACGAATCCAAAGATAGTCCGATAGATGATATGGTTAACGGGAAGTTAATCGGGAAGGCGTATAAGGGAAACGTGTTCGAAGAAGCACGAGGATAAGTGCAACCGAACACACCCAAGGGTCGCCCATGGATGCAATCTCACCGGTAAAGGGAGTAAGCACCGAGAATGGGTAAGTGACGTGGTTCACCATGTAAGGATCTAATATCGCGGCCGCCTTCATGTATCAATCGCCATGGCCAATGGTGAAAACCGATTGGGAATCGGTAACACCAATGGTGACTCGACGGATAACCAACAGGAAAGTCCACGGTGAGAGTCGGTGGACAAAACGGATGTTGGACCCGCGAGCAACCCAAAGGCCGATGGACGAATGATTTCATGGGCTAGCCTACGATAATCCGATGGATGAATCCACGGACCCTTGGGTGTGATAATGATATTGTTCGGATCGCATGGATGGATCGGTAAGCCGAAGGCGTTATGACCACCATGGACCGAACGGGTAAACGGTTAGTAGACCGTGGGCGGTCGTAGTAATAAACGATCGGATCGGAAACATGGATGGTTCGATAAGCCGAGGGCTTGATCGTCCACCATGAAACCGAAGGGGCGTACGTTTGGAGGACGGATGGACCAATGAGCCAAGAGCTTGATTTGGCCACCGTGAACCAAGGAAAACGTACGATCCCCAATCTCTATCGTAGGGACTTAGACCAGTGGGGTTGGTTGGATGAATGGCTAAGTAACGATAGAGATTGGTCCATCAATACACGATTGGTTAAGAATCGTTGTACGAATGGAATAAGGCGACGAGAAGGCTAAGAGAAGGATCAATAGACGGATCGAAGAGGAATCAAATCCGCATGTAGGCCAAGGTATGTAAACGCATCTAACTTATTAGTTAAGATAGACGTTTGGGAATTGGCCGTTGGATTAGGGGTACAAAGAATATGCAATCGTTAGACTTAGAATGGTTAGCGAACAAATTGCATGACTTGGCCGAGTTAATGATCGATCTAAAGTCTAAGGGACAAAGATGATCAAACCGGTACAAGGGATGGTTGGAATTAGACCAAGGGTATAAAGACTTCCGCTGTGTTAAGAGATAAGGATTATAGAATTAAGCCTCGTAAAGGCAATTCTATGTTAAATCGTGAAAAATATGGAGGTTCGGCCGGGAAGTGGCGCGAACGTGAACCTTGGGTCGCCGGACGCCGAGACATCCGGGACGGGGTCTCACAAGTTGGTATCAGAGCATGCTTGATCCTAGGATGGATAAGTGCTCGGGAAAATGTCATGGTAAATGACAACTAAAGGTGTAACTTAAATGATTGAGTCCTCGGGAAACCGAATTATGAACTTGAACAGTAGTGTTGGTGAGCCAGAAGGGAATTGAGGCAAGAACGCGATTACATGCTTGGAAACCAAAAGAGTTTGCCAAGATGAATTGGTTAAGCCAAGATGATTACCCAAGGGGCAAGAACTACACGTGTATCAAGTGGATAATTATTCGGAGAGAAGGGCTGATTATAGAAGTTGAAAATGTTATGCTAAGTGTTTGGCGGATAAGGAAGTTGAGGTGAATGAGATCGATGTGCTTGAGGAAAGATTACCCAAGGCATGATCGGGCACCAAGATATGACCCTTATAGTCAAACGACTTAACATAACGGGGAAATAGGTATTGATCTATTCGGAGAATGGCCAAGATCAATAGAAATTAGATCTCGTCGGAATTTGACGAAGATCGGGAAAGACTTGATCTATTCGATTGAAAAGATGAAGGGGTATTGACCGAGTCCGGTAAAGGGCCAAGGTCGGGAATTATTGACCAAGTCCGGAAAGGACCAAGGTCGGGAATTATTGACCGAGTCCGGTAAGGGACTAAGGTCGGGAAAAGTGACCGAGTCCGGTGGGGACCAAGGTCGGGAAAATTAACCGAGTCCGTATAGGACCAAGGTTGGGAAATATTGACCGAGTCTGATTTGGACCAAGGTCGAAAATTTGTTCTACTCGGGATTGGACTAGGATGGGAAACATTTGATCGCGTTCGGAAAATGGAACAAGATCGGGAAAATAGATTGAGTCCGGTAATTGGACCAAGATCGGGAAAATGGATCAAGTCCGAGAGAGGACCAAGATCGGGAAACTTGATCAAACTCGGAAATAGATATTTGGTCAAGTATGGAATCTAAAGTCTTGGGAAGACTAAAGATGGGGAAACGTTAAGGAGTAACGAATTTTAAGGGGGGTAGACTTGTAACACCCGCGTCCCGCGATCCTAAAGGGGGCCGGTTTGTTTTAGGAAAAAACTAGATCATGGTCGAGAAAGACCAATGAATAAGTTAACCCAAGGAAGAAATGAAACGTTTAAGTCATGAAAAGGGTAGATGACATAGACGACATCGGGATAATCTAGTGATCATGAAGAAATGATCACGGAAAGATTGGGAATGGCGTAGTCATGGCCAAGAAAACGGACCAAAAGACTTAGCCGGAAAGAACGCGAAAGAACGTTCGAGCTAAACCAGCTAGGTGAGCTGGACAAGCTGGATGAACTAGCTAGCTCAGCTAGGTGAGCTAAACCAGCTGCATGACTAGCTAGCTCAGCTAGGTGAGCTGACCGACAGCTCAACCGAGCTCGGTGAACTGATCGAGTACTAACCCAGCTGGGTGGTCCGGTCAGCTGACACTCGAGCTGGTGGACTGTGGTAGCTCGGGATGAAGAGGTGTAAGGTCGAGCGGTTACCGACGAACGGTTACCGTTGGCCAAAGGGTGGATAAGGCCAAACGGTTACGATCGGAAAGACGCAACCTTTCAAAAGGGTGCAACGAATGGATGTGATGTTTCAGAAACACACCCATTCGGCCCCTATATAAGGGAGGACGTCCAAGGGCCTCACAATCAATCCTCACACACTTCACAATCACCACAACAATCCAAAACAAGTCCCAAAACACTCTACGAAGTGTTGGTCGGAAAGGGGGTGCGGCTCGGCGAGTATCTCCGGAATCGGAATGGATTCTCGGAGCCTCGACCGAACTGATGCGCATGCTACCTCCCGATCCAACGGTTCGATAGAATGTATTGAGGGATGGATGGGATGGACCGATCGTATTAGAGACGGATCGGATCGGACAAACTGATCGTCGTACGGATGGATCGGATCGGAGAAGAAGACGGATCCGGATAGACCGTCGCACAGACGGATTGATCGACCGGGATAGGTGGATCGAAAATCGTGTTAACAAGTCGGATCGACGTATGACCGGATAGGTGTACGATCGGATAAACGGATAAAGGTTTAGATCGGCGGATTGATCGATCGTACCGATCGGCGGGATGACCGATGGTACGTATCGGAGATCTTGTCGAGGGAACATGGCGGATTACATGATCGAGGATTCAATGGGAACCGCCGAAGGGTTTGACGACTTGATTGATGGTTCGGGTCGATAGCTCGATTATGGGGTCGATGGATCGTCCGTTCTATGAATCATATCGTCGAGGGAAGGACACGAAAAGGAAATGGATCGGCAAATCTAAGATTGTCAATATGGAAGTATTGACGAATCCAAAGATAGTCCGATAGATGATATGGTTAACGGGAAGTTAATCGGGAAGGCGTATAAGGGAAACGTGTTCGAAGAAGCACGAGGATAAGTGCAACCGAACACACCCAAGGGTCGCCCATGGATGCAATCTCACCGGTAAAGGGAGTAAGCACCGAGAATGGGTAAGTGACGTGGTTCACCATGTAAGGATCTAATATCGCGGCCGCCTTCATGTATCAATCGCCATGGCCAATGGTGAAAACCGATTGGGAATCGGTAACACCAATGGTGACTCGACGGATAACCAACAGGAAAGTCCACGGTGAGAGTCGGTGGACAAAACGGATGTTGGACCCGCGAGCAACCCAAAGGCCGATGGACGAATGATTTCATGGGCTAGCCTACGATAATCCGATGGATGAATCCACGGACCCTTGGGTGTGATAATGATATTGTTCGGATCGCATGGATGGATCGGTAAGCCGAAGGCGTTATGACCACCATGGACCGGACGGGTAAACGGTTAGTAGACCGTGGGCGGTCGTAGTAATAAACGATCAGATCGGAAACATGGATGGTTCGATAAGCCGAGGGCTTGATCGTCCACCATGAAACCGAAGGGGCGTACGTTTGGAGGACGGATGGACCAATGAGCCAAGAGCTTGATTTGGCCACCGTGAACCAAGGAAAACGTACGATCCCCAATCTCTATCGTAGGGACTTAGACCAGTGGGGTTGGTTGGATGAATGGCTAAGTAACGATAGAGATTGGTCCATCAATACACGATTGGTTAAGAATCGTTGTACGAATGGAATAAGGCGACGAGAAGGCTAAGAGAAGGATCAATAGACGGATCGAAGAGGAATCAAATCCGCATGTAGGCCAAGGTATGTAAACGCATCTAACTTATTAGTTAAGATAGACGTTTGGGAATTGGCCGTTGGATTAGGGATACAAAGAATATGCAATCGTTAGACTTAGAATGGTTAGCGAACAAATTGCATGACTTGGCCGAGTTAATGATCGATCTAAAGTCTAAGGGACAAAGATGATCAAACCGGTACAAGGGATGGTTGGAATTAGACCAAGGGTATAAAGACTTCCGCTGTGTTAAGAGATAAGGATTATAGAATTAAGCCTCGTAAAGGCAATTCTATGTTAAATCGTGAAAAATATGGAGGTTCGGCCGGGAAGTGGCGCGAACGTGAACCTTGGGTCGCCGGACGCCGAGACATCCGGGACGGGGTCTCACAAAACTCCTAATCTCGGTGGCATTCTTTACCGTAACTTTATTCAATCCCTGATAGTCAATGCATAGCCTAAAGCTACCATCTTTTTTCTTTACAAACAAGACCGGTGCACCCCATGGTGAACTACTTGGTCTAATAAATCCTTTTTCCAACAACTCCTCTAATTGTTTCTTTAGCTCCGCCATTTCCGCCGGTGCCATCCGGTACGGAGCTTTAGATATCGGAGTTGTCCCCGCTTCGAGTTCAATCATGAATGGGTCGGACCGGTCTGGTGGTAAACCACTCACGGCCTCAAACACATCCGAGAACTCGTTTGCGATCAGAATGTCTTTCAACTCCGCATTTGCCCCAACTTCGTGGGTTGTGATTGTGGCTATGTATGCCTCACACCCTTTCTCGAGCATCTTTTCCGCTTGGATTGCCGAGATTACTAAACTTCCCGAAGTTGTCCTTATTCCTTGGAATTTCAACATTCCTTCCTCCCTCTCGAATTGAATCCGTCCTCGGTGGCAATCAATATGTGTCTTATACTTTCCCAACCAGTCCATACCCAAAATAACATCGTATTTCTTGAGTTGAACAACGATTAAGTCCGTAGGCATATTGACACCGTTGACTACAACCGAGATTTCCTGAACCACACCGGACGGATACATTGCTTGTCCGCCGGCGGCTATAACCATTCCATATTCGGTGTTTGGTTCTTTCTTGAACCCACCTTTTTCAACCATCTCGGAACTCACAAAACAATGTGTAGCTCCATAATCAAATAAGGTGTGTGATTCTACATCACCTATACACAAGGTCCCTACACATTCCCCTAGAATGCTGAGTACCCCAATCCGTTTATGCATGATGCGATGCAATTTACGAATTAACATAAAGATCACAAGGACTTACCAGTGATCGCCCTGAAGTTCCCGGCATTGTTAGCATCCTCCGACAGTTCGTAAACTCGCGGTGCTATGGCCTGCCTCTTAGGCGGAGGCGGTAATCCGTTTCCGCTACGGTTTGCCTTTTGTGCGGCTTGCTTTTCCACTTCCAGCTTCGGACACTCCCTCTTAAAGTGTCCCGCTTTCCCACAATGGTAACAAGTCTTTGGTTCTTCAGCGAGAACTTTTGGTTGCCCCGAATCCATCCTTGGACAGTTTTGAATCCCGTGGTCCTTACTTCCACACAGGCCACATGCACCAATGGCCTTCCAGCAAATCCCACCATGATTCTTTCCACAAGTCAAGCATTCTCCGCGCTTAGCACCCGACTTAGTGTCATCCACCTTGTCCCATTTCCTCTTCTTATCCGCGGACTTGCTTGGTTGGCTAGAACGATTCGGAAACTTCTCACGATTCATGAGTTTTTCTTCCTCAATTCCGATTTCGATCATAGCCGCCCTTTCCACCAATTCGGAGACCGAATTAAAGGTACGGATTAAGCAATGGTTACGGATCTCCACCCTTAACCCACAGATGAAACGGCGCACTTGAGACTGCTCATCCTCGAGCTCTCTTCCCACGTATCGCCTAAGGCGATTGAACTCTTCATCGTATTCTCGCACCGTTCGGTTGCCTTGTATCAAATCCAAGTAGGCACACTCAAGCCGGTCCCATGCTTCCGGAGGGAAAAATTTATTGTTAAACTCCTCCTCAAAGTTCGCAAAGGTTTGGATTTGATCACCCTTACGTTTCTCCACGGTGAGCCACCAATTATGTGCATCCCCTTCCAAGAAGTGGATTGCAATGTCCTTCCGGTAATCCTCCGGGCATCGAGTGGAGTTAAAGTTTCTTTTGAGCCGAGTCCTCCACTCCATCGCCACGATCGGGTCGGAACTCCCCGTGAAGTGACTTGTTCCCAACTTCGAGACGTGCTGGAGTAAACTCAAGTAGTCTCCCCTCTTCCTTGAAAAGTTCGTAGGCAGATTGACTTCAACAATCTCCAAATCTACGTCCGCATCCGCGTCTGTTTTGTTCTCCTTCACTTGCACCACAGGATCCGGTACAAGTGCCTTAGTCAATGCGGTCATTTGTACCATCATAGCTTTCATCATTTCCCATTGTTCTTGGGCCGATGGAAGTGCGTTCGGATTCTCCTTCCCATCCGTTGCACAACTGTTCTCCGGAGTTTGATGAACCGGAGACTTTTGTCCAGCCACAGGTCCGGCCGGATTTGTCCCATCAAGCATTGCTTCGACACTTGTTTCCTTGGTAACTTGTGTCTCCTCGACAACCAACGTCTCCTCTACGATGTCCTTACCCTTATCCTTCTTACTCTTTCCCGTTTTGTTGCTCTTACCCATCTGCGAGAAATTTCAAAGTTAGTTATGGTAACTCATAGTAAATCGCAAGAGAGTAAGAAACAACTACCGTGAGGACCCATAAGCCGATGAGTGGTGATTCCCAAAACCCGCACTAATGGTCCTAGAACCAAGCATGCTCTGATACCAATTTGAAAGACCCCGGTCCGGACTGCCTAAGTCCGGAGAGGTTCTCTCTGACCAAACCACTAAGTGATCCGATCCTTAGTCAAATTTTAGGGCCATTTCCTTAAGACAATCCGTCTTACGATATTCTGAGATTCGTTACTTAGAGTCAATATGCGATATTAGAGTAAATAAAGAATCAGATACTTTATTAGATATTTAAAAGGATTCGATACAACTTATGAGTTTGCATATACGCTATTACAAGTCATATAACCGATCCTATTCTACCCGATTCATCACCACCCATCTTTCCGGCCTTGAGTCTCTCACGCCTAAGCCAAGTCCTTCCCACGATCACCATCCTTTCCTAAAAGTCAAAGAGGCATAAGTATCCGTTTTACTTATTATATGCAAGTCCATGCAATGCTCTCTAAGCCTTTTAACCACCCGGAACGAAGAACAGATCGGAGAGTGGAAGTATACGCATCAGTTCGGCCGATTCACGGTAGATCTTAACAGATCCGCCGATCCTCCGCCGAGCCGCATCCCCATTTCAACCGATCCGCCATTCGAACCAAGTTTATGTATGATATGAATGATCCCCCGATACTACAATATCACTCTAATCGTTCCGGACTTTTTCTAAGTCATCGGAACAATCCCTAGGCTAGATCATACGTATCATATCTCCTTAGGTTCGGACACAAAGTCTAGAACCGTCTCACCTTCGATCGCACCGATCATAACTCTCTCTTAAGTGTTTTCTCTCAAGATGTTCTCCGAGAGTTTCTGTATTTTTCTCTAAGTTTTTCCGTGTCCAAAATCGCCCCAAATGCCTTGTATTTATAGAGTTTGTTTGGAAAACCGCTTCCTAACCGTTTCCCTAGAAGGTACCCTTTTGTTCCATAACCGTCTGTTGTAACCGTTAACCGCAACCGCCCAACCGCTCCTACGTAACCGCCCAACCATCCAATAGTTATCCGAGCTTAGCTGAGCTACCCGGCAGCTGGTCGAGCTAGCTGAGCTACTCAACAGTTACCCGAGCTTAGCTGAGCTACCCGGCGGTACTTCGAGCTTAGTTGAGCTGTACGGGAGCTGGTTTGGCTACTTAGCGTGTATTATTCCCCTTCTCCGAGCTGATGGGCAGCTCCTATCTAGACTTGTCCGAGTTCCTCCTCCTTTTCTCGTACCAAGTCTCATCTGACGATCCTATCGGTCTTTCCCTTATACGCCTTTCCGATTAACTTCCCGTTAACCATATCATCTATCGGTCTAACTTTGGATTCGTCAATACTTCCATATTGACAATCTTAGATTTGCTGATCCATTTCCTTTTCGTGTCCTTCCCTCGACGATATGATTCATAGAACGGACGATCCATCGATCCCATAATCGAGCTATCGATCCGAACCATCAATCAAGTCGTCGAACTATCCGTCCATCCAACTCCTTAATCGAATTGTCGTTCCATCGATCCGATCCATCGATCGATACCATGATACGATCATTTGGTCGACCCGACCATCTTACCCGATCCGTCCCGTCTCTCCGACGAACGATCCATCCGTTCCGATCCGTCTCTCCGACAATCGTTCCGATCAAACCATCCAAACATTCCATCGAACCGTTGGATCGGGAGGTAGCATGCGCATCAGTTCAGTCGAGGCTCCGAGAATCCGTTCCGATTCTGGAGATACCTGCCGAGCCGCACCCCCTTTCCGACCAACAACTTCGTGGCATGTTTAGGACTATTTTCGGATTGGGTTTTTGATTGTGAAGTGTGTGTGGATCATTGTGAAGCCCTTTGGATGTCCACCCCTTATATAGGGCCGAATGGGTGCCTTCCCGAAGAAGCACATCCGTTCTTTGCACCCTTCCGAAGGGTTGCATCTTTTCGATCGTAACCGCTCGGCCTTATCCATCCTTTGGCCAACGGTAACCGTTCGTCGATAACCGCTCGACCTTACACCTCTTCATCCCCGAGCTACCATAGTCCACCAGCTCGAGTGTTAGCTGACCGGACTACCTAGCTGGGTCAGTACTCGATCAGTTCACCGAGCTCGGTTGAGATGTCGGTCAGCTCACCTAGCTGAGCTAGCTAGTCCTCCAGCTGGTTTAGCTCACCTAGCTGAGCTAGCTAGTTCGTCCAGCTTGTCCAGCTCACCTAGCTGGATTAACTCGGACTCTTTTGTCCGTTCTTTCCGGCTAAGTCTTTCGGTCCGTTTTCTCGGCCTTGACTACGCCATTCTCAATCTTTCCATGATCATTTTTCCATGATCACTAGATTATCGCGAAACCGTCTAAGTCATCTACCCCTTTCATGACTTAAACGTTTCATTCCTTCCTTGGGTTAACTTATTCATTGGTCTTTCTCGACCATGATCTAGTTTTCCCTAAAATAAACCGGCCCCCTTTAGGATCGCGGGACGCGGACGTTACATGTCCCCTCCTCCGGAATCCTTAACCAGTGGTGGTACAATGAGGAGAAATCACGAGATCGTCGGGAAGTTCGCTAAAACTAGCATCCGAAGGCGGATCATCCACACCGCATCACCGTTGGAGAAAAATAACCATCACCAACTGATTGAACCGCTTGCCTCATCATTGACGTTGAAGATCTGAAACGAAACAGAAAAAAACAAAGCTTCTATAGATCTACTTTTAGGAGATAGAATCGAGGGTTTTTTGCTGGGAACGATGTCCTCTATATTTTTTCTTTATTTACTTCGTTACATCTACTCCACGAAAACTCTTTTTAGAAATAATAGCTTTTGAGTAATATAAAAAGAGAAAATTTCAAAGAAAGACAAGGGTCTCATGGGGTTCTTATGACTATCTCAAAGTGTCTCATTTGAGAATCCCTCCTAACTCCCTCTCTCTATCTCTTTTTTTTTTTGTTTTTTAACTGTAAGAAACCCACTAAAGAACCTTCCAATGGAGATGCTCGAATTGTGCGTCTGCTGGCTCTGGTGGAACCCACAACCCCGGAGCTATGCCTCCTCTATGCTCATGCTTTGATTTTGTTTGCGTTTGTTGTGTACCACCCGAGGTTGTTGGATTTTCTCCGATCATATTTTTCTTATTCCCTTTGTGAATAAGACAACATTAGAACATTGTTAAGGTCGATGGTGGCTTGGTTTCAGCCAAGAAGTGGTGGTTGATTTGCCTTGCTCATCATTTTTTTTTGGGTTTCTTCGGATCTTCAGAGCAGTTTTAGATCCAGTTCGTGAAAGTATTTTTGGTCACTTTTGACAAGTTTGCTCATCAATTTTTGTTGGATGTTAGTGATTCTGCTTTGTTTTGTTCTCTTGAGTTTTTGGTGCATAGTGTGTGACAAAGTTTCGATTTGTGGTTTTGTTCATTCGGATGAGAATTCTTCACTGAGCCGCCCTCTACTAGTCATTATCTGCGTTTTTCTGATATGTGGTTTTGGCTCCAAGGCAAAGCAGCGTGTTTGATTTTCAGGTCTTCTCTTGGAAGGACTTAACCCATCTCTTGTTTGTAGGTGGTCAAGATCAGGTCTACGAGTGTCCGCGGGTAAGACTTGTTGATCCTATTTGGAAAATATTCAGTCGTTCTCTCAAGGTTTATCCTTGAACCCTTGTCATCTCTAGTGTTTTGATTTCTCGGGGTGGTCGTTGTGGAGTTGTTTCGGGTTATGTTTGCGTTGTTGTCACACGTTTGTTTCTTCCTTTGTTGTTCTAGCTACGAGTTTGAGTTCTACCGTCGTTCGGGTTGCCTCGCCTCCCAGAAGCTTCCTAGTTCTTGGCTCTCCGTCTTTTTTCTTTTGTTGCAGCTTTGGCTTTACCGAATTCTATACAAAAGTTTGAGTTATGATGTTCGTTCCAGTATATCAATTTTAATGCTTTGATCCATTATCTTTACCTTTAATTTTTTTATTTTGCTCCAATTTCTTTGTTTTCCTTGTTTCCTTCTTTTGGGCGTTACCTTCCAAAGATTTTTTTATTTTTTTTGGGATTATATTTCTCTCTTTTGGGTTTTAGGGTGCGGAGATTTCTTCATTTTCTTTCAGCTTAGTTTATTGTACCTTAAATCTTTCTGATTATTTATCAAGGAGAACACGAAAAAAAAATTATTCGGAGGTCTGCCACCATATGCGCCACCTAAAACTTTAAGAGCATTTTTGAAAATAAATATTTTCTGAAATATTGTTGATAGGGGATATATTTGAAAAATGGTATTGTAAAAGCTTTTAAACTAAAAGGGGATGTTGTTGTTACCCTAGAGCTTTTAAATTCTGACATAACATAAGCCGTTCCTATTGGCTATTGATATTATCTTGTTAGTGATATTTTAAAATATGATTCAATTGATTACAAACAATTACTTGCATTGTATTAGTCTCTATATATCTATGAAATCGTAGAACCAATAGAACGACAAACTCAATAGAAATGACTTTTTATTAAACACCAAAAATGATTATTTGCTAGATGAATAAAGTTCCTCTAATTTAGTTAGTAATTTAATTTTAAAGGGGAAATTTCAAAAAAAAAAAAAATACCCCAAATATTTTTAATTTGGATGTTTAATACCTAATATTTTTGGTTGGAATAAAATACCTCATTTAAATATTATTGGTCTAAACACATTATTTAAATTATTTGTGGATGGAAACCCGTACGTAATCTAACAACCGTTAACTGGTGTTACATAATCATTTAACGATGTTAAATCATAACTTGATATATTTAAATATATAGAGACTAATATATACTTAAGAATTTCCTAGAAACCTCACAACTTTGTTTCTTGTATACAATTGCAAATGATGATAATTTCAAGCGAATTTAGGTTCTTGATATCTATGTGTCATATTTCTCTCAAAACACATCACAGCAAAATAGTGTTAGTTCCATATTTTCGTTCCATTTAACTTTTACCTAATTCAAAACACATTAATGGTTACGTGAACGTCTAAATTCTGACATCCACTTATATGCATAACATTTTTTTTTTCTTTTCGTCCTTCTCATAAATTAATAATATATGCATGGAAAAATCTTTCTCCAAAATTTTGTTATCCCACCTAACCTTCTAGATAATGAGTTTGATTGGTGAACAAAAATAAAGTATTACAAGTTGTACAGTTTTTATTTTTACCGATCACAAAAACTTTATCAAAAACGTTACTAAAAGTTTTACTCTTACCTTTTTTGTACAGCTTTCTCGTTCAATTCTTTTATACAGCTTAGCACTATTTCGGTAAAGCTTACAGCTCCAGCTAACAGCTAAAAAATTTGTACAGCTTTTGGTTACCAATCATACCTAATATTTACAATAAGCATGAAAAGGATATAACAAAAATTGACTGTGTCAAAGAAAAAAAGCAAGGTTTCTTGGCCACGTCTGAAAATGCGGGAAAAGGCCTTTGGGCCGTGAAAGTGAAACTTATCATCACTATTTTAGTATTTTCTTATCATCACTAGATCGCTTCACTTCATGGGTGATACTTTATCATCACTATTTTAGTATTTTCTTGTAATTTTAAATTGCATGCTCTCTCTTGGACTTGGTCCGCTAATCACTTTACGAGGTCATACCCATTTGGACCCTAGTCCCTCTAGTCTCAATATCATGCAATCAGCTATGTGAATAGTAGTGGCGAGTAGAACTCGAACTCCTATATCGGTATATGTATAGTGTTACCATTACCAGTTTGTTTGTTTTTTTTAAAATCACAAGTCGCTTGTCTTAATCTCACAAAGTAATTTCTATACATAGATAGAATAAACAATGATGTAACAAATTAGCCCCAAAAAAGTGCTAAGAAAATCACTATTGAGTCAAATGCAAGTAGCAAGTGGTACTGTGGTACTGTGGTAGATACATGACTACACCCAGTGACTTGGATAATATTATAGCCAAGCAATTTTTTCAGGCAAGAATATTCGTATTCACGATAGCCAAGCAACACGTTTGCACCCCTTATGCTACTTACTCTTGTTCAGTGTATAGTTTTGTCTTTATCCCTCTGTCGGCAGAGAATAGAAGAAGGATTCTTAACAAGTATCAATAGTGGACGACTTTTCTGTCCAAATAATAATAACAACATATTTACATAACAATCTAAATACATAACAATCTGATATGATAATAATGTTTCAGTAAAGGAATTCTAAATATCTAGAAGTTTATGAATGCGCTGTGTTTATAGAAATATTAAAAAACTAGTGTAGTTTCCATCTACGTTGATTCATATTTTAGTTACAATGAATCCAACAACGGACCATAAGGGGCCCGACGCAACACGTATAATAAAACTCTGATACTTATCTTCTTACTACTTTGTTTCTATTATGATAAATTTCCTTTAACTTTTTTCTTTTTTTTTTTTTTTTTTTTTTTTTTTTTTTTTTTTTTTAATTTCCTTTAACTTTAGTTTTGATAAAATATTAATTGCCTTCTTTTTATTCTACTACGGAGTAATTTTTTGACTTTTCTCATTCCCTATCCTCTTCAATTTCTATAAATAGAGGGCATGCAGCGTAACATTCTACTCATCACTTAATTAATTAACATACTAAGAGAGTTATTAGAACTTGAAAAAAAATGGCTTCCAAGGCTTTGATTCTGTTAGGGCTCTTCGCAGTTCTTATCGTCGTCTCCGAAGTGTCTGCCGCAAGGCAGTCGGGTACCTAAACTTATTTAATACATTTCAGTCTTAAAATAAACAAGATATATGTTCGTGAGGCATATCAAACTTTAACTAACGTAAAAAAAAAAAAAAAAATTTTTTTAACTAACGTACCATTTGATAAATTATCCAACTATTTATCAGAGCATACTTCACCTAAGTGATGTGGAAGCCCTAGTAAGTTTTGTGTAAATTGTGTTTCGAACGTATATATAAAAACTAAAGTTTCGAGTTTATGTACCTATTTAAGAAAATAATTTAAGCTGGGAAACAAAATTGAAATCAGGAAGAGGAATTCATATTTGATGTTCTTAAAAATGTATTTGAAATTAAATAACGTGTTTTGTTTTGGGCAGGCATGGTGAAGCCAGAGAGTGAGGAAACTGTGCAACCTGAAGGACATGGTGGTGGCCACGGAGGACATGGTGGTCACGGAGGAGGCCACGGACATGGAGGACACCACGGAGGAGGGGGCCACGGACTTGACGGATACGGAGGTGGACACTACGGAGGAGGAGGACACTACGGAGGAGGAGGAGGCCACGGACACTACGGAGGAGGAGGAGGAGGCCACGGACACTACGGAGGAGGAGGAGGCCACGGACACTACGGAGGTGGAGGACACCACGGAGGAGGAGGCCACGGGCTTAACGACGAACCTGTTCAGACTCAGCCGGGTGTTTAAAACTATATCATATATTCACCAATCACCACCATGCATGATTGCATCTATATATACACTTATGTATTATGTGTATGCCTATAAATAAACCATGGTGACTTTGTAATGCAGTTCCTTCAGAAATGTGTGGAATAATGTTTCATAATATTAATATATTGTCTCTCAGTGTGAATTATAATCTGCGCTGTTTGCATTATAAAATGGTTTGTAGGTTTCTTGATTCATATTCTTCGGGTTGGATGGTAAACTGGCTAGGGACTTTTTTTAAGAAGATACTACTAAAAACCTAGAGACTATCGAGGTTTTGCATACACCAATACTTACAAAGTTCATAAAACATACGAAAATTCCATGGAGAATCTTAGTATAAGAATTTATTTGCAGTTCACTAAATCAAATCTGCAAGTCTCACTGTCTCTTTCATATAGGTGAAGATAAAACATACTCCCTCCGTTTCATAATATAAGTCGTTTTGGAGAAAAATTTTTGTTCCACAATATAAGTCGTTTTTAAATCTCTATGCAAATTATATATTATTTTAAAATTTTATAACTATTTATATTATGTACTTTTACGATTGGGTGAACTTTTTAAAAGCAGATCTTTTTAATTTGCGTGCTTAAAACTAAAACGACTTATATTATGAAACGGAGGGAGTATATTCTTTTCATTACTCGGAGGTGACCAGATGGATACGATATTTTGCTGATTCTCTCACAAGATGTTAAGATGATTTTGAATTCTTCATACCCAGAAATCCCTTAAATCAGTGGACCTTCACTTTTCTTACAGTGACACCAAGAACTTACATTAATGCCTCGATCAAATATATAAGAAAAAAGTCGGTTGAGAGGGACTAAAGGAGGACGAGCTTTTTTTTTGGGGGGACGAAAGAGAGAGGAAGTATCTACTACATTTAGTAAATTACTATACATCTATAAATTTTTGCCAAAAGGCCTATTTTATTTGCAAAGATCTACAAGAACTATTTAGTCAAAGACGTGCACATAAAATTTAGATAACTTCTTTAACTGTCTAAAATATAATCATATAAATTTGTTTTAATGCTATTTTTCATTTTCCAACTATGTGGATTTAGATCTATAAGTTTGACATTCATATACATGATTATAAATGTTTATGTGTTATTTGATATAAATTAAAAAATATTTTTGTCTAATTTTTTACGATTTAATTTTTTTTTTAATATATTATTTTGTATAATTTTATCTATAATATCATATATATATATATATATAAAATATTTTATGTTATACTTGTGTAAATTGTCTAAAATCCAATAGACCATGATTAAACATTGTAAGCACTAGGTGTTGGGCTACTGCCCACTTACCGCCTAGCGCTTTCTTTAATATTGGTTGAGGGTGGTTCAATTAGATGCGTCGTGGGAGAACATAAATTGTAAACAAAAAAAAATGTTCCGTGAACTTACTTAACAACAAGACTAGTTTGGCTGAGTCAACAAAATTTAGTGATTAAAATAGAGTCAATAAAAATTATTTTGATATTACATAATCTTTTTATTAAAATAAAATTTATAACTCAACAAAAAAAATATTTTACGACAATGAATCATGAGTGAAAAACTGGAAATTACCCTATTTCTTTTCTGAGAAGTCATTGTTATTGTATTTTGCTCGATTATGTATAGAAGGCACATATACAGTTATGTATATTCTTAGCTATGACACGGAGAAAATATCAAAATAAATTGTGCTTTTTCTCAAAAAAATTGGATAATCACCACAAATATTCATGACAAGATCGGACAAAGTTTGACTATATTGTGGATATTGTAAATGTCTAAAGATGCGGAACGCAAAAACATGGATGAAATAATATGTGTGGCACACTTACTATATCCGCACAGTAATTTACTTTTTATTTTATTTTTATATAAACGATTGATTTATCGATCATTTGTAAATCACAATTCATTATTTCAATTATAAAAAATAATAATTTATCTTTCTCATCTCTTTTCAGTATTCTCGATCCTTCTGCAGGTATAAATTCTTTATCTATTATTTATATTATAGACACCATAAAATCAAGGTAATTATTTATAACACGTTATCAGTACGATGACTCTATGTTCACTGACAAATACGGTATTATACCGGGTAGTAAATCGCTTCGTTAAAGAAAAAAAAAAGAGAAAAAAGGAAGAGAGCATAAAAGAAAAGAAAAAAATTATATAATAAACAAAAGAAAATATATATATATATATATTATTATTTTCTACTAGTTGTTCAGACACCGTTATTTACTCGTTAGTATAGTGAAAGGAATGTCACCGCTATAAATAATCATTATAATGAATGTTTTATACACCAAGCCACCTATAATATGGATGACTCCGTTACCATAATTTATTTACTGTTATAAACTGAATGACTCTGTCACCACAATATTACTGTTAAAATTTATTTATGTTATATTTATATTTTGATTAATATATAAAGAGGCTCAGCCACCTATATAAAAACTTATTATCTCAATTTAGTAAATTTAATTGATTGGCTATGAAATTTAAAGATTGATTTTCTATTTAAATCTTTTCACTAACGGTCATGAAAAAAAAAATTCAAAAATTTATCACTTTTCAAACGGCTATGAACAGTAATTTTCAATATATAAATACACTCATTTTCACTCATTCATTCACTCAAAAATCATATCTCTCCTCATATATTTTTCTAAGAAATTTATTTAAGTTATGATTCGCTTGTTTTTAATTTTTTGCTTAATCGCAATTTTTACATGTACTTATGATCTTTTCATTGGAGAATTTTCTCGCGAAGTATTCACCATAAGTATCGCTTTATTTTTCTATGCAATTATGTTCTTTGTAATCGCTTGCATTATTAATATAAATGGTTCAATATGAAATAATAATTATATTTTACTAATACTATCTATTCAATTTTGTGTTTAGATAACTAATGGCAAGCATTGAGAAACTTATGTGTCCAGCTCTATACATCACTTTGGCTAATTATATATCTTGGATTGCTTACGTCGAAATACATTTACATCTCTTGGATTAATGAAAACCATAAAAGAGAATAATACCTCGACGGTTCAAGAAAGAGAAAAATCGGTGGTCTTTATTTTACGACACCTTAATGAAAATATCATATGTGATTATACACACAAAAAAGATCCCAAAGAGATCTGGGAATCCCTAAAAGTTCGATTTGATAATCGAAAAGCCATAAATCTCCCACTTGTTCGGGATGAATGACAAAGTCTAAAGTTCAAAGACTTTGATACATTGATGGATTATAATTCTGCTATGATGGAAGTTGTGGTTAAACTAAAATATTATGGTGATATTATCACCGATTCTCAAATGCTTGAGAAAACATCTACCACGTTTCATGAAAACCTCATTGTAACACCCTAGTTTCAGGAATATGGTGGTGCATGCAGAGAGGTTTAAAAGAATTGATTTGTCCACCTATGTCACCAAAGTGCACTTATCTTTTCGATCAACTGTCCTCAGAGAACTCCACAGTTAAGGATGCTTGAACTGGATCGAGCAATTTCAGGATGGGTGACCTTCCGGAAAGTGATTGTCGGAACTGTGTGAGTGAGGATAAAACACAGGGAAAGATCATGTAGTGATTTGTAGGGTCGGTAAAGAAGTCTTTAAAGTCTCCCAGACGTAGCGAACCGACCGTCGGACAGGGGTGGATCCATGGGACCAAGAATGGACGTGGAGCCCAGGGACGGTCAGGGTGTTACACTCATTACCCAGCAAGAACTATATAAGTCATGCGGATACACCAAATTTTTGGATTTATTTGTGACACTCCTAATAGCGAAAAGGATTAATAAAACCGCTCATGAGGATAACTGAAATGCCTGTAGTGAGAGTACTATTCTCGAGTAATGCCATTATATAAGTATTATATATTTTGGTTGGTTTAAATTAAAGTTATTTCTGGAAATGAACTAATGTATGATTATTCTATATTTTTCAATATCAATGATATTTGCTTATATTTATTAATGTTTACATCAGAGAGCAAAGTTGCATTGGATGAAAATAGGGGACCAAAACAACAAAGCTTATTACAATTCAGTAAAGATCAGGGAGAACCGTAACAACATCAAAGAGATACAATGTGAAGATGGAACAATAGTGTCTGGCCAGGACTAAATCAAAGCAGAGGCAGAGAGGCACTTCAAGGATTTCCTAACAATTAAGCCTGCGGACTATGAGGAATGGTCGCCGGAAGAGTTGGAAGGACTGCTAAAATTTCAGTGTGATGAGGCTGATAAACTAATGCTAACAAAGGAGGTCACAGAGGAAGAAGTTAGGAAAACTCTCTTCTCAATGCCGGTAAATAAATCTCCGGGTCCAGATGGGTTTACATGTGAATTTTTCAAGGAAACTTGGTCGGTAGTGGGCAGTGATTTTGTCGTAGCCATCCAGTCTTTCTTCAAGACAGGATTTCTACCTAAAGGAGTTAACTCGACTATTCTCGCTCTGATTCCCAAAAAGAAAGAAGCTAAAGTTATGAAGGATTATAGACCAATATCATGTTGCAATGTTCTCTACAAAGTCATCTCCAAAATTCTCGCAAATCGGCTCAAAACTTTACTCCCCCGGTTCATCTCTGCAAATCAGTCTGCATTCATAAAGGACAGATTACTAATGGAAAACCTCCTACTTGCTACGGAAATCATCAAGGATTATCATAAAGATTCAGTTTCACCTCGCTGTGCAATGAAAATTGACATATCGAAAGCTTTCGACTCTGTCCAGTGGAGTTTTTTGCTCAACACACTACGAGCTCTTCACTTCCCTGAGACGTTTATACACTGGATCAAGATTTGCATTACCACTGCTTCTTTCTCTGTGCAAGTCAATGGAGAGCTAGCAGGATATTTTGGAAGCGAAAGAGGGCTTCGCCAAGGCTGCTCTCTAAGCCCGTATCTCTTTGTCATCTGCATGAATGTTCTGTCTAAAAAGATAGATAAAGCTGCCAGCGACAAAAAAATTTCTCTTCATCCGAACTGTAAGCAACTCAGTTTAACACATTTGTGCTTCGCTAATGATCTTATGGTTTTTGTGAAAGGGGATAAGAAATCAATACAAGGAACAATGGCAGTGTTTGATGACTTTGCTACACACTCGGGGCTGAAGATCAGCTTAGAAAAGTCGACAATTTACATGGCTGGTATTTCGGAAACAGATAGAGAGGTTATTCTTCAACAATTTCCTTTCGAATATGGATCATTACCGGTCAGATACCTGGGACTCCCGCTCTTAACGAGAAGAATGACTGCATCGGATTACCTCCCACTTGTGGAAAAAATCAGATCACAAATTAGTACATGGACTGCTCGTGCTCTCTCTTTTGCAGGGAGACTCCAACTGTTAAGCTCTGTAGTGTTCAGTCTCATAAATTTCTGGATAGCAGCTTTTCGATTGCCAAAAGCTTGTATCCGTGAAATAGATAAACTATGTTCAGCGTTCTTGTGGTCTGGTCCGTCGTTGAATCCTAGGAAAGCGAAAGTGGCTTGGGAGGAAGTGTGCACTCCTAAAAGCGAAGGAGGATTAGGACTGCGTTCTATCGCCGAAGCTAATAAAGTTAGCATGCTAAAACTGATTTGGCGCCTACTATCAGCAAAAGGATCCCTTTGGGTGGATTGGGTACAGATAAATTTAATAAGAAGAGGTTCTTTTTGGGCAGTGAAAAATAACACGTCTTCAGGCTCCTGGATTTGGAGAAAGCTCTTGAAGTATAGAGACAAAGCAAAAGAGTTTCATAGAGTGGAGGTCAAAAACGGGGAGACGACATCTTTCTGGTTTGATTCTTGGAGCTCACTGGGATGTATTAATGAGATGCTTGGGGATAGAGGTTATATTGATCTGGGAATACCTAAGTCAGCCACAGTTGGAGAAGTAATGGCAATGCAGAGACGAAGGAAGCATCGATCTACTTTGCTAAATCAGGTTGAAGAGGAAATTAAGAAACAGAGATTGGTCAGCCGTGTAGGGGAAGAGGATATAGCTCTTTGGAGAGGGACAAAGGACAATTATCGAAAAAAGTTTTTAACAAGAGAGACGTGGATGCAGACCCGCAATGCAAGGCCAACGATGGAGGGGTATCAAGGGATCTGGTTCTCTCACTCCACCCCAAGGTACTCCTTTATCACATGGTTGGTTGCAAAAAACAGAGTTGCTACCGGTAATAGAATGTTATTGTGGAACCAACACGTAAACACGAGCTGTGTCTTGTGTAATGACCCCATGGAAACCAGAGACCACCTTTTCTTCTCTTGTTCTTACTCACGACAGGTTTGGGAGGAGGTAGCAGGAGGAATACTCAGGAACCGGTTCTCAACGGATTGGCGAGAGATACTCAAACATACTTGTGACAAAAAAACTGACAAAACCAATGTCTTCATTCTACGGTGCGTGTTCCAAAACACAATTCATGCGGTGTGGGGTGAAAGGAATTCAAGAAGGCATGGCGAGCAACCATCACCAGTGGAAAAGCTAGTCCACATGATAGACAAGAACATCCGAAACCGGCTGAGTACAATTCGGAGTGGAGGAGACTTCAAATATGAAGGCGGCCTCCGATTGTGGTTTGGATCAAGACAAACTCAAGTTTAATCTCATTATGTTAGAGATTCTTTTTCTATGAAACGTATGCATTAAGTTGTAAAATAAGTTTTTTTCTTCTCTTTTTTGAATATAATTTAACATCTATTCAAAAAAAAAAAAAAAAAAATTACAGAAATAGATCAAGATTCAAATAAAATATTAGCAAGGGAAAATATAAAAAAAAATTGTATACGAGATAGTGGAACAACATACACTATTCTGAGACTTTATAGATTTTTCTATGAATTGAAACCAACAAAAATTATTGTTAATACAATATCGGATCCTACAAACTGGATTGAAGGAAGTGGCAAAGCAAATTTTAAATTGCCTAATGGAACAAAGTTTTCCATAAATAATGCATTATATTCTCCAAATTTTAAGAGGAATTTGTTGAGTTTCAAAGACATATACCTTCAAAGATATGAAACTCAGTCTGCAACTGAAGATTGAAAGAAGTATATGTATATAACTTCTAAAAAATTTGGAAAACGACATGTCTTGGAATGATTTCCCGAACTTCCTTTGGTTTGCATCATACCTATATAGATGCCATAAATCACATCTTGTGATATCAAAAGAAATCCAGAAGATTTTGTATTATGCCATGATCGCCTTGGTCACCCAGGCACTACAATGATACGGAAAATCATAGAGAGCTCACATGGTCACTCATTGAAAAATCATGAGTTGAATCAGGGAAATAAAATGACATGTGCAGCATGTACTCTTGAAAAATTGATCATAAGGCCATCGCCAACCAAAATTGATAAAGAATCATCAAAGTTCTTTGAACGAATTCAAGCCGACATTTGTGAACCGATACATCCACCATGTGGAGCATTCCACTATTCTATGGTAATGATTGACGCATCTAGCAGATGGTCACATGTTTGTCTATTGTTATCTCAAAATTTGGTATTTGCGAGATTTATAACTCAGATAATCAAATTAGGAGCTCAGTTCTCTGATTATTCAATAAAGAGAGTTAGACTAGACAACGCTGGTGAATTCACGTCCCAAGCATTCAATGATTATTTTATGGTAATGGGAATTAAAGTTGAACATCATGTACCTCATGTTCATACACAAAATTGTTTAGCGGAATCATTAATTAAATGTCCGCAATTGATTGCAAGACCATTGATCATGAGATCAAAACTTCCAACCTCTGTATGTGGACATGCCATTTTGCATGCAGAAGTACTCATTCGGATAAAAACAAGTGCATACCATAAATACTTTCCACTACTGTTAGCATTTGGTCGAGAACCAAATATATCCCATTTAAGAATTTTTGGTTGTGCGGTGTATGTACCTATAGCACCACCACAATATATAAAGATGAGACCACAAAAAAGGTTAGGAATATATATTAGTTGTGATTCTCTATCAATTATAAGATACCTACAACCGCAAACTGGTGATGTCTTTACGGCACGTTTTGCTGATTGTCATTTTGATGCGAAAGTATTCCCTGTTCTAGGGGGAGAAAATAAGTAAGTAAGAAAAGAAATCAAATGGTGTGTACCATCCTTGTTAAACCTTGATCCTCATACAAAACAGTCAGAAATAAAAGTTCGACAAATTGTGCATTTGCAAAGTATAGCAAAACAACTTCCCGATGCTTTTGCAGATACCAAAACGGTAACTTAATCATATATACCAGCTGCAAATGTTCCTGCTCGAATTCAAATACTACAAAAACGTGGAGGAGCAGATGATAGACGTGAGTCTAAAACACGCTTGAAACGTGGTAGACCAGTTGGTGCTAAGGATAAAAATTCTAGAAAACGAAAAGAAATTGAAAAGCATGATATTCCCAAAATAGCAGAAAGCATTTTGTAAGAAACAAATCATGAGTCTAATGAAAATGATGAGTATCATGAGCCTAAAGGAAATCATAAAATTTCCATAAACTATATCCATAATGGAAAGATATGGAATCGGAATAAAATGGATAATGTTGATGCCGTTTTCTCATACCTTTTGTCAAAGGACATCGATGAGGGAAACGAGGATCCAGAACCAAAGTCTGTATATGACTGTCAAAAGAGACATGACTGGATAAAATAGAAAGATGCAATACAAGTCAAACTTGATTCGCTCAATAAGCGAAATGTATTCGGACATATTGTACTCACACCTGAAGATGTGAGACCGGTTGCATACAAATGAGTTTTCGTTATAAAACAAAATGAGAAAAATGAAATTACGGGATACAAGGCTAGTCTCGTAGCTCAAATTTTTTTTAAAAGACCTGGGATTGATTATGAGGAAACATATTCCCCCATCATGGATGTCGTTACAGAATATTTATATCATTGGATACAGAAATCTATATGAGAGTTCCCGATGGGTTTAATATGCCGGAAGCATTAAAATCTAAACCCAAAGAGTTGTGTGAAATAAATTTGCAGAGATCATTATGTGGGTTAAAGCAATCTGGACGGATGTAGTATAATCGTCTCAGTGAGCACTTAACGAAAGAATGGATATGTGAATGATCCTATATGCCCATGTGTTTTCATAAAGAAAACAATATCCGGATTTGTCATAATCGCGGTATATGTGGATGATCTAAACATAATCGGGACTCAAGCAGAAATATAGAAAGCAACAAACTATTTAAAAGGGTATTTGAGATGAAAGATCTCGGACAAACAAAATTTTGTCTTGGCCTACAAATTGAACATATTAAAAAAGGTATATTTGTACATCAATCCATATACACCAAAAGATTGTTAAAACGTTTTAATATGGATAAGACAACTCCTCTCAGTACTCCAATGGTCGTTAGATCACTTAATGTTGAAAGTGATCCATTCAGACCACCTGAGGAGAATGAAGAGATACTTGGTCCTGAAGTACCGTATCTAAGCGCAATTGGAGCCCTTATGTATCTTGCAAATTGCACCCGACTTGATATTTTATTCTCTGTTAATCTTTAGGCTAGATATAGTTTGTCTCCTACACGAAGACATTGAAATGGGATTAAACATGTTTTTCGTTATCTTCAAGGGACTATTGAATTAGGATTATTTTATCCTAAAAATATAAATGGTCAAATGATTGGTTTTGTAGATGCAGATGCAGAATATTTATCATACCCACACAAAGCTCGATTACAAATAGGATACATATTCACGATTGGAGGTACCGCTATATCATGGCGTTCTCAAAAGAAGACGTTTGTAGCTACTTCTTTGAATCATGCTGAAATCATCGCACTCCATGAAGCGAGTAGAGAATGCGTATGGCTAAGATCAATAAGTCGACACATTCAAACAAGTAGTAGAATTCGTCTGAATACCGAGCCAAATATCTTATATGAAGACAATGTTGCATGTGTTGCTCAGGCAAAAGAAGGATATATCAGAAGCGATAGAACCAAACATATCCCTCCAAAGTTCTATTCATACACCCAAGAGCTCGTGAAGAATAAAGACATCGAAGTAAGATATGTCCGATCATCCGAGAATTCTGCGGATCTCTTCACGAAATAATTACCTACCTCTATATTCAGAAAACATGTCCGTAACATTGATAATGCGTAGTCAACAATACATTTAAGATATGATCCTGATCATTGGAGGAGGAGCTTGCGTGGTTGTACTCTTTTTAACTACTATGGTTTTTCTCAACGGGTTTTCCTAGAAATTTCTTTAACGAGGCAACAGAAGATTTTACGCAAGAAACATAGTGACACTGGTCTCCAAAGGGGAGTGTTGTAAATGTCAAAAGATGCGGCGAACGCTACATGGGTGAAATATTTTGTTGTTTAGTAATTTGTGTGGAGCCCACCGTCACTATGCATGCACAATAATTTACTTTTCTTCTTCTATATAAACATCGATTTTGATCGTTTGTAAATCACAATTCATTACTTCAATTATAAGAGAAGTAATAATCTCTCTCTCCCATCTCTTTACTTTGAGAATCCCGATCTTTATGCGGATATAAATTTTTTCTCCATTATTTATATTTATATACATCATAAAATAAATCAATTATTTATAACTGTGGATAACTATTCTCAATTTTTATGTTGTAAATTGTCGTCATTTTGACAGAAAAATGAAAAAAATTGTCGTGCAATATCTGGAACTAAATGTATATGTAACCGATTTAGTAAATGGGTAGAAAAACCCTCACCTTAAAATTGTTGAAGTCCCTTTCACTTTTAAAATTTTTAGTCGTTGCATTTTTTCTTTTCTAAATTACATGTTGTTTTCGTTTATGTATTTTTTTTTATCATCATCGCGGTTTCTCTATAAAAGAGCACGTCTATATACTATTAGAAATCAGACTATAGTCATTAAAAACAAAGAATTTCATAGGACACTATCTTTTTAGAAAAGAATAATTATTTTAGTAAATTTTCACATTAAAAATGTTAAAGATGAATTTTTACTTTTCTATAAATTTGAAAGACTAGAATTATTGGTTTCGTGTTTCTACCAGAATAGTACAACTACAAAAATAACACAACGGATCTGATTAGTAAATAGATTAGCACAGTAATAAAGAAAAAAATAATATGAAAATAGCTTATTATACTAGCGTAAACTTTTACTCTAGTTTTATCATAAGATAAATTTTATGTAAGATAAACTAGGATTTAACCCGCGGTATACCGCAGGGCAAAATTGTATTTTATGTATTTCATATAATAATTATAATTTATTGGATTTTTAAATTGATATTAAATAAAAAAATTTCATTTAATTATTTTATATTATAATTAATATCATCGAAATATGTGTACTTAGAAGAGTTGTAGGTGTAGAAATGATATAGTGTTAATATTGGCAGACATTTATAATCATGAACTATTATAATAATTTGATATTATTTTGTATCAAAACAAATTTACCCCGCGATATATTGTGGGTCGATTTTTTTAAACTAAAATTTTTAAATTTTAAATTATATTTGTTTGGTTTGTTTAGTATTTAAGATTATATAATCTATATTATTAATTGGGAATCACTAGATATTAAACAACCTTATGAAGGGTAAAATATTACATAAAATGTCATTGGTTTAAGTGCTTTTAAATAAATTCATTAAGGGTACAATAGTAATCACAAAATTAATATATTTAAATAAAAATAGTAAAATTATTTTAAATAATTATTAATTTCCAAAAATTAAACTCACTTTCTCTCTCTTATTAATTATGGACGAAAATATGAAATTAATTTCTAAAAAATTATTAACCAATGAGAATTGAAAAACTAAGCTTTGATATCCAACTAAGATTTTATCTAAACCAATACTAATAGACTATTCTCTATCAAAAAAATAATAATAATAATATCATTTTAATTCAAAATTAAAAACACTATCTTTTTAAAAGATTCACCAATGGAGGATTTTAAGATTTAATTTGAAATTCTGTAAAAAAAATAAATATAAATATTTTAAGATTCAGTTTTGTTATAATATTTTCACAATTTTTGAAATATAAAATGAAATTTATTTCATAATTTCTAAAAAACTATATTAGATATTAAAAATATGAAATAAAGTCAAATAATAATAAATTTAAAGTAATTATCATTATGGCCTTTGTTTAGAGAAAATGTCAGAAATATCTAAACGATAAATTGTACATATTAATTTCAAAATATTTTGTATTTTATTTTTTTTCTTTTCAACCGGATCTTCCTTAATTAAATCCCTAATATATTGCACAATTTTTTTAGAATTAATATAAATTAATTATATATTTTGCATTCAAAACAAATTATGCAGCAATAACAGATCCCTTTTATAGATGTATCTCAAATTTTTATTTTTAGTCCAAAAATCGAGTTAATTATGCAAAATTTAGTTAAGGAAAGAAATATTAATAAATTTGTTAAAAATATTTGTAACTTTAAAAGCATACATATTAATCCACAAAACTCACAATATGTATTGTATGGTATTTAAAGGTAAGCAAACAAGAATTTGTTTACACACATAACCATGTACGTACGTTTTCAGTTACACATATTTTATTTATGACGGATACGGGACCGTAATATTTTTATTTCATGTATACGAGACGGGTTATGGGACGAAGAATTTATGACAGATACAGGACGAGATAGGTTTCTCGTTCCAAAATAGTTACGCCTAGCTAATATACATGAAATAACCTAAACTAAAACCGAATCCATATCCTATTTAACATTTGTAATCAACCTAGTAGAACTGTTTTGATCTTAACTAAAATTTTGCACGTACGTGTAGGTCTGGATCTTAAAATATAACTATGCACTAACGCAATTGAATTTCGTTCATTACTCTGACTTTATAATATCTATACTATTACAAAGTTCACTAACACAACAAGTATTTTATATTTTTAAAATCTATATAACGATTTCTATAAAAATATCTCTGCAAGTATGAGTGGATCCAGATCTAATATACTAAAATATATATAATAAAAAATATCTATATTGAATTAAAATTTGTTAGAATTTTTTTTAAAATATGAAACCCTGCACGTATTTGCGGGTCAGGATCTAGTTATATCTTTATTTTTAATTCTAGGTTTCACCCGTGGTATACCCCGTTTTGTATTCAAAATTATTTTGGTCTTTTTCATAGTATGACTCTAAACCATTGCCCAATTTTTTAAGCAATGTGGGACATTGTACACATATTTTTTCTTCATCAATTGAGTAATATATGTCCGTTTTAAAAAAATTTAATCACATTATATGCAGAAATTTTTTATTATTTTATTAATTATATGTATTTTTCAAAATAAATTACTATAAGATCATATAAAAGTGAAAGAGGAATCATACAATAATGTTTAAATTAGGTAGAGATGTTTTAGGAAAATTTAGAAACAAAATCAATTTGTTATTATATTTGGAAGCCATAGTTTCTAAAAGATTTTTTCAAAAATATTTTGTAATATTAATTAATAGATAAACATTTATGATAATGGTATTCTTTGTAAATACTTAGCAACTCTATGATTTATTTGCTAAGTGTACTCCAAAAATGTATATATAGATATTACCGCTGGGAAAAAAAATAAAAGATGTGATGACAAAAAGGTTTTCAGCTCATTATGTTAGGTTCAGAGTAATACAACTAAAGTTTTTAATATTCTTTCACTCTAATACCAACCAGACCATCTATGATTGATAAATCAAACTGGGGTCACTTAAAAAAGGAAAAAAATACGAGGCTATATTGCTTAAAAATCAACTAATGACTGGTTTTAATAAATTTGAACACTAATATATAATTAAATACTAAGTAAAAATCCGTGTTATGCACGAGTAAATCTTATGTTATTTAATATTATGAAAGATTGATTAAAAACTCAAAAATTTATATCTGAGATTTCAAAAGTAAATTTTCAAATTGTGCTAAAATATTTTAAATTAAAAGAATGATATATATAAATATTATCCGATAACACAATCTTTTAGTTAATAAATAAACTTGCAAATTAAATTTTAAATATTGTTATGATTTATATATACAAATAACATTGTATTTACAATATTCATGAATTAGACTTATAGATTTGCGGTTCTAGCTTAAATTTGTATAATAAACAAAGTATTTGTTAATGTTAAAATACATATACTATATGTTTATATAGTTTAATTTTCAACTGAAAAATACAATACATTTAATATAAAAACAATTCTTAATATAGAAGTTTTCTTATTTAAAAATTTGAGATATTTAATTTTGGTAAGTTTAGTTTGTAAAATAAATAGTATATAAAATTTAAAAAGATAATAAAAATAATAATAGATTTGACGCGCAAACACTAAAAATTATCTTTTAATATATGAAGGACGATTTTTAGTCTTGTATAAATATAAAAGACCGAAATTATTGCCGAGTACGGGTGTAACACGCCGGTTTTAGGAATATGATGGTGCATGCGGAGAGGTTTAAAAGAATTAATTTGGTCACCTATGTCGCCAAAGTGCACTTATCTTTTCGGTCAACTATCCTAAGAGAATTCCACAGTTAAAGGTGCTTGAGCTAGAGCAATTTCAGGATGGATGACTTTCCGTGAATTGATTGTCGGAACTGTGTAGTACGGACAAAACACAGAAAAAGATCATGTGGTGATTTGAAAGGTCGGTAACCAAGTCTGTAAAGCCTCCCGGACAATGCAGACTGACCATCGGAAAATGGTGGGCCCATGGGCCCAAGAGAGGATGATGGTCCATTAAGAGAGATGGAGGTCGGCAGAGCCGTGGCTACGTGAGGCAAAATGAAACTTTCGCCTACTGCCAGTTTTTTTTTTGGAAAAATTAATTGTAAAGACTTCATATACTTTTGTCTATTGTAATAATTAAAGGTTCACTTTTTGTATTGAAACAACGTGACACTTATAATCTTAGGTATAGTTTATATGGTCTTTTAAATTAAAAACTGAATGAACATAACAAATCAAACCTTGAAACTACAAATTACTATTACTAATATATTCACATTCTAAGTTTAATATAGTAGTGCTAAACATTTTATACCAAAGAAGGGATAGGAAATTATGTTCTAAACTAAATATTTTGTTTTATTTTCATTCTTTATTCATGTAAAAATTTAAATGTTATTTAAAAATTTTTTGTTTATATTAATTATATCTGTTTTAAATACCGCCTCCGGCCTCCATATCTCTAGGAACGGTTTTGCGGTTGGGATGTTACAAGTGGTATCAGAGCCGAACACAAGCGAGTGTAGAGTCAAGAGGACTCACACCGTCGCGAGTGACAGTCTTGGTGCGCAACATGGACGTTGCGATCCGTTAGTGGGGTTGAATTGTAACACCCCGGTTTTAGAAATATGGTGGTGCATGCGGAGAGGTTAAAATAATTGATTTGGTCACCTATGTCACTAAAGTACACTTATTTTTTTGGTCAACTGTTCGGAGAGAATTCCAAAGTTAAGGATGCTTGAACTTGAGCAACTTTAGAATGGGTGACCTTCCGACAAATAATTGTCGGAACTGTGTGATTGTGTGAATGAGGACAAAACACAGAGAAAAATCTTGTAGTAATTTATATGGTCGGTAAACAAATCTTTAAAGCCTCTTAAACGTAACGGACCGACCATAAAAAAAATGATAGATTCATAGATCTAAAAAAGGATGTAGGGCTCATTAAAAAAAAAAGACAGTCTCATAGCATTACAACGGGCTTGCATTTATATGGTTCGTTTAAGTTCCCATATTTCATAGATTTCTTTTTACACTATGTGTCAGCATCATTCAGCCATCGTTACTGACTTGTTGCCTTTGAATTTTGAATCGAAACTAAAAAAGTAAATCATTGAACGAGTGAGACTCTAACACTTGCATGGTCTACGTTTCAGGAGATCATAGGTGTGTCTATAATCACCAATAGCCACGAGACATCTCACCAGTAGCATTAAATGTTAATGCACATTTTCGTTTCTATCCAAACTATCCCAACCTTTACGTGTAGTTGTGATCAACAAATTCGAGACTCCACATATCTACTAGCATTGACAATCTGTCCTTATCACAAGTCCAAAAAGAAAAAAATTTAAACACCTTTTAACAAAAAATGAAAATAAAAAAGGAAAATATAAAAATTATTGTCGTCACTAATAATGCCGGTTTGTAATTACTTAAACAAAATATTATATATATTGCAAAAACGAAAAAAAAACTATTCGACATATAACATATTTCATAAGAAAATATATAATAATTCGATATGTTGTCTAAACATATACATTTTTTTTTTAAAAGAAGTATTAGATACCTCGGAAATACTAAAGTATTAATGCCCGGACTGATTCATATACCATATTTGAAACAGTCTAACCACTAGACTACAGACAAATCGGTAAATAGAAGAGTTGGCTATCTAAACATATACTTTATAGGACTATCATTTTCTAAAAGATTTTTGAGATAATCACTTTAACTAATTGTATTAGAAAAAGGAATTATAAACTATAATATTTTTTTTTTCTGAACCTTGTGGATCATTTGTTTTTTTTTTTTTTTGTTAACTCAGGGTAAATCCCTAAGCTTATGGAAGGGCCTAAGACTAATCCCTTGGGAGAGGGTATTCCACGGGTAAAGTCCTCCCTAGGTTTTCAAATGGACCGTAAACAATGAGCCCATACCCATGTGAGTAAAGGGATAAAGCTAAGCAGTTCTGCGTCTGGAGAGAATCGATCTCTAGCCTATACCAACAGAGCGACTCTTCCACGAGACTAGAACTACTAGCCCACCACCTCTGGTTACCTTGTGGATCATTCATTCCTTTTCTTTCTCTTTTATCGATACAGAACAAGAGAAATTTGATATAACCACTTTAACTAATGGTATTAGAAAAAGGAATTATAAACTATAATATTTTTCTTTTTGAACCTTGTGGATCATTCATTCCTTTTCTTTTTCCTTTATCGATACAGAACAAGAGAAATTTGGACTTCGTTTTTTATTAAACGAGCCCACTACGTTTGTCTCTTTCTTCATTGACGAAAAGATTGTTCTGATTTTTCTCTCTTCTATTAAAAAATATATAATTATCCTCTAATTGAGTTCGTTTGGACGGTGGCATATAGTAATTTTTTTTTTCTTTTTTATAGCAAATAAAGAGTTTGAGCTAAGTGATTTTTTTTCTAGTTGCTATGTCATTACATTAAACTATGATTAGTGAGAAGGAAATTAGAAAAACGTTTTTCGAGAGCATAAACTTCACCAGACTTGGAATATTGCAAACATACACCATTAAAACAGTTTGACGAGAAGAACTGCCAAAATAACCGTGAAATCGAACTTAATATAGTGGAATAACCAAAAAAGAAAGTTGCAAAACAACCGATCAAATATAAAAGAAGAAGATGAATAATCGGTAAGAACATAGAAAATGAATGAGCTTCAACAACGAAACAGAACAAAAAAATGTTTTGAGACAATGTAATTGAACCGAAGATATGAAGAAACAGATTGTCAAAATTATTCTCTATTACTGATCTAATACTCAGCATTAATCTGATGTTTTAAGACACTCCCTTATGCAGAGAGTTTATTAGTGGTGATAATGCTTTTATTAGCACTAGTTTTTTTTATAGGCATTTTAAAATTGGGATTCTTGCTCTCTCTTGGTCTGGTTTCTAACTCTTGCTTATGATTTTGTTGGTTATGACTATGAGCTTACGTATTATCAGTCTCTAACTTTAAATTATGCATCTTTTCATAATTAAGAAGTTCATAACCGGGCCCTAGCTAGTCTCTCTATATGAAACAATCCGATATGTAAATTTGGACTTGTATTAATGGTTTACAAATTAGATGAACAATTGACTTAACATCACTAATTTATTGTGCTTTCTATTTATTTATTTATATATCACAGGTCTCTTGTATCAAATAGTCTTTCTATAATTTTTGTTACTTAGGACTACCAGTCTTGCATTGTATCTTTCAAGACTACCATCAGCTTTAAACTTCAACCGAAAAACCCATCTACAACCATTAGCATTCTTGCCATGAGGGAGCGTTTCAATTGTCCAACGCATCAATTTTGGTTCGCATTGCGTTTCGCCACTGTCCATCGAGTACAGCTTAAGAGTAGTGTTGCGGCTCATGATGCTTATCTGAAAGTCATGTCGAAGTAGTGTAATCACAAATCAGATACTTGCAAGCATTATGGGTGAGACCAAGAGAGTTCGTGATATGTATGTAGTACGTGATCGACAAGTCGTGTAGGTGGAGTCTTTTTTCGTTTTCTTACACCAAGTTCTTCAATTTTTGGTTCAGAGTTACAATCGAACGAGACTGAATCGGTTTTGAGAAAGCTCTCCTATAGCCGTCGATGGTGAGATTTCATATTCAGGAGAAATTCATTTTCAGATTGTGAGTCGTTAGTCTCCATGGATAAAGATTCAACTCTAGAGGAGTCATGAATTTCAATGTCATCAGTAAGTGGATAGACAAAAATTTGATTTTGGAAAGAGGACTCATCAAGGTCGTGAGAAGGCAGCGTAGCAAATGGAAATACGACAACCAGTCTCCGAGTCATAGACACGCCATCCCTTCTTACCATAAGTGTAACCAAGAAATACAGATTTTTTTGCTTCGTAAAGCGAATTTGTCACCGCCATGATTCTGATTGTGGACCTAACACAAACAACCGAAAACTTTTAGATGAGCTAAAGGAGAAAGACGATTGAATGGCTTTTCAAACGGAGTTTTCCCACCTAAAACATAAAATGGTGTCCGATTGATGAGATACTATGTGGTAAGTACACATTCGTCCCACGTTTCCAATAATAAAGATGCTTCACTACGTAGAGCTCTGGCGACATTTAGTATGTGTCGATGCTTTTGTTCAGTTCGGTCATTTTGTTGTGGAGTTCCAACGCAAGAGGTTTCTTGAGTGATTCTGTTGTGTTGAAAGAAGCTTCGCAAGAAAATGAATTCACTACCATTGTCACTACGTATTGTCTTGACTTTCTTTTCAAATTTTCTTTTAATTAAGGAAATAAAATGTTTTGAGCTGGGTGCAATGGTTTTATCGAGTAACAAGTAGATCCAAAGACCACGAGAGAAGTCGTCAAAAATTGTCAAATAAGATTTGGAGCCGTTGTTGGAAGTGGTTTAAAAACATCCATTCTTTTATTCAAACTAGTAGGAAACACTTCTTTAGTTTGGCGCATATACAAATGTCGCATTCCTTATTATCAAAACCACTAGAGCTACTAATTAAAACCATAAATAGGTAGTACACGAAGAGCTTTTGAATACGTATGTTCCCAGCGTTGGTGCCACATTTATCGTCAGAAACTAAAGGTGTATACAGTTTCTGTATTTATTTCGGAGGCACTTAGGCCAATATATATACTTACAAGGTTTTAACCTAATTACCTTAACTAACTTATATGAATTGCTTTTATAAACATAGGCTAATATATATATATATATATATATATATATATACAAAACAAAAGATCTAGATATGATAGATATGAATATCAATAAATATCACAGTAAAACGTCCAAGCATTGCCAGCCTAGTGAAGAAGGAGTAGCGTTGAACCGCTTCCTTCAACCATGTCACTTTGTCCAAGGAAGCAGAGGGGATCGAACACGAAGCTGCTCCCTTATTGCTTTGGACGAAAAATCTCGTGAAGAGGAACATGCTGCTGTACGCCACATATATATAACACGGCTGCGATATTGATTTGGCGGAGAAGTGGCTGTGAAGTGGATTAAGAGATTATGTGCTTCCTCAGATCTCGCATCCGGCATGAACAGTGAACCATTTTGGGTTGCCTCAACAATACAAGCATCTTTGTGACTCCAAAGTTTGCTAGGCCCTTCTTCTCCAAGATATGATATAAGAGATCCCAAATCAGTCCATGAATCAAACCAAAAAGAAGCTAACTTACCATCGGCAAGCTCACAGGGCAGAAAATCACGGAGAGTTGTCTTTGTTGAACGTTAAACTGAATCAAGTTTAATTATTAGGCCAATTAACCAATAATTATTTAATTTGCCAAATCCAAGTTTTTTTAGAGTTTTTTTCTAGAAATATCAACATCTCCATCTCTTTAAAAAGAACTAGATATTTTCTAGAATCATCTTCCACCTCATTAAACATAAAAATTTAGATACTTTTATAGAATAATCTAGGGAAAAACGTCGAAGAAAGCATGAACTTACAAATTTGGGACGTTTAAATCCTCAACTTCCAAAATGTCATTTAAATGCCAAAGTTGTTGTTGAGTTGAAAATTAAATAGAAAACTTTCGTTGACTTTTCCATTTTAGGTATGTTGTTAAGTCAACTGACGGAAAAAACTAATAAAGTTAAGTCTTCGGTTAGAATTTCTGTTAATTTATAAAACAACATCGTTTTAATTTTCTTTTTTAAAATATAAATCTGAGAATCAAACCGAAATCCTTCTTAAAAAGTTCTAGAAATTCTCTCGAGTCATCTTTCACCTCATTAAACATAAAAATCTAGATACTTTTAATAGAATAATCTTAGATAATTTTTTTTTGCTCAACAATCTTAGATACTTATAATATTATAATCTTGATATTATGTAAGAACTCTCTAGATTTAGGATTAAAATATTTTAGATATTTTGTAGTTTAGAGGCTGTAAATACTTCCTCTCCTGGTCATTTGTAGTATTGTTGTGAAGCTGTCTTTAAGTTAAAAGCAAAGTAATAAAAGTTCTACTTTCTAAAAATCTCTCTCATATACTTAAACACTTTCTCCATTACCTCTATAAAATTTTACTCTAACAAACTGTTAGTAGAGCTTGAAGATCCTAAAGATGGCGAGTAGCTATGTTCCCTTCCAAGTTCCAAGGCTCACAAAAAGCAACTACGATAATTGGAGTCTACAAATGATGGCTATACTAGGAGAACATAACGTGTGGGAGATAGTCGAGAAAGATTTCTTTGAACCGGAAAATGAAGGTAGTCTCTCTCAAACTCAAAAGGATGGTTTGAGAGACTCAAGAAAGAACGACAAGAAATCTCTCTGTCTAATCTATCAAGTATTAGATGAAGATACATTTGAGAAAGTTATTTCTCAAGAGTATTGACGGTTACTAATAACCTTAAAAGAAACGAAGAGAAGCTAGATGATGTGAGAATCATGGAAAAGGATCTTAGATCATTGGATCCAAAATTTGAGCATATTGTCACAATCATTGAAGAAACAAAAGATTTAGAAGGTATTACAATGGAGCAACTTCTTGGGTCATTACAAGATTATGAAGAAAAGAAGAAGAAGAAAGAAGATATCGTTGAATAAGTCCTCAAGATGCGGATTACTAAAGAATAAAATGGCCAAAGTTTCCAAAGACGAGGTGGCGGTTAAGTTTGAGGACGAGGTCGTGGATATGGAAATGGACGAGGTTGGAGGCCATATGAAAGATAACACAAACCAAAGAGGAGAAAACTCATCAAGATGACGGGGGAGAGGAAACCCAAAATCAAGATATGATAAGTCAAGTGTCAAGTCCTACAATTGTGGAAAGTTTGGACATTATACTTCCGAATGTAAAGCTCCTAGCAAAAAAATTTGAGGAAAAGGCCAACTACGTTGAAGAAAAAATCCAATAAGAAGACATTTTATTAATGACTAGTTACAAGAAAGATGAACTTGAAGAGAATTATAAGTGGTGTGGATGTAGGAAAACAACTCGATTGTCACACTCGATTAATGAAGAGAATTATAAGTCACACTCGATTGTCTTTAAGTATTTTTGTGGAGAAAAACTCTAAAATCAACAAATGAAAATATGGAATTGAAAAGGGAAGTAACCAAGAAACTCAATAAAGCGAAAGAACTTGGAAAGAATAAAATAGTAAAAAGCCTTGCAAAATTGTAAAAGAAAAAGTATGTTGTATTGCTTGATCGTAAGAGGAAAAAGTTGTCCTCCCCCAAACACACGCGTTTGAGGTTGTTTTTATAGAGAAAACATGATCAATGCGGTCATTTACTGCTCATTATTGCATTGATCTGCATTAATCATGTAGGTTACAATTTGACCGAAACGGCTTGAATTTGAAATATCTTGGGCTTCGCGTGGATCTTCTGAACCCTTTCTTGTTGACTCCGAACTCCTGCGTCTTGACGCTGCCGCGAACCTCTAGCAATATTCTCCTTGCTTCGGCCTTCTTTTATGCGAACTATATGTTCAATAAGAGCGAACTTTGTACTGGTAAAGATCGAGCTCTTTAATAAACTGAATCGAACTTCCGACAGGTCGAGCTCGATTCTCGCAATGAAACATCTAGAAATCCAAGAGGATTATTATGTAATAATGACGTGGACAGATCCAAGTGGATCCTACCGAAGATGTGTGGGATCCGACCCCAACATTTAGCCCCCCAAGTCTTGCGAGCTGAGTGCTCGGCTTGGAAGACTTAAGTAAACTGTAATTAATGACTCGAGATCTTTAACATTCCGGAATTACTCCATGTTTTTCGCTATTACGCTGATCTCGGATAATCAGATGATTTGATTTCCCTGACAACCGTCATCATTAATTTCTTAATTTTATATTAATACCACGGGGAAAACTGTCCCACTTCCCAATATTCTCAAGGCGGTCTTTCATCATACTTTAGGGTTCTAAGAGGTAATATTACTTTTCCATCTTATCTGCTTTACCTAGAAAACCTTCATTCTTATTACGGAAGTCACTGTTTTCTTTCTGGTAAAAAATCCCTTTCGTAAAATGTCGAACCTTTCTTCCGAATTCTGCGAATACGAGGCTGGCGATCTCGAAGCTCTCATGGGTGAAGGGTCCGAATCCCAGATTCAAACCGGAGATGGGTTTGATCTTCACCCCCAGAGTGAATCAACTATCGATTCTCTCAACAATCTTCGTAGACTATGTCTCATCCCCCCTGAGGTAGAGATGGTAGTCCCGGAGCCCTTCGAGTCTCCAGAGTCGGGGCGAGAAGGTTACTGCTGTGCTTATGAAATTTATTTCAAAGGGTGCGGCTTATTCCTTCCCCTTCCTGAGGTGCTTCTCGTCTACCTCAACCATCTGGGAATTGCTTTCTCCCAGATGTCGCCCAACATGCTCCGGTATCTTTTGTGTACCCTCACTGTTGCGGCGGAGGCGGGCTACTCATTGGGACTTTGCGAACTCCTGGAACTTTTCCAAGCTCGTGAATCCCGAACTTCTGGGTATTATACCCTTTATCCAAACGCGGATCAAAATCTCATTGATGGCCTTCCTTTAAAGGACACCGCCTGGAGGAAGTTTTGGTTCTTTTTCCGCATAAATAATTTTTCTATTCAAAGTTCTTCCGAACTCCCTCGAACTCACTGGTCATCGAATTTGGGTAGAAATTGGGACTTAACTGAATAAGCTCCCTTTGTTATTTCAAACTGTGTTTCAACATTTTTTTTTTGTTTTCTCGCAGGTCCTCAGATTCGACCAGTTCCATCAGTCGATTTTCTCAAATTTTACAAGGCCGTCTTGGAGATGCCAGTTAATTGGAATTCTTTTACTCTGGAAAGAATTCACGGCGCCGGGTTTTTATGTCAGAATGACACTTACTCGCCCCGTCGACCCTCCTTCTGCTGAGATTGATCTCTTGAGTCTGAATGCCCGAGACAGGAGAAAGATCAAAGAGGCAAACAAAAAGGTTAAAGATCAGATTTCCCTGATCGGGAAAAACAGGAAAAACGCAACTACCACCGAGGACGACGAAGTCTACCAGAAAACTCTCCTTGTTGACGATGGATCTCTTGAAGGTTCAAAGTCAATGGCGGTTGCTGTGATCAATACTTCTCCCTCCATCCCAGCAGCAGACAACATGGCCGCTGCCACCGTTGAGGAGGAAGGCCTTGCAAGTGGCACTTCTCTTATGAAGAAGAGGAAGGCTGAGGAACTTGGACCCCTGCCCCAGGGACGTCCCAAGAGCACAAGGAAAGGCAGAGCCGCTCCTTCGAATCTTCCAATTCCTGAACCTGTAGAAGCTCAGGATGCAAATCCTGATTCAGGAACTGTTTTGAAGGAACCGCTGGGTTCAGGGATGTTACCCCATAGGCGCCCCCGAGGCAATACCTCTAGGGTTCGATCATCTTCGAACTCAGGATTGGTTGCCAGAGCTTCGTCTCAAGCCGGTAACCTTTAACTATCATTTTGTTGTTTGAGATTAATAGATTCTTTCTTTTAAAGAAAACTCAATTCTCACACAACTAACTTTATTCCAGATAAAGAGAAGATCGGGAATATGTTTAGGTGCTTCCACACCCGTGTTGGGAAGAAGCTTCCATCCTTTGATTGGTGGAAGCCTGATATCAAGAAGATGTACATCAGTCATTCATTTCACTCTTCCCAGGTTTGACTGTTTGCATCTTCAAACAGCCGATTTTGAAAGAAAAATATATATATATATATATATATATATATATATATATATATATATATATATATATATATTTTTAACGATGAAAAATATATACGAAGAGGAGCTCGCCAAAGTTTCCAAGAAAGTTGCTGCCGCTGAAGGAGAGATTGAAAAACTGCAATCCTCCAGTCAGCTTGTGCAAGAATCTGCTCGCCTTGACTCGGCTCGCCAGGAAGAGATCGAGAGACTCAAAAGTTACGGCGAGGAGACAAGGAGGACTTTGATTGAGACAGAGCAAAAGCTAGAGACTGCCCTTGCTGATCATAACTTCACAAAAGGCGAGATTGAGCTTCTGAGATCAGAGCTTAACAAGGTTAAAGCAGCTGCTGAGGAGCTCGAACGCAAAAATGAGTCTCTTTCCGAACTGAAAGATCGCGATGTTCGCAAAATATCTCATGATGCTCGGAAGGAGGTTAAGGGAGCTGGGCAAAAGTTTCTTCTTGCTGTGCAGGTTTTTATCGCTGCAGACAAAGCTTGGAACAAGCTTAACTCCGAACGCGATGAAATGAAAAGCAATCTCGATTTGATCAAAGAGATAGAGGACAGAAAAGTCAATTTGGCTGAAGAGAAAGAGACAGTTGGTGCTGAGCTAGCTGATACTGTAGCTAAGCTAAATACCGCTCCTCAGCCATATCTGAATTTGCAGCAGTTTGCTTCTGAATTCGCTGATTCTCCTCCATTGACCGAACCAAACATTGGTTCTTCCTTGGACGAGATGGTGTTAACCGGTTCTCCTCGCGCTCATTTTAATGAGTTTGGAACCAATGTTGACAGAATCTCCTCGGGACGAGCTCAGGGGCTTGTCATCTCCTCGATTATGGGAGACGGTGTTGAATCGAGGAACGAGACTCCTCTCGATGCTAGCTCGCTTAACCCTGAAGTGGTTCTCGTGACTCAAGACGATGACGTTGGGGGTGCTCTTGTCTCAAGTCAAGTAAGGGAAGAAGGCGGTTCGCCTGTGAATGAATGATGGTGATTGCATTCACCTTATGTGGGGATTGTCCCTTTAATTTAAAGACATGAAATTCGCTTTGTTGGCCATGGGGCCGTTTGTTTCTTTTCCAAATTTTCTGCCCGAGGGGGTTTTCGATTAAAATTTCTTTAGGAAGAAATATTTAATCTTGGTGGAAACCATCGATTTTACTTGGAGGGTTTGCAAAGTCCTCCTAATTGAAGTGGTTCAGGATTATAGGAGAGATAGGCTGATCATACCTACTTGCCTTTTTTAAAGAAAAAACATTGGAATTTTTCCTCGGTCTCTCGGTTGCGAGGTTAGAACTCGGCTTACAAGAACACTTTGCGATATTTCAAATGTGTTCGATTAGGGAAATCTCTAGTGAGAACTGTTTGCTTTCCCTAAGAGATAAAAAGGTGTGATACCATTTATTGATTGTCTTCGAATTTCGAGTTCGAAATTAAGTTCGCATACTAGGTGTTAAGTGATACTTGAATAGCCTATATTTCGTAGGTCTTATTTGTGCATGTACACGAGAACCGAGAGGTCATAACAGTCATATCAATAGATTGACGTTTAACTTTCTTTTTCAATAAATACTCGAGTGAGTGTCCTTACATATTTTTTCTATATAAGGAGAGTTGGATTTTGGAAATTTTCCGATAGATTTTTTTTTTAAAGAACTTTGTAATTCTTCTTTTTTAGATCAAAGATGACTTCTCACCAAGGCGAACCTTCCGGTCCTAACTCACCACGATTCCCTTCAAGTGAATCTCTTTTTCCGTCGGGGGATGGATTCACTCCACAAGGGGTGGCTATTCCTTGTTTTCTTCCTTCCATGTCCCGGGAGGAACAGATCAAGTGCCATGAATTCATGGAGCAGGTTTGAACCTAGTACCAATAGTTTCATGGTTTTACTTAATAAATTCGTAATGTATCTGTTATTTACAGATCACGGAAATATACGTTTTCCTCTGCTCTGAAAGGCAATGTCTTGGAGCGAAACGCCATATCCTTGAGGATCGGATTGCTAGAGCAGAAAGGAAGATCCGACGTCTGGAGTCGGACGTTCACAACTAGGAGAGGAGGGGATTTGATTCTATCGCCCGCATTCCCGGCTGTCTTCGAGAACACATTAGGTTCCTGAAGAAGTATTGGGATATCTACCAAAGGAGACTCGAACCCGACGAACACGAAGATGGTTCGCCATCAGACGAAGTTCCTCCTGCGAACCCCCCCTCCTTCTTAGTTTTTTTTTTTTATATTATGTAGAAACTATTGGGCTAGAGGCCCAACAATATTAATTACATTCCCCTTTTGCTTTTAAATTCGCCGATTAACTCATCATATTTAATGCGTTTATTCTAGGGAATATAATTAGTAATTAACTCGATTACATTTTCTATGGAAGTCGTAATTTCAGATTTGGGAAATCGTCAATTAATCCTCTTAAATGCAATCGAATAATTTTTGGATTATAAAGTGGGTGTAGTCTGTCATTGAATTTCAACAACAATTCTACAAAAATGTTCAAGGGAGGTAACTCATCAGAGAATCCTTCAGACTTGTTCAAAGTGATGAGTGTTGATCCTTCGAGGACGTCGGACATCGAGCTTATAAGAGCAGGAGAGTCCGGCGAACCAAAAGATTCACAAATATTGAAGAAGGGAACTAGCATTCAGGTTCCGATCGTTCTAATCGAGAGATTGTTGCCTCAAGATCGTGCTAAGGCTGGGGAGTTTATCAATAAGGTATTTTCCATACTAGCGATTAACTTCTTTTTGTTATTGCTAAACGTAGCGTTTTATTTTCTTCAGCTTATCACTCGGCATGATGAGCTCGAAGATGAGAAAAAAAAGATTAGGAAACGGATAATGGAGCTAGAGAAGCGTCGCCTCGATATATCTCGCGAGCTTCATCGCCTCGAAGCCCATCCTTCCGATTGGATCGAAGGACTTCAGGAGTACGGAAACATGCCAGGTTGCATTATGAGCATCGTTGACTTCGCTGGTCAAGGAGCGGAGTTGTTCCGTAATTCAAGACCCTTCTAGATCCGGTCTTAGCTTAGCAAGAAATATTTATTTATACATTATTCGCAATGTATCTTTATATTCATGCTCGAATATCGAATTTATAAAAATAGGATTCCATGACTGGAATAATATTTATATTTTTATGTTATAGCTGGACTCGTGATTAGCGAGCTGCCTACGTACCCAGAATGGGATCAAGCCAAATCGTAGTTCGAATGTGTTTGCTTTAGTAATAGAACTTTTTCAAGTTGATTATGTTCCAAGGCCTTTGAACGGTATACACCGTTTCGGATTTTTTCAGCGATTTGATAAGGGCCTTCCCAGTTAATACCGAGTTTTCCAGCTCCTTCTTCTTTTGTATTATCGAACACTCGCCTTAAAACAAAGTCTCCTACATTTAAAGGTCTGTTTTCAACTTTGAGTTATAGTATCGAGCGGTCAACTGTTGATAATTCTGAAGTCGAATAAGGGATTGGTCTCGCCTTTCATCGATTGTATCGAGAACGTCTTCTAATAATTTAGAATTCGACTCTTCGTTAAGTGGAGCTTCGATTCGGTGCAAATCTGGGACATTTAGCTCGGCCGGGACTACGGCTTCCATCCCATAAAGTAGTGAGAATGGAGTTTTGCCCGTTGCCCGCCTCGGGGTTGTTCGGTAAGCCCACAACACAGGTTGCAGCTCGTCATACCATCCACCTTTTCGAGCACTCAAGCGTTTTTTAAGATTGCTGAGAATGGTTTTATTGGAGGCTTCCGCTTGTCCATTTCCTTGAGGATACCTCGGCGTTGGGTAGCTAAGTTTTATTCCCCAAGCGGAACAAAAATCTTCAAAATCATTTGAAATGAATTGAGGACCATTGTCCGTTACTATTTCGTAGGGAACTCCATAGCGACAAATAATGTGTTTCCACAAGAATGTCTTTACTACGAAATCTTGTATGCTTATATAAGCTTCAGCTTCAATCCATTTGGAAAAATAGTCTGTTAGAACTAATAAGTATGGATGCCTCGTATTGAACGATGCATCGGACCGATTATATCCATCGACCACCTCATGAAAGGGTATGAAGCGGATATATGTGATAGAATTTCAGATGGCTGGTGAATAAGAGGAGCGTGCATCTGACACTTTTTACACCGTTTGGCGTAATCAATGCAGTCTGAAATCATAGTTGGCCAAAAATATCCTAATCGTTTGATTTTGAAAGCCATTGCTCGCCCCGAAGAATGACTACCACAAAGCCCTTCGTGGACCTCGCTTGTCACTATTTCAATTTCAGGTCCGAAAATACATAAAAGATAAGGATCACTAACGCCTCGCTTGTACAATGACTCTTTAATTATACAATACTTAGCGCTGATGATTCTTAATTTGCGAGCTTGCCATTTGTCAGATGGTAGTTCTCCATTAAGCATGAAATTTTTGATGGGTACCCTCCAGTCAGCTCCCCAATCATTAGCGGAAGTATTATCCTTGAGTATAAACTTCCTTGGTTCGGGTTTGGAAGGAATGTCAGGATCTTCAATTGTCTCCTGAACCTCTACATCACCTGTAAGTGAATGTTCGGTTTGAGATGGTTTAACTTTTGAACCTCTTGATCCTTTAACTTTCTTGTTGACTTTCTTTTAGGAAGTTCCAATGGTGGAGTAAGTTTGTCATCTTGAGACTTTACTTGTGATCTGGTGATGACAAGTGAACTATTTCCGGAACTTTTTTTTGGAGTTTCGATGTATTCGGCCGCCGAAATGTTATCGTTTTCTGTTTCTTCAACCGAAATACTTCTCGAGGAAATACATTCAACGGGGATAACTCGTTGAGTTCAGGATCTGAGGTAGAAGCTAGGGCAGCTAAAGCGTCTGCCAAAGTGTTTTCTCCTCTAGGTATTCGAACTAATTCGAATTCTTTGAATTTTCCGGCTAATTTTTTGAAAGCCGAAAGATAAGCTTCCATTCGAGGAGCCTTAGCTTTGTAATCTCCAGCGAACTGGTTTACAACTAGCTGAGAATCGCAATAAGCTATTATTTTTTCTGCTCCAATCGCAAGAGCAAGCCGAAGTCCTGCTAAGAGAGCTTCGTATTCTGCTTCATTGTTCGAAGCTGGAAACATTAACCGAAATGACTGCTCGATTATTTCCTTTGTCGGAGTTTCGAGCCTAATGCCGATTCCGGATCCATGTTTAAAAGAAGATCCATCTACATGTAATTTCCACGTAGAGTCCGTTTCAACAAAGATTCCATCATCTAATGGTAGTTCGGTTAGAAAATCAGCTAGAACTTGTGCTTTTGCGCTAGTTCGACTTTTATATTCTATATCGTACTCACTGAATTCGATTACCCATTTTGCTAACCTTCCGGACTGACTTGGTCCGTGAAGAATTGAGCGAAGCGGATGGGAAGTTAGTACTTCTATAGGATGAGATTGGAAATAAGGTCTGAGTTTTCTAGCAGATACGACCACTGCTAAAGCTAATTTCTCCATCATGGTATATCTCGTTTCTGGACTAGTAAGAGATTTACTTATGTAGAAAATTGGCTTTTGCTCACCTCGGTCCTCTCGAACTAAAACCCCACTTACGGAATGGTTAGAAACTGAAATGTAGAGATAAAGTTTCTCATCTAATTCAGGTTTTGAGAGAATCGGCGGTGTTGTCAGATAAGTTTTGAGCTGACCAAATGCTGCTTCGCATTGATCATCCCACCAAAATTTTTTGTTCCCTTTCAAAATTTGATAAAAGGGGAGACATCTATCGGTAGACTTCGATATGAAACGATTTAATGCAGCAATTCTGCCTGTCAATCGTTGGACCTCCTTTATGTTTCTTGGCGAAGGCATAGTAAGGAAAGCGTTAATCTGATTAGGATTAGCTTCTATCCCTCTTTCCGTGACTATGTACCCCAAGAATTCTCCGGAAGGCACGCCAAAGGAACATTTAGCGGGATTTAATTTCATTCCGAACTCGTTCAGAATTTTGAAACATTGCTCGAGATGTGTGATGTGCTCGGATTTCTTAAGAGATTTTACAAGCATATCATCAATATATACTTCCATCATTTTGCCCAAATGTTCTGAAAACATTTTGTTAACTAAACGTTGGTATGTTGCACCGGCATTTTTTAGACCAAATGGCATAACTTTGTAACAATAGATTCCTCTATCTGTTATGAAGGATGTTTTCTCTTCATCTTCGGGATTCATCATGACCTGATTATATCCAGAGAATGCATCCATAAAAGTTAAGAGTTCGTTTCCGGCTGTTGACTCAACAAGCCGATCGATATGTGGGAGAGGAAAGCTATCTTTCGGGCAAGCTTTGTTAATGTCGGTGAAATCGACACATACTCTCCATTTTCCGTTTTTCTTTTTGACTACCACGGGGTTTGCTAACCAGTCCGGATATCTCACTTCTCCGATGGAACCAATTTTCAAAAGCTTATCGACTTCGTCATTGACTGCTTGAGCTCGGTCTGGACCAAGTTTTCTTCTTTTTTGCTTTATTGGTTTAAAACTGGGATCGACGTTTAAATCATGGGTAATGATACTTTTGTCGATTCCAGGCATATCTTTCGCCGACCAGGCAAAAGTATGTTTGTTTTTTTTTAGAAATGTTACCAACTGATCTTTGATTTCTGAATCTAAAGTAGTACCGATTTTTACTTTTCGATCTGGAAATTCGGAATCAATTTCAATTTCTGTGGTAACTTCACTTGAACTGAGACCACTTGGGTAACTCGAAGTGATTTCTTGCTTAGCGTTTATCATTAATTGCTATTTAAGCTTTAAACGATGTCCCATGAGATAGCAAGATCGCGACGTTTCCTGATCTCCACGAATGGTTCTGATTCCTGCAAGAGTTGGAAATTTCACACACTGGTGATAAGTTGAAGGTATAGCCCTCATTTGATAAATCCACAGAGTTCCGAAAATTATGTTTTAAGCGGTCGGACGGTCGAAAACAATAAATTCTATAATTTTAGGAACCCCTGCGGCGAGCACTGGTAGTTTTATGTTCCCCAAGGACATAGATGTGTCACTCGTGAAAGCTACTAGTGGTGCCGGTGGACCGATAATGTCAGCCTTATTGATTCCCATTCTTTGCAAAGTGCTTAGAAATATGAGATCTACCGAGCTTCCAGTATCAATTAGACACCTAGTTACTTCGAAGTTCGCAACATCTAAAGTTATCACAAGAGCATCGTCATGAGGTCCTGTTAATCCTTGAGTGTCCGAATTATCGAAAGAGATAGAAGGTGTTTGTTCATTTGACTGGAAACCCACAGCGGTTTGAATTGCTGCTGATTTCTTGTGCCTTTTGATTGATCTGATCGAATCTCGGCACAATTTGGATCCTCCCATTATAACATCGATCCTTTACTTAGGAGTGTTCGGAGTTCCGTGCCCATTGGGCTTGTGTTTCTTTTCAGGAGGATTTGACGCTTCAGAATCTTCTTTTTCTTTATGATAAGATTCCACAAACTCTTCGATATTGAAGTTAGCGAGCTCTCCAGCTGCCCACAGTTCGGTGAGGTGCTTTTTGAGTACGATGCCATCTTTGGTGGAATGCCCATTTACTCTATGAATATCGCAATATGCACTCTCATCTCTAACTCAGGTATTAGAAGAATTGTATCTTCCTTTGTTTGGGGAGGGTTTTCCTACGGCATTAGTAGCAGGATTAACTCCGAACCGTTTTTGATCTTTTGGTTCGAATTTTTTAGTCGGATTTCCAACAACTAATTTTGCTGGCCGATGCTTTTTAGCGAGGCTAAGCTTTTCTTCTTCTGCCTCCAACCAATAGTGCTCGGACGATTGACGATGATGTCTTCCCGAAATCGGGATTCATGCCAAAGTCCGTTCCTTAAAGCAGAAAGGGCAGCAGCGTGTTATACCCCAGGAATTTTGGCTATCACTTCTTTGAATTTAGCGATATACTTGCGAAGTGGTTCGTTTTGACCTTGGGTTAAATTCCATAGATCTGCATCAGAGGTTGCCTTTTCCATAAACATGGAATACTGTTTTAGGAATGCAGAGGACAATTCCTTAAAACTATCAATAGATTCAGGCTCCAACTGAGTGAACCATAATAAAGCCGATCCGGATAGATTCTCAGAGAATAGTTTGCAATATCCGGCATCTTCCTCGTCTGGTTCTAGATCAATTCTGCCAGCAGCGATCTGAAAAGCAGCGAGGTGATTTTTAGGATCACCTTTACCATCGTAAGTTGGTAATTTGACCTTTCGAGAATCTTTGATCCAAAGGTTCGAGATTCTCGAAGTGAAGGGTGTTCGTCGAGTTTCTTCGATTATTCGATCGATCTCAGGTGCCGAACTGGTCGCCTGATGAAACTTCGACTTCATCTCATCAAGCTCTTGACGAACTTTGACGAAATCATCGGAAAGGATGACATCAGGTTCTACCATAAGGAGTCCTTCGTCAATAGCAGGATTGCCCTGATTTTGGGGATTTTCATCCCCGGTTGGATTGGACCCATCTCCTACGGTTGTCTGATTGCTAGTACTAGCAAGACGGCCCGTAGGAGGAGTTTGAGTGCTCCCGGATCTGTTTAGTGTAGGAGTTTGGAATATCCTGCGCTGATACGCTGTCGTTTGTGCTGAGGACAAATTATCTAAACGGCTTGAAACAACGTTCTGCGCGTTTGACAAATTTGTTTGAGTATTTTGAACACTCGTTAAAGTTTGCTCGATTGAGTTTAACCTTTCACCAAAAGTGGCGTTGGCACTAGCGAGTGTACTCATCTGATTGGTCAGATCAGTGGTTGACTGAGTAAGCGAGGCAATTGCATTGCTCAAAGCTTGCTGATCAGCCATCGTTTCTTGGTTTGAAAAAGAGAGATTTTGAGATCAAAGAGTTTTGCGGTAACTCCCCACAGGCGGCGCCAAAATGTGGATGTAGGATTCACACTCGATTGTCTTTAAGTATTTTTGTGGAGAAAAACTCTAAAATCAACAAATGAAAATATGGAATTGAAAAGGGAAGTAACCAAGAAACTAAATAAAGCGAAAGAACTTGGAAAGAATAAAATAGTAAAAAGCCTTGCAAAATTGTAAAAGAAAAAGTATGTTGTATTGCTTGATCGTAAGAGGAAAAAGTTTTCCGCCCCCAAACACACGCGTTTGAAGTTGTTTTTATAGAGAAAACATGATCAATGCGGTCATTTACTGCTCATAATTGCATTGATCCGCATTAATCATGTAGATTACAATTTGACCAAAACGGCTTGAATTTGAACTATCTTGGGCTTTGAGTGGATCTTCCGAACCCTTTCTTGTTGACTCCGAACTCCTGCGTCTTGACGCTGCCGCGAACCTCGAGCAATATTCTCCTCGCTTCGGCCTTCTTTTATGCGAACTATATGTTGAATAAGAGCGAACTCCGTACTGGTAAAGATCGAGCTCTTTAATAAACTGAATCAAACTTCCGACAGGTCGAGCTCGATTCTCGCAATGAAACATCTAGAAATCCAAGAGGATTATTATGTAATAATGACGTGAACAGATCCAAGTGGATCCTACCGAAGATGTGTGGGATCCGACCCCAACAAGTGGTACCTCGATAGTGGTGCAAATAATCCCATGTGTGGGAGAAAGAGTATGTTCGCGGAACTTGATGAATCTGTGAGAAAAACTGTGGCTTTAGGAGTGGAATCAAAGATGTAGGTAAAAGGTAAAGGAAACATCTCATCTGATTGAAGAATGGAGATCATCAATTTCTTTATATTGTTTACTATATTCCAAGCATGAAGACAAACATATAGTAAACGTTAGAAATAAACGTATGATTTTAATCTAATATAATTACTTCCTTCTCTTTATTGATGATTCTTCAAGAAACGCATGGGTTTAATTTTTGAAAACAAAATTTGAGGTGTTTGAAGACTTCTAAAAGTTTAAAGCTGATGTTGAGAAGGAAAGTGGTCTTGTGATCAAAGCCATGAGATCCGACCATGGAGGGTTTACATTAAAAGAGTTTCTAAAGTATTGTAAAGATAACGGCCTTCGAAGAAAACTAACTGTGTCAAGATCCCCTTAACAAAATAGTATAGCGGAAAGAAAGAATAAAATAATTCTTGAGTGGTGAGGAGCATATTCAAAAGTAAGAGACTACAAAAAGAGTTGTGGGCGGAAGCGGTCGCGTGTGCGGTTTATCTATCAAACTGATCTCCAACAAAAAGTGTCTCAGAAAAAACACCACAATAGCTTGGAGCGGAAGGAAGCCTAGTGTTTCTCATTTAAGAGTCTTCGGAAGCATTGCTCATGCAAATGTACCAGAGGAGAAGCGGAGTAAACTAGATGACAAAGGTGAGAAGTACATCTTCAATGATTATGATAACAACTCCAAAAGCTACAAGCTCTATAATCCCAATACGAAAAAAATAATAACTAGTCACAATATCGTGTTCGATGAAGAAGGAGAATGGGATTGGAAAATCAAATTATGAATATTATAACTTCTTTCCACATTGTGAAGAAGATGACCCAGAGCCAATAAGAGAGAAGCTCTAAGAGAGGAGCCTACTACACCACCAACCTCACCAACGAGTTTTCAAGGAGCAGAAAGTTCAAGCGAAAGGACTCTAAACTTTAGAAGTTTACAAGAGCTCTATGAGGTAACCGAAATCAAGACGACCTTACCTAATTTTGTTTAATTGTGGAGTGCGAACTCATGGAATTCCAAGAAGCCATTGAAAAGAGACATGGAGAAATGTCATGGATGAAGAGATAAAGCAGATACAAAAGAAAGATACATGCATGGGAGGTAGCTTCGCTTCCAAATGGGCACAAGGCGATAGGTGTGAAGTGAGTGTATAAAGTAAAGAAAAATTCTAAAGAGGAAATGGAAAGATACAAAGCAATATTGGTGGCAAAAGGTTATATACAAAGAGCCCAAATTGACTATGAATAGGTATTTGCTCCCGTTGCTCGTCTAGAAATGGTTAAAGACTAATCATTTCACTAGCGGCTCAAGAGAAGTGGAAGATACATCAAATGGATGTCAAATCGACCTTTTTAAATGGAGACCTTGAAGAAGAATTTTACTTTGGGCAACCACAAGGCTACATAGTCAAAGGAGAAGGACAAAGCCTTGAGGCTAAAGAAGGCTCTTTACGGATTAAAACAAGTTACAAGAGATTGGAATACTCGAATTGACAAGTACTTCAAGGAGAAAGACTTCATCAATTGTCGATATGAGCATGCACTCTATATCAAAATTCAAAAAGACGATATATTGATCGCATGCTTATATGTAGATTACTTGATATTCACTGGTAACAATCCAAGCATGTTCAAAAAATTCAAGAAACAGATAACGAAGGAGTTCAAGATGATGTATATTGGATTGATGTCTTACTACCTCAGAATTGAAGTAAAACAAGAAGACAATAGAATCTTCATTACCGAAGAAGGCTATGCTAAGGAGATACAAAAGTTTAAGATGGATGACTCAAACCCGGTGAGTACACCAATGGAATGCGGAATCAAATTATCAAAGAACGAATAAGGGGGAGGAGTGGATCCAACAACCTTTAAGAGCTTGGTTGGAAGCTTGCGATACTTAACATGCACAAGGCCCAATATTTTCTATGCGGTCGGAGTTGTTAGTCGTTACATGGAGCATCCAAAAATAACTCATTTCAAGGTGGCAAAGAGGATTCTTCGCTATATCAAAGGTACCATAAAATTTGGCTTACACTATTCTACTACTAGTGATTACAAGGTTGTTGGATATAGCGATAGCAATTGGGGCGGAGGCATAGATGACCGAAAGAACACAAGTGGTTTCGTGGTTTATATTAAAGATACGGTTTTCATATGGATGTCGAAGAAGCAACCAATTGTCGGTCTTTCCACTTGTATAGCAGAGTATGCGGCTACGTCATGTGTACGCCATGCTAATTTGGTTAAGAAATCTTTTAAAGGAGTTAAACTTGCCACAAGATGAACCAACGAAGATCTTTGTGGATACACGTCGACAATAGCTTTCGTGAATAACCCGGTCTTTCATTATCGAAGTAAGCACATTGACACACGCTATCACTACATCCGAGAATGTGTTAACAAGAAGGATGTGGTATTGGAATACGTGAAGACACATGATCAAGTAGCCGATATTTTTACCAAGCCTCTAAAACGCGAAGACTTTATCGAGATGAGCAGTTTGCTTCGAGTAGCAAAATCAAGTTTAGGAGGGGGTGTTTAAAGTTTAACTTGATTTTGAATCAAGTTTAATTATTGGAGCAATTAACCAATAATTATTTTATTGGACAAATCCTCTAAAAATATCAACATCTCCACCTTCTTAAAATGTTCTAGAAATTCTCAAGAGTCATCGTCCACCTCCTTAAACATAAAAATTTAGATACTTTTATAGAATAATGTAGATAATTATAATATTATAATCTTGATATTATGTCAGAGTACTCTAAATTTAATATTAAAATATTTTAGATATTTTGTAGTTTGGAGGCTATAAATACTCCATCCCCCTCTTATTTGTAGTGTTATCGTGAGTTAAGAACAAATTAATAAAAGTTCTACGTTCTAAAACACTTTTGTGGATGTAGGATTCACACTCGATTGTCTTTAAGTATTTCAGTGGAGAAAAACTCTTGTAAAATCAGAAAATGAATATGAGAATTCGAAAGGGAAATTAACCAAGAAAAGAAGTAAAGAAATTTGATCAGAACGAAGTACAAAATGCCTTGCGAAAGTAATAAAGAGAGAAAGTATATTGTATTGCTTAGAATTAATGAGTAAAAAGATTCGTCCCCCTCCAACACATGCGTTTGAGGTTGTTTTTATAGAGAAAACATGATCAATGCAGTCATTTACTACTCATAATCGCATTGATCCGCATTAATCATGTAGGTTACAAATTGACCGAAACGGCTTGAATTTGAACGATCTTGGGCTTCGCATGGATCTTCCGAACTCTTTCTTGCTGACTCCGAACTCCCGCGTTTTGACGCTACCGCGAGCCTCGAACAATATTCTCCTCGCTTTGGCCTTTCTCTATGCGAACTGTCTGTCGAATAAGAGCAAACTCCATACTGGCAAGGATCGAGCTCTTCTACTAGACTGAACCGAACTCCCGACTGGTTAAGCTCGATTCTTATAATAAAATGTTTTTAATTCCAAGAGGATTATTATGTAATAATGACGTGGACAGATCCAAGTGGATCCTACCGAATATGTGTGGGATCCGACCCCAACATTTAGCCCCAAGCCTTGCGAGCTGAGTGCTCGGCTTGGAAGACTTAAGTAAACAGTAATTAATGAATTGAGATCTTTAACATTCTGGAATTACTCCATGTTTTCCGATGTTACGCCGATCTCGGATAATCAAGTGATTTGATATCCCTGACAACCGTCATCATTAATTTCTTAATTTTATATTAATACTGCGGGGAAAACCATCTCACTTCCCAATATTTTCGAGGCGGTCTTCCATCATAATTTAGGGTTCTAAGAGGTAATATTACTTTTCCTTCTTATCTTCTCTACCTAGAAAACTTTCATTCTCATTACAGAGGTCGTTGTTTTCTTTCAGTAAAAAACCCCCTTTCATAAAATGTCGAACCTCCCTCACGAATATGAGGTTGATGACCTCGAAGCTCTCATGGGCGAGGGCACCGATCCTCATACCCAAACTGGAGGCGAGTTTGATATTCACCCTCAGAGTCAATCGACCGATTGATTCTCTCAACGATCTCCTTCGCATGTGCCACATTCCCCCCGAAGTGGAGATGGTGGTCCCGGAGCCTTACGAGTCTCCAGAGTCGGGGCGAGAGGGTTCTTGCTGCGCCTATGAAATTTATTTCAAAGGGTGCGGCTTGTTCCTTCCTTTTCCTGAGATACTTCTTACCTACCTCAATCATCTGGGAATTGCCATCTCTCAGATGTCGCCCAACATGCTCCAGTATCTTATGTGTACCTTCACTGTTGCGGCGGAGGCAGGCTATTCGTTGGGCCTTAGAGAGCTCTTGGAATTATTCCAGGCTCGCGAATCCCGAACTTCTGGGTATTATGCCCTTTATCCGATCGCAGATCGGAATCTTATTGATGGCCTGCCTTTAAAAGACAACGCCTGGAAGAAGTTTTGGTTCTTCTTCCGTATAAATAGTTTTTCCTTTCAGAGTTCTTCCGAACTCCTCCGAACTCACTGGTCATCGAATTTGGGTAGAAACTAGGACTTAAATAAATAAGTTTCCCAGGCTATTTCAAACTGCGTTAATACTTTCTCGTTTTTCCGCAGGTTCCCAAATTCGGCCAGTTCCCTCTGTTGACTTCCTCAACTTTTACAAGGCCGTCCTCGAGAGGCCAATTACTTGGAATTCTTTTACTTTGGAGAGAATTCACGGTGCTGGACTTTCTGTCAGAATGCGCCTTACTCATCCCGTCGACCCTCCTCCTGCTGAGATTAGGAAAAACAAGAAAAATGCATCCTCCGTCGGGGACGACAAAGTCTACCGGAAAACTCTCCTAGTTGATGACGGGTCCCTTGAAGGTTCAAAGTCAATGGCGGTCACCATGAACAATGCTCCCTCCTCTTCCCCAGCAGCAGACATCATGGTCGCTGCCACTGCTGAAGAAGGAGGTCCCTTAGATGGCTCCTCTCTTATGAAGAAGAGGAAGGCTGAGGGTCCTGAACCCCCGCTTCAGGGAAGGTCCAAGAGCACGAGGAAAGCCGAAGCCATTTCTTCAAGTCTTCCAATTCCTGAATATGCTGACGTTCAGTAGAAATCCTGATTCAGGAATTGTTTTGAGAGAGCCGCTGAGTTCAGGGATGCTACCCCCCAGGCGTCCTCGAGGTAACACCTCTAGAGCTCGATCATCTCCGAGCTCAGGACTTGTTGCCAGAGCTTCATCTCCGTCAGGTAATCCTCAATTAACCTTTTGATACTGGAGATTAACTGATTTTTTTAAGGAATTCCATATTCATACGAATATCTTTACTTTAGATAAAGAGAATATTGGAAACATCTTTAGATGTTTCCACACTCGCTCTGGGAGGAAACTTCCGTCCTTTGGGCACTGGAGGGATGACATCAAGAAGATGTATATCAGTCATTCATTCCACTCTTCTCAGGTTTGACTGTTTGAATCTGTAAATATTTGATTTTGATTCTCCCTTTTCTTATCGCATCTCATTTTATCAGGCAACCCTGGATGTTAACAGCATCATTAACCATTACGAAGAGGAGCTCACCAAGGTTTCCAAGAGAGCTGCTATTGCTGAAGGAGAGATTTAGAAATTCCAATCTTCCACCAGCTTGCGAAGGAGACGACTAGTCTCGATTCGGCTCGTCAGAAAGAAATCGAGCAACTCGAAAGATCTGGCGAGGAGACGAGGAGAATTTGGCTGAGACAGAAAAAAAGCTAAAAACTGCTCTTGCTGAACAAAACTTTGCAAAGGGCGAGATCGAGCTTCTGAAATCATAGCTTAGCAAGGTGAAAACAGTTGCTGAGGAGTTCGAGCGAAAAAATGAGTCTCTTTCCAAACTGAAAGATCAGGATGTTCGCAAGATATCTCATGATGCTCGGAAAGAGGTTAAAGGAGCTGGGCAAAAGTTCCTTCTTGCCGTGCAGGAATTTATCTCTACAGATAAAGCTTGGAACAAACTTAACTCCGAACGTGATGAGATGAAGAGAAATCTCGATCTGATCAAGGAGATAGAAGAAGGAAAAATTGACTTGGCTAATGAATAGGAGACAGTTGGCGCTGAGCTCGCTGAGACTGAAGCTAAGCTAGCTACTGCTCCTCGGCCATATTTAGATTTGCAGCAATTTGCCTCTGAGTTCGCTGATTCCCCTCCACTGACCGAACCTAATACCGGTTTGTCTTTGGACGAGATGATGTTAACTGGTTCCCCTAGTGCTCATTTTAATGAGTTCGGAACCAACGTTGACAAAATTTCTTTGGAACGAAATCAGGAGTTCTCTGGTCAGGATCCTGCTATTTCCTCACTTATGGAAGATGACTTTAGATCGAGGAGCAAAACTCCTCAGGACGCTAGCTCGCTTAACCCTGAGGTGGTTCGCACAACTCAAGATGCTGCCGTCGGGGGTGCTCCTGTCTCAAGCCTAGTAGGAGATGGAGGCGGTTCGCCTATGAATGAATGATGGTGTTTGTACTCACTTTTTATGGGGAATGTCCCTTTAATTTTAAGACATAAAACTTGCTTTGTTGGCCATGGCGCCGTTTATTACTCTGAGATTTTTGCCCAAAGGGGCTTTTATTACTGTTTTGAATAATTTGCCCAAGAGAGTTCTTAATTAAAATTTCTTTAGAAAGAAATATTTAATTTTGGTGGAAACCATCGATTTTACCTGGAGGGTTTGTAAAGTCCTCCTAACCGAAATGGTTTTGAATTATAGTAGAGATAGGCTGATCAGACCTACTTGCCTTTTTTAAAGAAAAAACATTAGAATTTTTCCTCGGTCTCTCGGTTACGAGGTTAGAGCTCGGCTTACAAGAATACCTCGTGATACTTCGAAATGTGTTCGATTAGAAAAATCTTACTGAGAATTGTTTGCTTTTCTTGAAAAGGACAAAAAAGGTTTAATACCATTTATTAACTGCCCTTGAATTTCACGTTCGAAATTCAGTTCGCCTACTAGGTGTTAAGTGATACTTGAATAACTTATGTTTTGTAGGTCTTGTTTTTGTATGTACACGAAAATCGAAAGGTCGTAACTGTCAGATCAATAGATTGACGTTTAACTTCCTTTTTCAATAAATACTCAAGTGAGTAATCTGATATATTTTTCCTATATAAGGAGAGTAGGATTTTGGGAATTTCCTAATAAACCTTTTCTTCACAAGGAACTTTGCAGTTCTCTTTTTCTTGTTTTTGATGGCCTCTCCCCAAGGCGAACCTTCTGATCCTAATCCACCACGATTCCCTTCAAGCGATTCTCTTTTCCCGACGGGGGATGGATTCACTCCACAAGGGGTGGCTATTCCTTGTTTTCTTTCTTCCATGTCTAAGGAAGAACATATCGAGTGCTATGAATTCATGGAGCAGGTTTGAACCCGGTACCAATTGTTTCAAGGTTTTACTTGATAGATTTGTAATGCATCTGTTCTTTGCAGATCACGGACAGGTACGTTTTCCTCTGCTCCAAAAGGCAACGCCTCAGAAAGAAACGCCGTAACCTCGAGGACCGGATTGCTAGAACCGAAAGGAAGATCCGACGTTTGGAGTCGAACGTTCACAACTGGGAGAGGAGGGGATTTGACTCTATCGCTCGCATTCCCGGCTGTCTTCGAGAACACATCAGGATTCGGAAGAAACATTGGGATATCTACCAAAGGAGCCTCGAACCCAAAGAACGCGAAAACGGTCGTCATCCGACGACTTTCCTTCTGCGAACCCTCCTCCTTCTTAATTATTTATTATTTTGTAACATACTATTGGGCTGACGGCCCAGCGACATTAATTATATTTCCCTTTTTGCTTTAAATTTGCCGATTTACTCAAATCTTATTTAATGCGTTGATTTAGGGAATATAATCAGCATTTAACTCGCTTATATTTTCCACGAAGGAAGTAATTTCAGATTTTGGTAAATCGTCAATTGATCCTCTTAAATGTGATTGAGTGTATTTCGAATATAAAGTTGGTGTAGCTCATTATTGAATTTGATCAACAATAATTCTACAAAAATGTTCAAGGAAGGTAATTCTTCAGAGAATCCGTCCGACTCGTTTAAAAAGATAAGCGATGATCTTCCGGAAACGTCAGACATCGAGCTTGTAAAAACGGAAGCAACCGGCGAACCAGAAGAGTCACGCCCATTAGGGTGGGGAACCAGCATTCAGGTTCCAAATGTGTTAATCGAGAGATTATCAGCTCAAGATCGTGTCAAGGCTAAAGAGTTTATTAACAAGGTATTGTTCAACCTAGTAACCTGACTCCTTTCGTTGTTTATTAAACGAAGCGTTTTGTTTTCTCAGCTTGTTACTCGGCATAAAGAGCTCGAAGATGAGAAAAAAGAGATTAGAAAAAATAGAATGGAACTAGAGAAGCGTCGCCTCGATATTGCTCGCGAGCTTCATCGCCTCGAAGCCCATCCCTCTGATTTGATTGAGATAGGCCTACAGGAGTACGGAAACATGCCAGGTTGTATCCTGAACATCATTGACCTCGCAGGCCAAGGAGCAGAGCTATTCCGTAATCCAAGATCCTTCTAGATCTGGTTTTTGCTTTAGCTAAAAATACTTCTTCATATATTGTTCGCAACGTACTTTAATATTTATGCTAAAAGATTGAGCTTATTAAAAACAAGACTCCATGATTGGAGTAATATTTTTATTTTTATAGCTGGACTCGTGTTGAGTGAGCTGCCTACGTACCCAAAATAGGATCAAGCCAAATCGTAGTTCGATATGTATGTTTTACAATAGAACTTTTTCAAGTTGATGATGTTCCAAGGTCTTTGAACGGAATTACCGTCAAGGTCCTGTAAACGGTATACGCCATTTTGGATTTTTCTGTGATTTGATAAGGGTCTTCCCAGTTAATACCGAGTTTTCCAGCTCTTTCTTCTTTTGTGTTATCGAACACTCGCCTTAAAACAAAGTTTCCTACATTTAAAGGCCTGTTTTTCAACTTTGAGTTATAGTATCGAGCGGTCAACTATTGATAGTTCTGAAGCCGAATAAGGGATTGGTCTCGCCTTTCATCGATTGTATCGAGAACGTCTTCTAATAATTTAGAATTCAGTTCTTCGTTAAGTGGAGCTTCGCTCCGGCGTAAACCGGGAACATTCAGCTCGGTTGGGACTACTGCTTCCATCCCATATACTAATGAGAATGGAGTTTCTCCCGTTGCTCGTCTCGGGGTTGTTCATTATGCCCACAACACAGGTTGCAGCTCGTCGTACCAACCACCTTTTCGAGCATTCAAACGTTTCTTATGATTGCTGAGAATGGTTTTATTGGAAGCTTCCGCTTGCCCATTTCCTTGAGGATACCTCGGCATTGAATAGCTAAGTTTTATCCCCCAAGAGGAACAAAAATCTTCAAATTCATTTGAAATGAACTGTGGACCATTGTCCGTTACTATTTCGTAAGGAACTCCATGGCGACTAATAATGTGTTTCCACAAGAATATATTTACCACAGAATCTTGTATATTTGCGTAAGCTTCAGCTTCAATCCATTTGGAAAAATAGTCCGTTAGAATTAATAAGTATTGGACACCTCGCGTTGAGCGATGCATCGGGCCAACTATATCAATTGACCATCTCATGAAAGGGTATAGAGCGGATATAGATGATAAATATTCAGATGGCTGGTGAATAAGAGGAGCGTGCATCTGACATTTTTTACACCGTTTGGCGTAATCGATGCAGTCAGAAATCATAGTTGGCCAGAAATATCCTAACCGTTTGATTTTGAAAGCCATTTCTCGCCCTGAAGAATGACTGCCGCAAAGCCCTTCGTGGACCTCGCTTGTCACTATTTCAACTTCGGGCCCGAAAATACATAAAAGATAAGGATCACTGACGCCTCGCTTGTACAATGACTCTTTAATTATACAATACTTAGCGCTGATGATTCTTAATTTGCGAGCTTGTCATTTGTTCGATGGTAGTTCTCCATTATGAATGAAATTTTTGATGGGTACCCTCCAGTCAGCCCCCGAATCATTAGCGGAAGTATTATCCTTAAGTATAAACTTCCTTAGTTCTGGCTCGGAAAGAATATCAGGATCATTTATCAGAACTTCTTCATTATTTGCGATATCCGGAAGTGACTGTTCAGCTCGAGATGGTTCTTTAATGGGAACCTCTTGATCTTTTAGTTTTCTTCTCGGCTTTCTTTTAGGAAGTTCTGTTTGTGGATTAAGCTCATCTTGAGACTTTGCTCGAGATCTAGTGACAACAAGCGAACTGTTCTTGTTGTCGGTATTTAATTCTGGAGTTTCGATATGCTCGACCTCCAAAATATTATCGTTATCTGTTTCTTCATCAGAAATACTTTGTGAAGAAATGCATTCAACTGGAATCACTCGCTTGAGTTCGGGATCTGATCCTATCCCGTGCGGCTGCCTGATTGCTAGTACTAGCTGGCTGGCCTATTGGAGGAGTTTAAGTAATCTCGGGCCTGTTTTGTGCGGGAGTCGCGAATAGCATGCGCTGATGCGTTGTTGTTCGCGCTGAGGACAAATTATCTAAACGGCTTGAAACAACGTTCTGCGCATTTGACAAATTTGTCTGGGTGGTTTGAACACTCGTTAAGGTTTGCTCGATTGAGTTCAACCTTTCACTAAGAGTGGTGTTGGCACCAACAAGTGTACCCATCTGACCGGTCAGATCGGTGGTTGTCTGAGTAAGCAAGGCAATTGCGTCGCTCAATGCTTGCTGATCAGCCATAGTTTCTTGGTTGGAAAAAAGGATTAAAGAGTTTTGTGGTGGTTCCCCACAGGCGGCGCCAAAATGTGGATGTATGATTCACACTCGATTGTCTTTAAGTATTTCAGTGGAGAAAAACTCTTGTAAAATCAGAAAATGAATATGAGAATTCGAAAGGCAAATTAACCAAGAAAGAAGTAAAGAAATTTGATCAGAACGAAGTACAAAATGCCTTGCGAAAGTAATAAAGAGAGAAAGTATATTGTATTGCTTAGAAGTAATGAGTAAAAAGATTCGTCCCCCTCCAACACATGCGTTTGAGGTTGTTTTTATAGAGAAAACATGATCAATGCGGTCATTTACTACTCATAATCGCATTGATCCGCATTAATCATGTAGGTTACAACTTGACCGAAACGGCTTGAATTTGAACTATCTTGGGCTTTGCATGGATCTTCCGAACTCTTTCTTGCTGACTCCGAACTCCCGTGTTTTGACGCTACCGCGAGCCTCGAACAATATTCTCCTCGCTTCGGCCTTTTTCTATGCGAACTGTCTGTCGAATAAGAGCGAACTCTATACTGGCAAGGATCGAGCTCTTCTACTAGACTGAATCGAACTCCCGACTGGTTAAGCTCGATTCTTATAATAAAATGTCTTTAATTCCAAGAGAATTATTATGTAATAATGACATAGACAGATCCAAGTAGATCCTACCGAAAATGTGTGGGATCCGACCCCAACAACTTTCTCCATACTCAGGAATAGCTTTTCGCTATCATAATATTTTATATATCGTTGTATATCAATGTTTACAAATAATGTTTCAAAGTAATATTAAATATATAACGCCACATAATAACATAGATAAGTTTCTATATAATTATTTGAAGGATACTAAATTAGAATTACAGAAGATGTATTTTAAAAGTGGCTAAAGCCTTACATTTCATCACAAGGAATCCAAAAATCCAAAGTTAAATAAATAATTTTAGGAATTTATTTAATCTTGAAATGGAGTATACAAAATAACTTAAAATACTAGAATAATGGTGGTTACTAAAACTTTGATTTGAATATATTTTGGAATTAATTTTATGAATGAACAAGCCTCTACATTTACTAAAAAACAAAATAAATAAGTAGAATTTTAAATGGACACAATTGTTAGGAAAAATGATATTTTTTATAATAAATAGTTATAGTGTTGAAGATATTCAAACTTCATTTTGTTTCTTAATTTGATATTATATGGCAATCCGAAATTCAGATGTACTCATAAAGAAGATATGCTCCAGCGTTTTCCATTTGAAATGGGAACTCTTCCAGTGCGGTATCTCGGTCTCCCTCTTCTCACTAAAAGTATGACTCGCTCCGATTATTTACCCCTCATTGAGAAAATAAGAAATCACATCACCTCTTGGACGGGTCTGTTCTTATCTTTCGCGGGTAGACTACAACTGAGCAAATCTGTTCTATCAAGCATCACTAACTTTTGGCTCTCAGCTTTTAGGCTGCCAAGTAAGTGTATTAAAGAACTTGAAAGTCTTTTCTCTGCATTTTTGTGGTCTGGTGTAGAACTCAACTCAAGGAAGGCAAAAGTGGCATGGTTGGATGTTTGTAAGCCAATTAAGGAAGGTGGGCTGGGACTAAGACCGATATCTGAAGCAAACACGGTGAGTATTTTGAAACTTGTTTGGCGGCTTGTCTCCGCTAAGGACTCTCTTTGGGTCAGCTGGGTTCACGCAAATTTGTTACGAAATGGGTCCCTTTGGTCAGTTCGACAAACAAGTACTTCAGGTTCATGGATGTGGAGGAAATATTGAAATATCGGGATAAAGCCAAACCTCTACATAAGATGGAGGTAAGGTCAGGTCTGGCTACTTCCTTTTGGCATGATAATTGGTGTTCTCTTGGAAGATTGGCTGATGTTTTAGGTCCTCGGGGATGTATCGATATGGGTATCGCCACAAACTGCTCAGTTGCTGCAGCCCTCTCAAATCACCGCCGACGCAGACACCGAAATGAAATGCTAAACCGAGTTGAGGATGAGTTGGATTCCCTCCGATCACATTCTCCAGCGGGTAAGGACATTTCACTATGGAAAAGGAATAATGGCTCTTTCAAGGGAACGTTCATTTCAAAGGACACTTGGTATACGATACGAGAAACTAATCCGGTGTGTGAATGGTATAAGGGTGTATGGTTCCCCCACTCAACGCCTAAGTACTCATTCATCACTTGGATCGCCATTCGTAATCGTTTAGCTACGGGAGATAGACTGCTACAGTGGAATGCTGCAGCAAATGGTGATTGTAATTTGTGTGATGGGAACATAGAAACAAGAGAACACCTCTTTTTCTCTTGTCCGTATTCTTCTCACGTCTGGTCAGCTCTCACACGAGACATGCTTGGGCAACACTACTACACAACACGATGGGAAACTCTGCTTCCTTTACTCACGGCTCCATCTACCTCAAAGCTACATTTGTTTGTTTTGAGATATGTGTTTCAGATTTCTATCCACAGTCTATGGCGAGAACGGAATGGGAGACGACACGGCGAGTCACCAACCCCAGCATCCATGCTAGCAAAACTGATCGACAAGAACGTTCGTAACTGGCTGAGCACCTTAATTACGACGGGCTCACCCACTTATGAAGGCGGACTGCGATATTGGTTCCAAATCCTTAGTCACTAGTTTTCTCTTCTTTATAATCCATCTCAAAAACTCAGATTTTTTCAGCTTGATGTTGCATTTATTGTAAAACCGTCTTTTTTTTGTGAATAAATTTTACATTCATAAAAAAAAAAAAAAAAAAAAAAGAAATTCAGATGTACGGTTCTATTTCAAATTTTTCGTATAAGTATTTGTGATATACCTTTTGACGACTTAATTACTATTAAATGCAGCAAAATGATTATTTGAAAATCAAGCAATTAGTTTTTAACGTGAGAAAAATTATTCTTTTCATATCTTGGATAATATATGTAATTTAAAACTTATTCAATATTCTTCGGATATGTGAGTCTGTTTTTCTGTTTTATCATTTTTCAACATGTGTTACGGTATTTATCTAATCATTTTTAACTTTAGATAATGTTGAAAAAGTGCCCCTACCAAAGAAGAAAAATAAAATAAAAAGTGCCCCTACAAAAAAAAAACAAATATTGAAAAAGTGCAATATTTTTGCTAAAACTTTAATATAGAGTATTATTCTTATTTTCGATAGTTTTTTGTTATTTATAGTATAATTATAATTTATACTCCCTCTGTTTCACAAAGAGTGTCATTTTAGAGTTTTGCACACAGATTAAGAAAACATTAAATTTTTTGTTTTTTCTAAACAAAAACATCATTAACTATATACCTAAACATAATCTGCCCAATAGTAAAACAATCTGCAGAATACTAATAGTCATAAAACATAAAAAATCATTAAATTTTGCATTGAAAACCTAAAACGACACTCTTTGTGAAACAAAAATAAAACCTTAAAACGACACTCTTTATGAAACGGAGGGAGTATTTGTTTAATTTTCATAAGAAATATGTTTTGCATCTCAAAACCAACTCATCTAAAGATGTATCCATATATTAATCACATAATTTACATGCATAAACTCAGTGACCTTTAATATGTTCTCAGTCGCGTAAGTGAGTTGGAGAAAATGATCTCTGTCGACATAAGTGAAATTTAGGCTTTAGCCAAGCAAAATTTTGCACCCTTTTAAAGTCGGCCGTAAGTAGCCCTTCTATGCTCTACTTACTCAGTATCACTGTATATAGGTTTAAAATATGTCGACTATCGGATCCATAACAAGTACCAATAATGGACGACTTTTCTGTCCAAAAATAAATTAACAATGATAATCCAATAATGAAGTTTTTGCATATTAATACAGTAAAACTTCTATAAATTAATAATGTTGGGACCATGATATTTTATTAATTTATAGTGATATTAATTTATCTATAAATTAATAATTTATAGCGTAAATTAATATTTATTAATTTATAGAAAGTTTTGTTTCAATTGTAAAAACTTTTTTTAAAAAATACGAGCTAAAGCAATGTGATCTAACTAAGATTAATGTTTTGGATGTTATAAATTTTATAGTTTTAGCCTTAAACACTTAATATTTCGAAAAAAATAATTTATTTTGACAATGAATAACAACGATTATAGAATTCACATATACAAACGATATACATAAATTAAAATTCACAAAGACATCCATTGTTGTATTTTAAAAACATATACAACTATTAAAAAAAATTATGCATATTCAAAATTTAAAAACTTACAAAAAAGTTTGGCTATTTTTATGAAAAACACTAAAACTATTATATATATATATATATGTGAAAATTACATGATTATTAATTTATGATATTATTGGGACTATATTTTTACATAGAGATTTCAAAAAAAATATTATCTTATTATCTTATCGAATTTGGTTAATTTTTACATTGGCCCGACTCGGGAACAGCCAAATTTATTAATCTATCGTGTTTATTAATTTATCGAGTATTAATTTATAGAAGTTCTACTATGTGTGAATGGGCTGGGTTTAAGAAGTTTATCGAAATATCCAAAAGACTAGTGGGGTTGCCATTTATGGAGTTTCAAAATTATGTACAATGCATCCAACATCCAACCATAAGGGGACCGACGCAATTAAACTCATACATATACTTAGACTTTTCTACTTTGTTTTAATTGTGAAAAATTCCCTTATTTATTTTATTGGAGTACGGATAAGTTATTTGACTTTTCTCATTCCCTCCTCCTCGTTTTCTTTAAATAGAGGCCATGCATGGTAACATTTTTATCCATCACTTGTTTTTCCATAATAAGAGAGTTTTAAGCATTTGAAAAAATGGCTTCCAAGGCTTTGGTTCTGTTGGGTCTCTTTGCTGTTCTTCTCGTCGTCTCAGAAATGGCCGCGGCATCATCCGGTACTTAAAATAATTATATATTTAATGTCTATATATTTCTTTCTTTGGATGCTATTAAAGAAGAGAGATATGTTAGTGAGGCTAATCGAACTAGAACTAACGTACCATTTGATGATTTTATCCTATGATTTGTCGTCCGTTCTAAGTCCGGACTGTTGGTTTCAACAGCGGTCAATTATTTGAAGTCACTAAAGTCAAAATTCTTAAGTACGATGTCTAATCTTCATTATACCTATCAGACCTTCTCAAAATATTCAAATGCTTTGTGCGAATATTTTAATTATAATCTTCAATATATGATGTTATAATATTTTTAAAAAACAATAGATCCAGACAGATTTTAGTACCGTGGAGAGGCATGTACGTTTACACGAACTAAACATTATGTTTGAAATAATGTGTTGTTTTGGACAGGCACGGTGAACTCGGAGAGTAAGGAAACTGTGCAACCTGATCAACGTGGTGGTGGCTACGGTGGCAATGGAGGAAATTACAATAACGGAGGAGGTTACCAAGGAGGAGGAGGATACCAAGGAGGAGGAGGAGGACACAACGGAGGAGGTTACCAAGGAGGAGGAGGATACCAAGGAGGAGGAGGAGGACACAACGGAGGAGGATACCAAGGAGGAGGAGGCCGCGGTGGCCATGGAGGAGGAGGATACCAAGGAGGAGGCGGTGGGCGACAGGGAGGAGGGGGAGGTTACTGCCGCCACGGCTGCTGTTACAGAGGTTACCGTGGCTGCTCAAGGTGCTGCTCGTATGCCGGAGAAGCTGTTCAGACTCAGCCCGGTCACTAAAACAATATATTCACCAATCACCACCATGCATGATTGCATTATGTGTGTGTGATTTTAAGTAAACCATGGTGCGTTTGTAATGAAGTGCCTCAAGTTTTTGAGGCAATATAGATTAACAAGAGAACTATGGGAATAAAGTTTGATGATGTAATGTTTTATGTAGTTTGAGTTGTAATTCCTGCTGTTTGCATAATAAAATCGTTAGTAATTTATGTTAATATCGTTTTTTTTGTAACAGTGTTGTTATATCATTATTCATACTCTCAGGGTGGGAGGGAAACTAGATGTAAACATGTCTCTGGCCGAGGAATTACTTTTCATTAATGAAAAGACCAGACACCTAGAGACTCTATTGAGGATTTGTCACCAACATTTCAAACTTCACTAAATATATGAAAGTACCAGAAAAAAATATCTTAGAATATTTGATGTGCCCAAAGATATTAAAACTCATAGTATCAGTAGTTTCACCGGTCTTCATGTAAAGCATCTAGTCGACCACTTGGCACCGGTTTTTACCCCGCACGCCGCATACCCCACCGGCCAATAATAATTACATATTTGTACTATTGACATGATAAAGACTTTTCAAAAATGAAAATATAATTTCTTGGTTCTCTTATAATAACAAAATCAAAAGTTGAAGACTGGCAAAACAAGACTCTTTACTAATCGGAGACTTTAGTGATTTTTTTCTTTCTTTCAAAGAGTAAATGAATTTGATCCAAAGAAGAATCTTGTATTCCATAAGAAAATCAGAGATTAACACAAAATCCGGAGAAATCAACTAATAAATCTCGCTAACAAAAACATGATTTAACATAAAGAATAGACCACGATCACTTGTTTAATTAAGGACTAAACATAGTTTGGTAATAAGGACTAAACATCTATACTAATATTTGGGAAGTACATCCTAAGAGTCATAACTTAGATTTTGTAAAAAATTACAATATATGCCATTATATAATTCTAATCATAAAATTTATTCCATGTCACTAATATATATAAACGGGTCAACGGGTTTAAAGATATTAAAAGATTTTGTTTATATAATACAGATAATTCTGAAAAAAATTCTTCAAACGATTACACAATTGAAAATTATATACTAATCAATTCGAAAATGTAACACAATTAGTAAAAATGTTATATACTAATATATTATTCGAAAATATGATCGAAAATGATATTGAAAATGTTATATAGTAATCCATTATTCGAACATGTTATCAAAAATGTCATTGAAAATGTTAATGAAAGTGATATATCATTGAAAATTGTATATTTTGTTTGAGAAGTGTAAGAAATTACATTATATCTACATATACATTTTTAGAGGGGATTTTGGTTTTTAATTCAAATGGATCGGGTTTTGACCCGGTTTTAATTTGTTCGGATCCTATTTGTAATCTTTAATTACCCATTTAACACTATTTCCTTAATTTATTCCCACATTTATCGGCATGCCATTAGAATTTATTATTTAAATTTGCAAAATTAATAAAGATATTAAGCAAACTAAATCTCAGAGTATGTTGCTATATTCGAGTGTATATTCTCGATTTAACGTTTTCAATTCTACCTAATTCCAACTAATCTTTCAACTAATTAATCACCACCTTTATTTTCGGAGATTTTCTTTCTCCAGTATCTCAACAAAATCCATTTAAAGAAACAAAATTATGACTCTAATATATTAAAATCTCGGCATATTCCAAAATATTAACGAATCCAAAGATTTTTTCTCCAATTTGTTGCTACTTCGAATATTTTTTGCGTGAAGTGATAGGGATTAGTGACCTAATTTTGACCCTATAAAATACTCTACACCTAAATGTGGATCTTTATCATCAAACAAAAAAAGGTCACGATTTGCAAGAAAAACATTTAACACACCTTTTTCCTCTTCACATGGCTGCTACTTTTGAGTCTATGGTGAAGATAGATGTCGAATGGAGAGATTGTTGCAACGGTTTGTCATCGAGCTTTAGCTGATGCTGTGTACGGGTAGGGAATTAGTGGCTGTGACGGCGACCGTCGGTGAGATGTTGGTTCAACGGTGGGTAATAGAGCTTTAGCTTGGTGGTGTAGAACTCGGATCTCTTTGAAATTAGGTTTGGATCTAGACCATCGCAGATCCACTTTGCCGTTCAAACCGTCAGATCAAACCATCGAGAAAACTTGCCGAGAAAGATATTCTGCAAATCCATGTCTTAGTGTATGTGTTGCTTGGTGTTGTTGCGATTATTAAACCGTGAAACTAAACCAAGCTAAACCAAGAGATGACTTGTGTAATTGAAATCCAGAATCAAAACTTGGAATCGTGAGATGACTTGTGATGATGGTCATGTGTAGTGGTGGTGGTTTGTGCGATTGTTTGTTTGGGTTTTGGAATTTGATTATTAAACCGGAATTGTGGACCTTGGGTTAAGGTCACGTGGTTGTAAGTTGTTTCTTATTAAATGGGCTTGGTTTAGTCTCTAAATATTTAATCCTAATTAATTATGGGATAGGTTACTGAATCGAAATCCATGGGTTGAATCAGGGTGTTATTGAACATGTTTTTTTCAAATCTTCAATTCATAGCTGTAATCGAAAAAAAGATCTGTGCTGAATCAGTAAGATAATCAGAGGGGATAAAGATTTTTTGTATGAACAATTGGATCGACTCTTTTTTTCAAGTGAAAAAAAAGATTGACATTTTACCAAAAAAATAAAGAAAGCAAAAAAAATTATCTATACCCTTTTTTTATACTATATACAAATATAGTTATGTAATGTGTCTTCTTATTGATTGTCTTTCATTTTTCAAACTAACTTTTTTTATAATATTAATGATATTTTAACTCTATACAAATTAAAAATTTATATTTTATGAGAACTATTTAAAGCAAACTTTTAAATTTACTCGAATTATATATTTTAAATAAAATTATTATTAAAAAAATTACAAAATGATGTTTAATTTTACGGGACGAGGTTATATGGTGGGACGGATTTGAGTCGACATTAAAATGGGAAGGTATACAACGGGTGAAAAATCCTAGAATTAACAATTAAAATACAATCATACAATCTTAAACACTAAACAAAAAAAAAAAAATTTCACAAGACATATATAATTTAAAATTTAAAATTTTCATATGTTAATTCGAAATACACATTTTTTCCTTATATATAACAACATGCATATACAATATCGATTTTACTTATAATGGATAAACAAATATACACATAGTGTACTTTAATTTTATTTGCACAACATATATATATATATATATACACTGCAATTTTAAATATTTATTTGCTCAATAAAAATTTATAAACCCATTCTAATCTCATATATTCTTCACATATATATATTATGTAAACAAGAAAATAAATTCATATTTAAATACCCTATACATTAGTACGTAATGAACTATATAATTTTCTATATCTCTATATTTTCAAAAATGAAACCTAAAACATATTAATCCTACAATGTATAATATATATACGTTTAAAACAAACAAAATAATAGCATATATGTAAAAGAAAGGTCTTAAAAATCAATTTATATTTAATAAAAATATAGGTCCGCGGTGTACCGCGGGTTAATATTTTTTAAACCGTTAAACCGTACAAAATATTAAAATCCGTGCTGTATAGCACGGATGATGATCTAGTAGTTTGATAATAATCAGTTTCATGGACATGGACGTAAACATGAAATGTGTGTATGAAAGGGATCCTTAAAACGTTATAGTTACGTCATTTTCCACGTTCACTTTCACGAATACGAAAACGATCAAAATCACGTCAGTGACAATGCCTTTATTCACGTCAGTGATAGTTATCAATATGTTGTCATATTAATTTCAGAAAACGTTGTGGAACCTCTTGGAATAAGTGATAAAACGATCTTTATCAATGGCTCGTTATATTTTTTCTTAAAACGCACAAAAAAATAAGCTTACAATAGTTTATATAAATACATATTTGCTGACACTTTAATATTATTCAATATGTCGGCACCCACTTTGTACGAAATTTTGGATGTCAAATCTAGTGCGGTGATTTTAAAATCTTAGTGATAGAATTCCGGGTTAAAATATTCTTTGACACAACATGAGTTCAGATTATAGTTGGAGAGATCGATAGCGTCAAAATGTGTTTATTGATGTGTTCGAAAGTGAGTACGAAACTGTTGGATAATTCCAACTTACTTGAGGAGCAAGTAATTTCTTTTTAGAAGATGGTAGAAAGGAAAAATAAGAAAGGTAATTCAAGAAAGAAAATATAAATAATGTCAAATTGGATAAAGTTTGTAAAATTTTCTTATCATAATAGGATTAGGAAAAGTTTGGTTCTAGTATAAATAAGAGCTTTATGAAGAAGAAGAAAAATAGTTTGAAAGAAAGCTCAAGGAGCTCGAATAGCTCGGGGTGAGCTTGAATAGCTCGGGGTGAGCTTGAATAGCTCATAGAGCTCGAATAGCTCAGGGGAGCTCGAATAGCTCGGGGTGAACTCGAATAGAGAGTCTAGAAGAAAAAACTCATATAGACTTAGGGGTAGCTAATTTATATATAAGAAGATTCTTATGGAGAGTTGTTCCATAAGACCTAAGAGTGGACATTAGAGAGAGATCAAGGCTTTGGAGAGTTGTTCCAAAAGACCTAAAGAGAGATTTAGTTTTGAGTAGTTTCTAAATCAATAAAGAAAGTTTTTTTTAATCTCTTGTTCTCGTATTGCTGAATTAGTTTCTGAATCATCCAGCGACTAAGTCAGAATAAGGTGATCCTGATTTGAATTGGTATCATACCTTAGTTTGAAAACTCTGGACAAGACTGGTGGTACGTGACTCGTAAGAAAGTATGGCACGCCAAAATCCACAACCACAAACGAAAGACCTTGGAGCTCCATCAATCCATTGTCCGATGTTGACATTGACAAACTACACTGTTTGGGCGATGCGAATGAAGGTACATCTCCGAGTTAGTGAAGTATGGGATACGATCGATCCAAGATCTGCTGATCCAAAGAGGAACGACGTGGCGACGACGCTATTATTCCAATCGATCCCCAAAGCCCTAATACTTCAAATCAGAGAACAAAACACGGCGAAGAAGGTTTGGAAAGTCGTCAAGTCTAGACACCAGGGAGCAGACCGGGTGAACGAGACGAGGCTTCAAACCCTAGTGGCTGAGTTAGATCGGTTGAAGATGAGTGAGATCGATACGGTAGACGATTTTGTGGGGAAGGTTTCGGGCACCGCAGCTCAATCGGCATCTCTAGGAGATACGATCAATGAAACAAAACTTGTGAAGAAGTTTTTGACGGTACTTCCAAGAACCAAGTTCATTCATATTGTAGCATCCCTGGAGCAAGTTCTTGACCTAAACCAGACGGGGTTCGAAGACATTGTTGGGAGGTTAAAGGTATATGAAGAACGTGTTGGGGAAGAAACCCAAAGTGAAGATCAAGGAAAACTGATGTTTGAAAACTCAAACCCTAAGCATGGAGGTACGACAATAACAGAGGCAGTTATAACAGAGGAGGCTTTAACCGTTGTGGAAGATTCGGTGGTGACGGTTCCAGTAGAGGCAGGGGTCGAGGAAGGATCACCTGGCAAGCTCAAGGAGGAGAAACCGAAGATCAAAACCAGAAGTAGAAGGATCTGTCCAAAATTATTTTTTGGAGATGCAACAAGGAGGGTCATTATTCTTCAATATGTCCCGAGAAAGCAACGAAACGCAAGAAACTGAAGTTCTATATGTTCACAAAGAGGTTTTATTGAACAAAGATAAGATCATACCAAAGAACTTCGAAACCAGAGGAGTGGAAGATGAAGTTTAGTATCTAGATAATAGAGCTGAAGAACTTGCTGAAGGACTGACTGAAAGACATGCTAATGAAGCTATAAGGACATGGCATGCTCGGTTAGGTCATACAAGTTTTGGAGTTGATTCACAGAGAAGATGCTGGAGAAGGACATGAAAAAGATGATGTTATGGATGATATCACTCAAAACAACCACGAAGATGAGGTTGGTGAAGTAGTTCAAGGAGTACCACAGCTGACAAGGTCGGGTCGACAAGTGAATCAGCCGTGGTACCTTGAAGATTATGTAAGTATGTCCGAAAAAGTTTTCGAATTATTCCAGCAAGCTTATGGTGAAAGTGAGAGACTTCAACCTTAAGAGCCAAGATTTTATAAGTGGCAATAGGCATGCTTCAATGGAGAAAAGCATGTGAATAGTAGATTGAATCAATCAACAAGAACAAGACATGGTTCGTTGTTGACATATCGATTAAAGTTTTCGATCGGTACAAATGTTTAAAGAGTTTGTAAAGAAGCAAGCCAGCTTTTCTATCAAAACCTTTTGCACTGATAGAGGGGAAGAGTTTATGGAGTTCAATCGATTGTGCAAAGAGAGTGGAGTCTCTAGACAACTAATGAAGATTCTGAATGATATTTGGGGAGAAGTCGTACGTCTATCAAAGATCACGGGGCCAAATCTAAAGAAGTTAGATGTTGAGTCAAGAAGTGTGATCACGGGACCGCATCTAAAGAAGGTAGATGTGGAGTCAAGAAGTGTGTTTAATCTTGGAACCAAAACGGGTTCTAAAGAATATCGACTCTATGATCCACTTACGAGGAAGGTAATGGTCATGGTATTTGGGTTTTCTGTACTAGTCGTTGAAGTAGTACATGAAGTCATTCAAGGAGCAGAACAAGAAGTATATGCTCAAGAAATACTTGTCATGGAAGTAATACAGGAAGTAGTACAAGAAGTCATTCAAGGAGTAGAGCAAGAGGGATATGCTTAAAGAATACTTATGGATGCTAAGATGAAGTCAAATTTGAAGATCTCAAAAGCTGAGGAGGAGCAAGAGATCGGATCTAAACAAAGCTTGATGTTGAACATGTTCACAGTGTGGAGCAGAAGGGAGCTCGAATAGCTCGGGGTGAGCTCGAATAGCGCGGAGAGCTCGAATAGCCCAGGGGAGCTCGAATAGCTCGGGGTGAGCTCGAATAGAGAGTCTAGAGGAAGAGACTCATATAGACTTAAGGGTAGCTAAGTTCTATATAAGAAGAGGATTATTGAGAGTTGTTCTATAAGACTTAAGAGAGGACATTAGAGAGAGATAAAGGCTTTGGAGAGTTGCTCCAAAAGACCTAGAGAGGGATTTAGTTTTGAGTAGTTTCTAAATCAATAAAAAAAGTTTTTTTTTAATCTCTTGTTCTCGTATTGCTAAATTAATTTCTGAATCATTTATTACACTGATCCTGATTTGAGAAACAAAACTATATTATTATCTATGTTTTGTATGAAATTATTTATAAAATTTGATAAAATGTATTTTCTCTGTATAGAATAGTTTTTAATACATTTATCAAATACAAATTCTGTTAAAATAATATTAAAATTAGAAAAATATTTTATTTATCGGCTATTTTAATTGCAATGTTCCAGTCCAATTATAGAATTCTAGATATCTTTCTTAAGGTTTTTTTATTTTTTGGGCCAACGAATCTAGATGTCTATGTGGGTATGAATGCGCTGAGTTTAAGAAGTTAATGGAGTTTAATAGAGTAATATAGAAAGACTAGTGGAGTTACCATTAATGGAGTTTCAAAATTTATTTACCGTGAATCCAACAACCAACCATAAGAGGACCGAGTTAATCGACGTGTGCATATACTTTGATACTTATCTCCTTTACCACTTTGTATATAGTGTGACTAAAAAACTCCCTTCACTACTGATTAGTTTATTTAGTTTATTTGACTTTCTTTCAGTCTCTCCTCTCACGTTTTCTATAAATAGAGAGCATATTAGAGTAACATTTTATCCATCACTTCATATATTCACTTGTGTTTTCCATAAAAAGAGTGTTGTAAACAGTACTTGTAAGAAAATGGCTTCCAAGGCTTTAGTTCTGTTGGGTCTATTTGCAGCTCTTCTCGTCGTCTCAGAAGTCGCCGCTGCTGCATCCGGTACGTAAATATAATGTTGAAACCTTATTACACGTATCAGAATTTTTTTATGTTTTCTATAGAACGTATTTTATGTTGTTAATATTATTTTTAAATTAAAACTCGAGATTCGAATTTAATTACATTCGTATTTTTAAAAGTTTGTTTAAGAGAAAAAATAGTTTTGAAATTTGGGAGAGTAACATCTTTTGAAATTATGTGTTGTTTTGGATAGGTACAGTTAAGTCCGAGAGTGAGGAAACCGTGAAAACTGATCAATATGGTGGTGACCATGGCGGTCGTGGAGGCTACAACGGAGGAGGAGGCTACAACGGAGGAGGAGGTTACAATGGAGGAGGACACAACGGAGGAGGCTACAACAGAGGAGGAGGTTACAATGGAGGAGGCCGTGGAGGACACGGAGGTGGTTACTGCCGCTATGGCTGCTGCTACAGAGGTTACCATGGCTGTTCAAGGTGTTGTTCTTATGCCGGAGAAGCTGTTCAGACTCAGCCTGGTCACTAAACAATATAATAAGTTGACCACCATGCATGATGGTATCTAAATATACACTTATGTGCATATGACTATAGGTAACTTAATGATGGTGCGTTTGTAATGAAGTACGTTAAGAAGAGTAATGGGAATAAAGTTTAATAATGTAATGTTTATGTGTTTTGAGTTGTAATCTGCCATGTTTGCGTAATAAAATCTCTTCTGTGGTTTTACTATTATCTTAAGTTTTTGTGTAAGTTTTTATTTCATTATTCATACTCTTGGGGTCGAAAAAAAACAAATTGATGCAAACAAACCCTAGACAGTAGACACTCTACCGCGATTTTGCATTCAGCAACACTTCCAAAGTGAACTAATATGTATACGAAAGTACCATAAATAATCTCAAAATATTTGATGCGCCAAAAGATATTAGAAACTTATTTTGTTGGGTTACTTGAGTTTCAGAAATTTGACTCTCTTTGTATCACAATTATTCACAAGCTTGCACTGATTGATCGGTGTTTCGGTTTAAGAGAAAAAAGAAACTCAGACCGATTGGTCCACACAAGGGACTGATCAGTCCCCACAAACTATGACCAAGTAAAAGGAGAACTGGATCGTCGGTCTCCATCATGGATCGATCGACCTCCTCATGGATCAAAAATTTTCTTTTACGTCATGACCCCTTCTTTAAATCTGATTTCTTTAAATTTTTCGGGTTCATAAGATCTTAGGCTCTGTTTTCTTGTTATTGTTGGCTTAATGATGACATATCTCTCTGACTCTTTGACCTTCCCAGAGAATGGAAACCCTGATTTTGAGTGTTGATTTTTTCTTTGCATGAATAACAACGCAACTATGTATGCTACAAACATTCTTTATACTGGATGCTTGGGCATGCTCTCTTCAATACTTGACATTTACCTTTCCACATATATATTTTCTTATGTTGTAGTTTTTGTTTTGTTTTGAATGGAATATTAAGTTATATTAAAAAAAATAACTTTTTTACAACTAGTGCAACAATTTGTTAAAAACAATAAAACAGAATTACATTTTGATGTTCATGTTCTAAATTCAACAACAATGAAGTTTAGGATTGCTAATCCTATCACAAGAAATCGGATAATGAGAAGGGGGATGTGGAATCTAGCGGAGGTCCCAGTGATAATGTCGAAGTGGACTCCGTTTATTGAAGACAACTCGCCGGAGGTAACCTCGGTGCCTCTCTGGGTTCATCTAAAAAATGTTCCTATTGATATGTTTTCATGGAAGGGTTTAAGCTTTGCTACAAGTGCAGTTGGTGAACCAGATCGTCTGCATCCGGATACAGCACAATGTTTGGATTTCAAGGTAGCAAAGGTTTTTGTTAAGGCGGATCTTTCAAAGGAGCTGCCGAGATCAATGAATTTCAATCATAATGGTAAAAACACTTTGATTGAATACTCTTACCCGTGGTTGCCGCCTAGATGCTCGATTTGTCAAAAATGGGGACATCTACATACAGTATGTGGGGTAAAGACAAGTGAAAAAAGTGGTAGTAGTGAGCAGAGTTCTAAACGGATCAATGGAATGTCTCTGGAAAAAACACAGTTGGTGATTGTGGACACAGCTCCAAAGATTAAATCAGTGGGAGAAGAAAAAGTTTCTCAAAACAGCGACCCTAGTAAAGAAGGTAATGAAGCAGGATGGTCCATTGTTACACCGGGGAAAGCTGGGCGTAGTCCAAATGGGCTAACAAAGACGCTTGAATATGGTGAGGTTTCTATCTTATCAAACTCAAGATTTTCAGTTCTCGAAAATGAGGAAGAAGAAGCATTGGTACAAGAAGAATCATTGTTACCAGAGGAAGTTACTGAGGATTTGAAGGCTGTTAATACCCATATACAAGTTTCAGAGACTCAACAGGAGGTGAAAACAACTGATGATAATATTGATGATAGTCAGAAAGGGGAGGACGCGAAAGAGCCAACCCTACCGTTGCGACAAACTCTTCCTCGAGCCTCTAAGGCAAATCATAAAGTTGTTCATGATCAATCGACTCAAAAGGTTCATGATGCCAATCCTAGCATTTTGAATAAGACACGGAACACACGGAGGAATAATTAATGTCGGGTTTTTTTGGAATATCCGTGGATTCAACAAGTCAACAAAACGTTCAATAGTTCAGAGTTGGATCAATCAGCGTTCAATGCAGTTTGGGGGTCTAATGGAGACTCGAGTCAAGGAGAATAAAGCAGAGAGAATTTTTTCCAAGGTGTTTAAGGATTGGTCAGTCTTGTCAAATTATGATTTCAACAGATTGGGAAGAATATGGGTTGTATGGAGTCCAAACGTGAGACTCACACCGTGTTTCACAAGCGGGCAGATGATAACTTGTTCTGTTCTACTAGATGGTTCAGAGGAGGAGTTTTTTTGTTCATTTGTCTATGCATCAAATTTTGTTGAAGAAAGGAAGTTACTGTGGGAAGATCTAAAACATCATCAAAACTCTCCAATGTTTAGAGATAAACCTTGGATGATTTTTGGTGATTTTAATGAAATTCTTGATGTTGCAGAACATTCAAATTATGCAATATCCCCCTCTGTCACAGCAGGAATGAGAGACTTTCAAGATGCAATTAGATACTGCTCACTCTCAGACATGACATCTCATGGTCCAAGTTTTACATGGTGTAACAAAAGAGGTGAAGGATTAATCTGCAAGAAATTAGATCGGGTTATCGTCAATGATGCATGGCTTCTTTCTTACCCTCAATCACACTGTGTATTTGAGGCTGGAGGATGCTCTGACCATATGTGATGCCGTATTAAAATCAAAGATGTAGTCACCAAGCCACGACGCCCTTTCAAGTTTACTAATGCCTTATCAAAAGTATCGGGTTTCTTGCCGATGATACAAAGCTTTTGGGATGGAACCGACGAGCTTATCAATTCTACATCTGCATTGTTTCGCCTCTCAAAAAAACTTAAAGCTTTAAAGCCAAAGATCAGAGAACTTAGTAAAGAAAAGCTAGGAGATTTGCAGAAAAGAACTAAGAAAGCATATGAAGACTTGTGTGTATGTCAGGAAAAGACATTGTTGAACCCGTCCCAAGATTTAATGGTGATGGAATCACATGCGTTTACTAAGTGGCAGCACTTGTCGGAATTGGAAGAACGTTTTCTGCGGCAACGATCAAAATTGCATTGGTTACAAGTTGGAGATGGAAATAATCGCTATTTTCATCAAGCTGTAAAAAAAAGGGAGGTAAGAAACGCGATAAGAGCAATAAAGAGAGTAGATGGAACCATGGCTGAAACTCAAAACGAAATAAAATTGGAAGCTGAAAGTTTTTTTCATTCTTTCATGACACAATCTGGGTCAGATGGTAATGGTTTCACTGAAGAGGAATTAGTTGAATTATTGGGATTTTCTTGTGAAGAGGAGGATGGTGTAATGTTAACAAAAGAAGTGACGGAGGAAGAGATCAAGAAGACACTGTTTACCATGCCGGAAAATAAATCTCCGGGGCCGGATGGGTTTACTTGTGAATTCTTTAAAGAAGCTTGGGAAGTTGTGGGTAAGGATTTTGTAGTGGCTATTCAATCCTTTTTTGTAAAGGGCTTTCTTCCAAAGGGTTTGAATACAACGATATTGGCTCTCATCCCTAAGAAAACAGAAGCACAAGAGATGAAAGATTATCGTCCGATCTCCTGTTGTAATGTTATCTATAAGGTAATATCAAAAATACTGGCTAATCGATTGAAGCAGGTGTTGCCAAAGTTCATCTCTTCGAACCAGTCAGCGTTTATAAAAGACCGACTTTTGATGGAGAATGTCTTGCTAGCTTCGGAATTGGTGAAGAACTATCATAAAGACACAGTCTCGGCTCGTTGTGCAGTTAAAATAGACATCTCAAAGGCCTTTGATTTCGTTCAATGGCCATTCCTTCTGTCCACTTTAAAGGCGTTGGGTATTCCAGAAAAATTTATTCATTGGCTTCAGCTATGCATTACTACGGCATCATTCTCGGTACAGGTGAATGGAGAGTTGCCTGGTTTTTTCAGAAGTACAAGAGGGTTGCGACAGGGTTGCTCTTTGTCGCCATATCTATTTGTGGTTTGTATGCACGTCTTATCAAAAATGTTGGACAAGGCAGCCAGAGAGAGACGTATTGGATACCATCCTTATTGTCAGAATCTTGGTCTTACACACTTGTGCTTTGCTGATGACTTGTTAGTATTTTCAGATGGGAAAAAGCAGTCAATTGAGGGCATACTTCAAGTTTTTCAGAGTTTTGAGGCAGTTTCGGGATTGAAGATAAGCCTAGAAAAATCAACACTCTACATGGCTGGAGTTCTAGCAAGTACAAGAGCGGAAATCCTGGAGAAATTTCCATTTGATAGTGGCACTCTTCCCGTTAGGTATTTGGGATTGCCTCTACTAACGAAGCAAATGACATTGAATGACTATACACCTTTAATCGAGAAAATTCGATCACGAATAAGTTGTTGGACAGGGAGATATCTTTCTTTTGCTGGGCGCCTTCAACTCATTGGTTCAGTCATACATAGTCTTACTAACTTCTGGATCTCGGCTTTTCGCTTACCAAAAGCTTGCATTGAAGAGATTGACAAACTTTGTGCTGCGTTCCTATGGTCAGGACCAGAATTGAATGCGAAAAAAGCAAAGGTTGCTTGGAAAGATGTTTGTAAACCGAAGGACGAGGGAGGCTTGGGATTAAGATCGATTTCTGAGGCAAACAAGGTGAGTTGTTTGAAACTCCTTTGGAGAATTTTATCTGCTCACTCCTCACTTTGGGTCAATTGGGTTAGAATGTATTTGATTCGTAAAGGTTCCCTTTGGTTGGTTAATGAAAGCTCATCTCTTGGTTCATGGACATGGAAAAAGTTGTTGAAATATAGAGATCTGGCTGCATCATTGAATAGAATAGAAGTCTATAATGGTGCTTCTACTTCCTTCTGGTTCGATAACTGGTCACCTCTTGGTAGACTACTGGATATAACGGGACCAAGGGGCAGCAGAGACTTGGGGATACCTATCCTCTCAACAGTAGAAAGTGTGCTGGCCACACATAGACGTCGTACTCACAGAGTGGAATTTTTGAATGATATTGAAGCAGTGATAGAATCTCAGCGTCAAAGAGGTTCATCGGTTGAGGAGGATATGGTTTTATGGAAACAAAAAGGTGACAAATTCAGACCCAAATTCAGCTCAAAGGTAACATGGTATCTGACTCGAGAGCCGCAGCCAATAAAGGATTGGTATAAGGGAATATGGTTCGCATATGCAACCCCCAAATACTTATTCATGTCATGGCTTGCGGTTCAAAACAGATTGTCAACTGGGGACAGAATGATTGGTTGGAATACTGGTGCATCGGCCTGTTCCTTTTGTCCGGAGCCAATGGAAACTCGAAACCATCTTTTTTTCGAATGTCCATATTCAGAAGAGGTTTGGCGATGTCTAACTCATAAGCTCCTTGATTCAATGTACACGGCACAATGGGATTGTGTTCTTGGTCGTCTCGTTGATAACTCACAGGATGCCATCCGTATGTTCCTCTTGCGGTATGTATTTCAAGTCTCAATTCATTCAATTTGGCGAGAGAGAAATGGTAGACGACATGGGGAACCGGCGACTCACCAGTCTAGGCTAATCAAGTTCATAGACAAGCATGTCCGCAATAGACTCTCAATAGTTCGATCCATGGGAGACACACGGTTTGACAAAGCGATGGCGACATGGTTTGCCACGAGATAGTCAACTATTCTTTTAAACCTTTATATCTTTCAAAAATAGTCATAGAAATCCTTTAAACAAGCTGCATTCATTGTACAGAAGTTTCTTTTTGAATAAATTTTACATTCTATTCAAAAAAAAAAAAGAGTCAAATCCGTGTTTTTAGCCAAATTTGGAAGCCCTCCTCATACCTCTTGTCGCCTATACTTCTAATTGTTGTAAGCGAGTTCGAACTTGCTTGTCTATCCACTTGGTGATTTGAGTTTCTGAGTTATACTATTCGTCATGTCTTTGACCATTACGCTCCCTCCAAATAGCATAAACCGTAGCTTGTAGGACGTATCGAATCAAAAACCCTACCCGATCCTGTTGAAGCATTGAAACGTAGGTTATAAGAGTAGACCAATATGTCGAGAAACTTTCTTTAAGTAGACCTTTAATAAGAGCAGTCCATATTGTCGAAGTAAATCTGCAGGAGAAGAATAAGTGATCCCGGGTTTCTATGTTATTTTGACAAAAAGACACAGTCCCCCCCCCCCCCGATGCCTTCTCACTTTTTTTTTTCAAGATTATTTGGAAATATTAGACAAAATATAGAAAATGATAAGTTTATTTTTAATTTGAAGGACATTTTTTCCAAGGCCATTTGAAGGAATGATTTTATTTGATAAATATTTTCATACATGATCTTCTGTTTATTATATTTATGATTTAGATATATAATATGAATTTAAATATAGCAGTAGCTAAACGTATAGATTTAAAACATATTTGTCACAATATTTTTAGAAAAGTTTATAAGAATAAAATTTATAATACTACACTAAATATTTTTTCCCATTAATATACCAACTAATATTTTCTTCAATTAGAATAAACCAAATTTTAATTGAAAAGATATTGGTTGGTGTACTAATGTGGAAGGCGAAAAAGTTACGTACATTAATAAAAATTTAAAACACTTGATATATTTTAGTGGGATTTTCCATTTTTTTTTTTTTGATAAACAATTTGATATGTCTTTCTTTTTTTTTTTTTTTTTTTTGTCATCCGAAATTAATTCGAGCTCAAAAGAGCCATTACTGAGGAATGTTGTTTACATATGTGATATGAAGCGGTTCTGTACGAACTTTTCGTGCCAGTTTATCCGCTTTGACATTAGCCCTACGAGAAATTAAAGATAAAGAAAAAGATGAAAACTCCTCCTTGTCGCTCTGAAATTCCTCCAAATACACTGAAAACGCTGGCCATTCGGTTGGAGAAGACACCATCTTCACCAGGTCTGAACAGTCTGTAAAGAACGCTACCTCTTGATTATCTGCACCAATCATACACTTCATCGCCCAGAGAAGGGCCTCGACTTCGGCATGTAGTGGAGATAGACTTTTACGGAGGTTCGCAGCTCCCATGGTTGGCGGCTCTCCATTTGACGATGTACAGAACCATCTTGTACCGGAGAACTTATCACTTCCTTTCCATGATCCATCCACAAAACAACGGTATCCAGAATAATTCGACTCAAGTGAAGTATCCCTCACTCGAGTTTGATTTACCAAGTCCACAGAACCATGACTTTCATTATGGAACTCAATTTGAGCTGTTTGCCACAATTGTGCCTCTTTTTCCGCTAATCGTAATACCTCTATAGGGTCTTTATCTATATTTTCAAAGATCTTTTCGTTCCTTGCTTTCCAAATATACCAAATAATCCATGGAAAAGCTGATGAATCAAATTCTGAAGGTATTCTCCAAAATAAGTGATCTAAATTCGCAAAATTAGATTCCGTGGGAAAAATTCCCATAGCCGTAGGAATTTGTGAAAGCGCCCAAATCTGCCGTGCAGGGTGGCACTGAAAGAGTATGATTAATTGTTTCCTCTGATGCGCCACATCTGGCACATCCCGTGTCACAATCAATTCCTCTTTTTCGCAAATTTTCTGTAACCGGTATACAACCCGTTAAGATTTGCCACAAGAAATGGCGTATCTTAGGTGGACAATGCACTTGCCAAGAATGTGCTTTTAGGGGGTTGATGTCAGGGCCAAAAAAGGATAAATTGGTCTCCGACTTTTCCATCCGTGTGGTATGATATCCCGATTTGACTGTATATTTTCCAGATTTTGTAAAATGCCAACCAAAAGAATCCTCTTTTGTTGGCGCACCCACAGGTATGGCGCTTATTAGCGCGACATCTTTTGTATCAAAGATCGCTTTTAAGAGATCAATATTCCAAAAGTTCGACCGACTATCTATAAGGTCGTTAACTTTTAAAGATGGGTCAACAACTGAACCATTACTTTTTGCTGGTCTCGGGAATTGAGCTGGAATCCAGGGATCCTCCCAAACTGAGATGGATGTCCCAGATCCGACTCTTTTAATAAGTCCTTTATTAACCAGAGATCTAGCTGAACATATACTCCGCCATCCATATGATGGAGAATATGATTTTATATTTTCCAAAGGATTGGATTTCCTAAAATACCGTCCTTTAAACACCTTTGCGAAAAGAGAATCTGGAACAGTGATCAACCGCCATAATTGTTTTGCTAGTAAAGCTGAATTAAAATCGTCAACGTTCCGAAATCCTAATCCCCCTTCCGATTTGCTATTGCACAATTTATTCCAAGCCATCCAGTGCATACCTCTAGAATCACTATTTGAACTCCACCAAAAATTAGCAACCGCGCTAGTAAGTTTAGAAGTGATAGTTTTTGGAAGTCTGAAGCACGACATAACATAAGTTGGTAATGCTGCAGCTACCGATTTAATCATCACTTCTTTTCCTCCTTTTGATAAAAATTTAGCTGACCATCCGTTAATCCTTGTTTGTAGTCTATCTCTGACAAAAGAGAAGATTTTTGTCTTGGAACACCCTAAACTCTCCGGCAATCCAAGATAAGAACTCATACCTCCGATATTAGTGATACCTAAGGTAGATTGGATTTCTTCCTTGATATCATTATCTACCTTATGTCCAAACTGAATCGAGGATTTTAAAAAATTAATCTGCTGTCCCGAGACCGCTTCATACTTCTTTAAAATCCCCAAAATTACCCCACACTGGTCCTTGTTAGCCTTGCAAAAAAATAAACTATCATCCGCAAATAACAGATGTGAAACCGAAGGGCTTGCATTTGCTACTTTGATACCCGTAATTAATTTTTCCCGTTCAGCTTTCCGAATATTCGCAATGAGCACTTCTGTGCAAAGGATGAATAAATAAGGTGAGAGCGGGTCTCCTTGTCGTAAACCCCTCTCTGGTATTATTAGTCCTTTAGGTTGTCCATTAAGGAGAACTCTATATTGGACTGTTGTAATACACCACATTATCCATTTAATCCATTTTTCACAGAAACCCAATTTTCTTAAAACCTTCTCTATGAAAGTCCATTCCACCCTATCATAAGCCTTGCTCATATCCGTTTTAATGGCCATGAATTTGCCTTTACAGGACGGGTTAGTTCTCAACCCATGGAACATCTCTTGTACAATGAGAATATTATCTGAAATCAATCGTCCTTCTACAAAAGCTGATTGTGTTTCCGAAATCAGTTTTGGTAGCACCGTCTTTAGTCTTTGGCAAAGGATCTTCGATATAATTTTATACCCAACATTGTAAAGACTGATAGGCCGTAATTCCGTCATCCGTGTCGGTCTTTCCGTTTTTGGAATAAGGCAAATATTAGTCGTATTTAACCGTTTATCAAAAATTTCATCCTCTAAAAAGGAATTGACCAGAGAAAGAAGGTCTGTTTTAATAGTAACCCAAGCCTTTTGGAAAAATAAGGCTGTCATACCATCAGGTCCTGGTGCCTTTTCCGGATGCATCATAAACAGAGCCGTTCTCACCTCACACTCCATTGCGGGTGCTGTTAGAAAATTATTAATCTGATCCGTAATCAGAGTTTGAACTTCTGCCAAGGATTCCTCAAAAGCCTCAGGCTTAGTTGTAGTAAACAGTTCTTTAAAATAAGACACCGCTATATTTTGAATATCTTTATCCTCTGCAGACCAAATTCCGTTTTCATCATGTAACCCTGTTATTCGATTTCTAGCCCGTCTTTGTTTTGTTAGTGCATGAAAATAATTTGAATTATTATCCCCTAACTGCATCCGAAAGCTCCTACTTTTCTGATGCCAATACAATTCCTCATCTCGATAAGCCTCTTTCAACCGCAATGTTAATTCGGTAATCTCCTCCCGTGGTCTTCTATCATCTCTCTGAGCCACAAGTAATTCCGATTTTAGTTCCTCAATTGTTTGCCGCCCATAGGGAGTTAAATCTTTCCTCCACTGCGAAATAGCCCGCCTACAATTAGTCAATTTTTCTACAAATTTTCCCTCTCCTAACTCAGGGTCAGAATTCCAACCATTTGAAATTGCCTCGAATAATCCTTCCTTCCCAATCCATCTTTTATCAAACCGAAAATTTCTTTTCCCACGTGGGATCTTATCCATGAGTGTAGCTACCACAGGTGAATGGTCGGAAGCTACCATTGGTAAATATTCAACGAAAGAATTGCAGAATAATTCATGCCAATCTTCGCTCGCTAAAGCTCTATCCAAACGACACCGTATTGGTTTCTTATCCCGCCAACCCCGCCATGATAACCAGTCTCCGATATATGGGAATTCCAAAAGACCGCAATTTTGAATCATTAAATTAAAATGTATAAAAGAAGATGCATGTCTTAAGTTACCACCTCTTTTCTCGTGATTTCCGGTTAACTCATTAAAATCGCCTATTAAGAACCAGGGTGTGTCTCTAATCAAACCGATCCGTGTTAACCGTTCCCAAACTTGATCTCTATTTTTCGGAACCGGATCACCATAAACAAAAGTAAGATGTATTGTTTTTCCTTTTACCACTGCCTCAACATCAATTAAACGATTACTTTCATAAATAATTGAAACATTAAAATCATTATTATAATAAAGAGCTAAACCGCCACTACAACCGATAGGATCGACCGTTTTTAAATTTTTGTAACCAAAATGACCGATAAATTTTTCCATAAACCAAGAAGGTTGTTTTGTTTCCGAAAGAAATAAAAAGTCTGGCCGGTGTTGTTTCCATATATCCCGAAGATAACCGATAGTAGCCTTATTCCCAAGTCTTTGACAATTCCAACTCAAAACCTTCATAAAATAATTTGAAATTTTTGTGAGAATTGCTCCTCCCTAGGTACAACACTTCTCTTTTCCCGGGATCTCCGGGCTGCATCTATGATCGATGTATAATTCATTTTCCTTTCCTTTCCCAGATGACCCGTGAATACTTTATAAATTAAAAACCCTATTCTAGGAGTGGAAAACGTAATTATAAAAATCCGTTCCCAAACCACATTATAATTCCTTAGGAACCGTATATTATTAAAATATTTTTGTTTCCACATTAAAACCCAAGATTCCAAAATAATGAATAACCGATAAAATGTAAACATACACAAACTTGTCTCCAAACTCAAAACCCACATTGTATCCAAGAATTTGTCTTGCCCTGCTGATGCATTTCCCAGTTGATTCCATAAGCTAATCACCTCTATAACCTTTCGTATCTCCCTTAAATCTAAAATCCGGTTATACCTATAAAATAGACCATTGGAGAAAACCAGAACACTCCTCCGCTGTAGAAACACCGAAGCCCAAAACCAAATTTGTCGAGCTGTTCTCAGACTCGAAACATGATGAAAATAAACCCACCTCCTTCGATAATCCAGAATTGAACCTTTCACCCAATTGACCAAAAAACACCACAAATTCCAATTCAAGTTCAATAATTTCTGGGTATAAACCAACCACCGGAAAATAAACAATAGAATCCCATGACTCAAACGATCAATAATCGCATCTAAAACTAATCCCAAACTCAATCCTTTCGGACCAAACAATATTGAGATCAAAGAGATCTTCCGAATCTGTTCCATCCACGATATATCTGTTTCATACAACCGAGATAATGATACCACCACATCTTTCGTTTTCGAAATCCATGAAATAATATGACCAACGAGAATCAAATCGAGAACGAATCCATCCGATCCCATCCCCGAAGAAACCAAAGCCAACCACGTAAACCCAAATTGGAAAACCAACAACCTCCGTACACCAACCCTTCTTTGTTCCTCCTTAGACAATATCGCAAAGATTACCCGAGATCGATCAGATAAGATCTCCACCGAATTAATTTTCTCCAGCCGTAATAGATTCCTTGCCGGATCCGAAATATTGTGAGCCTGAGTGACCGTATAACACACCGTATAACCATGACTGAGATCAATCATCAACCACAGATGAAAAACCATCTCAAAACCGAGAAAAAATGAAAATCATCGCCGCCGCCTTACTTAGGTTTAGAGAGCGTTTTGTTAGGGTTTTGAGGCTCTATTAACAATTTGATATGTCGTTGACCATGATATGTGTTATAATGTTTTGTATCAATATTATTGATGTATCATATCCTCAAACAATTTTATTTGTGAAAAACTTATAAGATAATGTCGACATCCCAAGTGATGTCAATAAATGCTCGAGGATCTACCCAACAGTCTACGTAGTAATTGCATATATCAGGACATGGAAGTCAATCTGGAATGCAATAATAAAATAAAAAAAAGCATACTTCTGCGAGAGTTTTATTTTCAATTTAGATGATTATTTTATTACTTAGATATTTTTTTTGTTCGCAATTATATTCCTTAGTTAAAAAGTACAACTTATCCTAAAGTTATTATTCTTATAAATGACGATTAAATGTCTGTAAATGTAGGGTTTTTTTTTTGGTAGGAAACAGGGAGTCAAGCCTCCCTGTATATTATTAATGAACTTGAAAAAATTACAAACGGACATGCCTTGGAAACGCAGTTCCGCGGTCATCATCCTCAACAAACGCTTCCACAAAAGGTGGAGCAAAATCAAAAGCGTGAAAGCCTAAAGGCAAAGTAAAAGCATAGTTGGCCAACCCATCAGCGAGACGATTAGCTTCCTTATAAACGTGCGATACACGGACTATCCAGTCCCTAGAAATAAAGCCATGGCACAAGCGTACCAGGAACGACAGAGGATGCGAATCATTGATCCCCGTCTGTAAGAACCCAACCACCAACTACGAGTCCACCTCCAACTCCAACCGCCTGCATCCCCTCTCCCAGGCTATGTAGAGACCATAGTATACTCCCCATAGCTCAGCCAGTGGCGCCGAACATACACCAATGTTCAGTGAAAAGCCGCCACGCCAATGTCCAGCACCGTCCCGTAAGACCCCACCCGCGGTAGTCAGCCCCGGATTGCCCCGAGAAGCGCCGTCAGTATTCAGCTTCCACCACTCCCCCGTCGGTGGTTATCCCAAATACTGTCATTTTGGATTTATTTACTTTTTAATTGTCATTTTGTATATTATTTTCCTGATGAATAACTATCATTATCTCATGGGTAACCAATTAAGGGGATTTTTAATAAATGTGTGGTTGACAAAAAAAAAAAAATTATCATTATCTCATGTAAGAATTACACACCAGCAGAGACAAGTCCAATGAATTCAATACTAATAAGAGAAGCAAAACTGTTCTATCTTGTTCTTTTTAGTATTCGAGTTTACAAGAAGAGGTGTGTCTCCTGCGAAACTCTATAAAATACAGGAAAACAGATGAATCAAGACGTCGGAAATAATGAAAGAATGGCGCGCAGAATTAATATGGCATGCATTTACTCTTAGATTTAGGTTATATCTATAATAATTGACCTAGATATTTTTTATTAGTCATCATAAGAATGTTTTTGTAATTCCTACAACCATTTAATTTGCTCTTTTTGTTTTTGTTTTTTGGTTAAAATTACTTTTGCTAAAATATTTTGGTAATGGTTATTTTTGCATATTGAGTCTGAAAGCAATCTAAAATAAGAAAGATTCAAACTTTTTAATTAAAGATAGATAATAAGCTATGAAATTAGATAGCTTGGGCAAAGAAACTAAAAGGATGTATAGAAAGCTTAATTGAATAACATCAGTCTTTGATTAATATATCATACAAGTTAATATATTAGAGGTATGATACAAGGGTTTAGAAAAAGAGTTGTTCCTAGTGGCAACTCTCAAGTTAACAATTTTGATGACATTACAAAACTATATATATATATATATATATGAATCTACTTGCTTAGCATAATTCCATATTTTAATGAGCTTCTCTTTAGACATAATTCCATATTTTAATAGAGTCATCTTTAAAAATTCTCCCAAAATAAACTAAACAGTACTAGATCCGCCACTAAAAAAAAGAAGCAAAATAAGCAAGAACTAAAAGAATTAGTACTAGAATAATAGGAAAAAGTCATAAAAATCAGCAAGAACTTTAATTATCAGGGTGCAGAATTTTACAACCAATCCAACAACCAACCGTACAAGGGCCCTCGCGATGACCAATTTGCACTTATCCACTCGTTTTGCAAATTATCGCAAGTAGCATTTACTTGCACGTACACTCTACCTTGCGATCTATAAATAGATGTTTTGCATGGGACACTATACTCACCAGTTCTTTCTTAGCAATATTTTCGAATACCTTATAAATAACAATTAACAAAAGTAGTGTTTTTAATTAAGAGATCGTAGCCTACAATGGCTTCAAAAGCTTTGCTTTTTTTAAGTCTCATTGTTGTTCTTCTCATCGCTTCTGAGGTGCTAGCCAGAGACCTCGCTGAAAAATCGGCAGAGTATAAAAACAATGGTACGTAATAAATTCAGACTAGTCTGATTATTGTTCGTATAAAGTTATATAATACTCAAAATCATTGTATATTTGTAACATAACGACCGTGAAAGCATGCAACGCCATTTGAGTATTCTTGAAAGTTGAAACCTATTTATTATTCGATAGATCACTTTAAAAGTTTGTTTATGGGTCATGACTATCTCATCTTCTTATCTCTACTATGCAGAAAATTTTCTTTTATTGTGAAAAGACCTAATCCTTATTCACAAAGCTTCAAATAATTTTGGTCTGCTTTAGCTACAAAAACTCATAGTACTAGTTGTAACAACGTTTATTTTTTTGAATATATCATTAAGAAAAATTACGAACATATATCCATTTTGACTAACAGGGGGAGACGAAGTAAAGCAAACTGAGCAGTTTGGAGGGTTCCCGGGAGGAGGGTATGGAGGGTTCCCAGGAGGAGGGTATGGAGGAAACCCTGGTGGAGGGTATGGAAACCGCGGTGGATATGGAAACCGTGGAGGAGGATATGGAAACCGCGGTGGTGGATATGGAAACCGTGGTGGAGGATATGGAAACCGCGGTGGTGGATATGGAAACCGTGGAGGAGGATATTGTCGCTACGGCTGCTGCTACAGAGGCTACTACGGTGGCTGCTCCAGGTGTTGTTCTTATGCTGGTCAGGCTGTTCAAACTCAGCAACAGAGTACTGAGCCTGGTCACTAAAAGTCTAAAAATGATGCATAATTACTATGGTTGGAAAAGTCAGTACAAAGATAAAAGAGTGCTTTGTGTATTGCTTATGTTTTATTTTTAAGTTCGTGTTGTGATAATCTCTGTTCATGTGATAAAAGTATGTTTGGATTTAAACTTTAAATATATGCATGTATAATAATATGTACAATATATGACTACATGGTAGTTACATACTTACATTTTGCTCATTATCTACATCGTAGAAGAGTCATGAGGAACAAGTGATCAATTGAGATCGATCGGCCGTTTCCATCTTACTAGACTATCACATAAGTAAACGAATTCTTCTTTTGAATATTAGTTAACATACGTTGTACTAGTTGTAACAACAGTTATTTTTTTTTGAATATAATTTAACATTACATTAAAAAAAAAATGAATTCTTCAATAATCTAATATTTTTAAAAGAGGGAACCGTTATACACTTTATTTCAAGTAATATCTTCAGTGACCACCAAGATCATTCCGTAGTTCAAATAATTTAATCACTCAGCCTATTCGCCTATTAGGAGACCATGTCTTCTTTATTTGCCTTTATTTGGCTTGCACGATCCAGTTACCTGCCTCGGAAAAAAGAATACCAGACTACTAGCTCGTATAACTCGTGATTATCTACTTTTTTAGAAGATATCCGTTTGTTTGGGTACCTGTTTTTTTAATCATGTATAAATACTAAAAATTATTACACGTAAAGATCGGATGGGATAAAAAGTATTGCAAATTTCAGAGTTAACCATTCTCTCTCCAACCCTAGCTAGCTATCACATCTTTATCTAATTACCTCCCCTATTATGCAAAAAAATTATGTATTTATGATCACAACATATAATAAAGGCCCTATTTTAAAATCAATTTGGATCGTAAGAACATCTCTATTGGTTTAGATACCCAAATGGATATATCAACATAAAAGTATTAGTATTTTAATATAGTTTAATTATATATTTAATTTTAAACTAAGAAATGAACTAATTAGGAATAGAAAAGTGTAAAAAGAAGTTCTAATTAGTATACCAAATTAAATGTTCTCAAATGAGAACTCTTCTCTTCATATCTTTCATACTTTTAAATTTTTCATTATTTTCGAGGGGGAGTATCTCATTAATCAAATTATCTCGCTTGCTTGAGAGTTGGTTGAGTTTTGTTAATTTTCGTGTGAAGTCCCCTCCGGAAGCCAAATCTCTACCTTTGAATCACCATCCAAGTTGTGTCTTCAACTATCAAATCTCATCCAAAGCTATAAACTCTTGAAACCAAGTGAACCATAAACTTGTAATATCCCAGTTTATATCATTTGGAATCAGAATTTAAACGCTCGTATACCATGTTATTTTTTTGTTAGTTTTCATTTATGTTTTGTTTTGTGTATTTTTTTTTTTTTTGATTAAATGTATAATTCATTAATCTTGCAAATATGTACATAGTTTTTTTAAAAAAGAGAAACAATTAAACTGCCTACGAATCAAATACAAAGTAAACACTTGGTAGAAAAAAGATCTTCCTCATGTTGGAGCTGCGGCAAACCATCTCTGGAGAAGGAGTCGAAGATGAGGATGAGATGTGTAATTCATTGATGCAATCCTATTGCGTATAATCTTGTCAATAAGCTTGACCATCTGTGGGGCTGAGGAATAGACACCGCTATGTATGCGAGCGTTCCGCTCTCTCCATATATAATAGACTGTGATTTGAAAACAGAGACGAAGAAGAATGTCTTCTTCACTGTGCCCGTCCCGTACAACCAGACAGTGTAAGGTGATATCCCAATCCGGGTCTAGCTGTTGTTGAAGTAGTTTTCCAGCTATCTCTGACCAGGCCGTAAAGGAGTAAGGACATGCAAAATAGAGGTGATCCCGAGTCTCATCGCGTTCGCCGCACAAACACATGGTTGATTCACTCCCCAATTACGCATTCGAACACCCGTAGATAACATATCTCTCACCGCCAACCATGTAATAAAACCGCAACGGGGGATACCTTGTTTGTTCCAAATCAATTTTCCCCAGACAATTGTAGGAGAGATAGTCCTGACTTAAAATTTATTTATTTTTCATAAAATTTTGAAAGCCATAACAAAAAAAATAATTACAAGAAAACCTAGCGATTTCTGACGAATTTACGATGCAAAAATATCATCGAGAATGGCTGGTCGAAAATCAGTATTTGTTGGAAAAATTGTCGGACATTTGTTGGAAATTCTCGCGACAAAGTTCTGACGAATTCCCAACTATATGTGGCATCCCTATTGAGAAAATTTTGTCAAAAGACATCGAAAATCGCTATGTTTGTTTGTAGTATAATTGCTTATCATTGAATTTCGTAAACAAAAGAAAACCTATAAAATTACATTACTTAGTTTCTTTTAATAAAATTGAAAACCAAGATTTCTTTTGCTTAATTCTTAGATTTTCGGTTCTGTTGTTTCATAAAAAGTCAAACAAAATAAATTTAATTTCTTATTTCTAACTTTTTTTAACATAAAGAAATACTAAGAAGAAATTTTATCATAATCGCATATGTTTCAAGTAGTCTACGTCATAATATTATTATATCAAATCTATATATAATAGCAATCTAATAAATACCATTTACATATCTGAACGGTTGCGTCTTTTTATCGCAACTTTTCGTTTAAATCGGTTATTTTTTACGGTTATGTCTTTTTATTGAATTTTCTCTTTGAATTTTCGTTGAATTATTTACGGTTGTATTTGTTCAATTACAGTCGTATCTTTTCAGTTTACAGTTATATCTTTATAGTTGCATTTATTCATTTAAAGTTATGTCTTTCCATTATATAATTTCATTGCATTTTTTGTATAGTTAGTAATACTGCGAAGTTTTTTTACATCAACCATTAGACTACATATCAAATTGGTTTTATTAACCAAAATAACAACCTCAATAAATGCATTTTGCACTTCTGAACGGTTGTGTCTTTTTATCGTAACTTTCCGTTAAAATATTAACGGTTATTTTTCGGGTATGTTTTTTATCGCAACTCTTCATTAAAATATTGACGGTTATTTTTTGGTTGTGTCTTTTTATTGCAACTTTCCGTTAAAATATTGGTTGTTACTTTATTCTTTTGTGTCTTTTTATCGCAACTTTCCGTTAAAATGTTGACGGTTATTTTTTCTCGGTTGTGTCTTTTTATCGCAACTCTTCGTTAAAATATTGAAGGTTACTTTTTTAGTTGACGGTTATTTTTTGGTTGTGCCTTTTTCTCGCAACTTTTCGTTAAAATATTAATGGTTACTTTTTTCGTTGACGGTTATTTTTTTGGTTGTGTTTTCTCGCAACTTTCCGTTAAAATATAGACGGTTATTTTTTTCGTTTCTGTTTTTTATCATAACTTTTTGTTAAAATATTGACAATATTTTCTTCTCGATTGTGTCTTTTTTGTCTGTTAAAATATTGACGGTTATTTTTTTCTCTGTTGTGTCTTTTTATCGCAATTTTTTGCTAAAATATTGACAGTTATTTTTTTTTGGTTGTATCTTTTTATCGCAACTCTTCGTTAAAATATTAACGGTTACTTTTTTCGTTGACAGTTATTTTTTTGGTTGTGTATTTTTATCGTAACTTTCCGTTAAAATATTGACGGTCATTTTATTTGTTTGTGTCTTTCTATCGAAACTTTCCGTTAAAAGTTTGACGGTTATTTTTCTTGGTTGTGTCTTTTTATCGCAACTCTTCGTTAAAATATTGACGGTTATTTTTTTCGTTGACGATTATTTTTTGGGTGTGTCTTTTTATGGCAACTTTCCGTTAAAATATTAACATTGCTTTTTCTCGTTTGTGTCTTTTTATCGCAACTTTTCGTTAAAATATTAACGGTTATTTTTTCTCGATTGTATCTTTGTGTCCTAGCTCTTTGTTAAAATATTTACGGTTACAATTTTTCATTGATGGTTATTTTTTCGGTTGTATCTTTTTATCGTAACTTTCAGTTAAAATATTGACGGTTTTTTTTTTGTTTGTCTTTTTATCGTATCTTTCCGTTAAAATATCGACGGTTTCTTTTTCTCGGTTGTGTCTTTCTATCGCAACTTTCCGTTAAAATATTGACGGTTATTTTTCTTGGTTGTGTCTTTTTATCGCAACTCTTCGTTAAAATATTGACGGTTATTTTTTTTTGTTTGTGTCTTTTTATCCCAATTTTTCGTTTAAAAATTGACTGTTATTTTTTCTCGGTTGTGTCTTTTTATCGCAACTCTTCGTTAAAATATTTACGGTTACATTTTTCGTTGACAGTTATTTTTTTTGATTTGTCTTTTTATCACAACTTTTCGTAAAAATGTTGACATTTACTTTTTTTGTTGTGTCTTTTTATCGCAACTTTTCGTTAAAATATCGACGGTTATTTTTTCTCGGTTATGTCTTTTTATCGCAACTCTTCGTTAAAATATTGACGGTTACTTTTTGTGTTGACGGTTATTTTTCTGGTTGTGTTTTTATATATTTTTGGTTTTGACCAGCTAGAATTTTTCCTCTCTATATTATAACTCTTCGTTGTCACTTATAAATAATTTTATATTCACAAAAAATGTTTCAAAAGTATTTTTTAATCATAATTTTTTTTTACATTTTTATTCATAATATTTTTTTAATATCTTTAGAAAATATTTACGATATAACTTTAAGACATAGTTAATTTTATATTATAATTCAATTATTTGAATATATTATAATAATAATTTAATACATAAACGTAATAAAATATATTTGTTGAAAATGAGTTCCCCCGCGATATCGCGGGGTTCATGACCTAGTATTTCTAATGATGATGTAACAAATGACAAAAAAAAAATCTTGTTTTGGTTTATTTCTGTTATTTTAAAAGTTCAAACTAGAACATCCATAAAAATGTTTACTGACCATTGGTTCATATATTTTTGAATCTGATACTTATTTGTTATGTGATTTATTTGCAAGGTACATCAATCAAAACCGAGGCATAGAAACCTACGAAGATGTCTTTCGAATGGTTAAACTGTTATACATCGAGCTCAATGAAATGCATTAACTACTATACTATTTGATTTTTGGTCTTAACACTATTTATGCATTTAAGTTCTTTTTTTTTGACCCCATAACTAATTATTCTGACTCCACCACTAGGAAACGTGTAACCGAAACAACCTGATCCATCGTAGAGAATCCCACGGATGCGTATTGCCGATGGAGACAGAAACCGGAGTCTAAACAAGGGTTCATCTCGTCCTTGCTGATCAAGGAAGCACGATGTAACGAAAAAATTGTTTTTAACTTGTTTTTTTTTATGTAGCAAAAAATTTAACGACGACCTGTTTTGGGAAAAGCGCTTGAGCACCGAAACAAATACGGTGAAAAGTTTTACATCGCTATTGCATTTCGACATTATTGCATCTTCGTTTTGTTATATTATTTTTTTTGGTATCAATTTAAACGCTCTTATCCCATGTTATTTTTTTTTGTTAGTTTTCATTTATGTTTTGTTTTGTGTACTCTTGTTTTTTTTTTTCATAAATTTTTTGAAAAAACATGTTATGTTATTTTTTCTTACCTCTAACTTAAAAGCGTTTGACAGTTGTTTCTTGTGACTTTATACTGTAACAATTTATGTAAAAGAATCAATGGAGACGAATTAGTGGTTCTTTTATAAATATTTTGTATGTTTCTAACTTTCTTCTTACAGATTCCTGATTTAATACAAAACCCGATGCACCCTGCATTCTTGTTTTAATATGGTCCAAGTCGTATCAAAATATTGAGCATATGTTATTTGTGTGTACAGTAGATATATAGTTCAATCTCATTTTCGTTTATTTCTGCTATTCATTAAAAGTTTCGTTTTTTTAAAGTTCTTGTACCAGGTGTAATTTTACGTCCATATGCATGGACAAGGTCAGTGTTTGATGCCACCGTCACAAGGTAAAGCTATGTCCAGAGTCCACATGCACAACTCTAACGAACATCACAATATACATGTCAACACGAACACATGCAAATGGAAGATACATGGTTGAAAAGTTAGTGTTCGTATTTTGCCATAAAAAAATACTGTAGTGATTAAAAGTAGTCCCGCAAAACCTTGGTACGTGGCGACTCGGAATCCTACGTGTTGGCTCCAGAGACTTGAACGAAGCTTGCAGACATATTTCCTGCCAACTAAGATGTTTTCGCTCATGATGTGCCCTCAAGATCCTTCACCACTTGGTTTTTCTTTAAGATATATCATTTCTTAATTGCTTGCATGCTCTTTGAGAGTAAGGTGCAATTATAAATAACAAAACAAAACGGGTGTGTAGGTCGTCAATAAATTTTGCATGTTGCAAAGAAAATGAAGATGAATTCGCGAGCTTTAATAGTGTGGTTTCTATTGTTGTCGGCAGTTTTCGCCATCACGGTTGTTGCCTCCGTCGATGACACAAAACAAGGTTATAGTCAGATCCCTTACTTCCTTTTACATGATCTCTATCATATGTTTTAACGGTTTGTTTTTTTTTTTTTTATATTTCAAAGTTGGTGAAAACTCAGTGGAGGAGTCAAAGTCGACATGCAAGTACGGAAATTGTGCACATGATGGAGAGATTCCTTTTGTAGAAGTAGATGAAGTCCTTGGTGGAGAAGAAGAAGAATCCAAATCTGACCAAGTTGGAATTGGAAGAGGCCAAGGAGGACAGAAGGGCGGTGGTGGCGGCCAAGGAGGACAGAAGGGTGGTGGTGGCGGCCAAGGAGGACAGAAGGGCGGTGGCGGCGGCCAAGGAGGACAGAAGGGCGGTGGCGGCGGCCAAGGAGGACAGAAGGGCGGTGGCGGCGGCCAAGGAGGACAGAAGGGCGGCGGCGGCCAAGGAGGACAGAAGGGCGGCGGCGGCCAAGGAGGACAGAAGGGCGGCGGCGGCCAAGGAGGACAGAAGGGCGGCGGCGGCCAAGGCGGACAGAAGGGCCGCGGCGGTGGTGGTGGACAAGGAGGTGGTGGTGGTGGACACAAAGGCGGTGGTGGTGGCCAAGGAGGACACAAAGGTGGCGGAGGTGGTCATGTTGGAGGAGGTGGCAGAGGAGGCGGAGGTCATGGAGGTGGTCATGTTGGCGGAGGTGGCAGAGGAGGCGGAGGTGGTCATGGAGGCAGCAAAGGAGGTGGCGGCCGAGGAGGAGGTGGTGGCGGCCAAGGAGGAGGTGGTGGCGGAAGCGGCCGTGGAGGTGGAGGTGGAGGCGGCGGGATGTAGGATATCTCTATCTATAATACTAGCAAGTTTTATTTTAAATGCCAAGTGTTCACGTATACTAAACTACAATAAAGTTATATGTAAACGTACGAATCACACCACTTCGCTGAATGTTTATAGGTGTGTATAGGCTTCGGTGTCATGAAAGTTTTATGTTTGTCTCAACGTATTATCACAATATTGCCCGTTGTTAATCTGTCACGCTCAATATGATTTTAAGAATAAGAATACAACAACCAAATAAACAAAATCATAATTCAAAGAGTATACACAATGCAAGTGAAAGGCATCAAGGATGTCCAAGAATTGGAGCAAAACCTATCAAACAACTAAAAGAAGATTCAGGCCCAAAAGGAAAAGAAGATTCATTTCCCTCTTCCAAATGTTTCCAGCAGCTCCACACCAAACACTGCCACTCCTGGTTTGGTCTTTTCAGATGATACTGCTCCTTTTAGTCCGATCACGTCTACATCGACTCCCACTCAGCCTGAGATTTTAACGTCTGATCTCGATCACTGCCCTCCTGACTCTGAACCGGCAGTCACCAACGATGTCACTCCGCAAATCACAGACAACTCTCTGTTTACCGATTCTGATTTTCCACCTCTGCAATCTGCGGTCTCCTCTCCTCCTACTACAACAGATACCTCTCATCCCATGATTACTCGCGCTAAAGCAGGCATCACCAAGCCTAATCCAAAGTATGCTCAATTTTCAGTCAAATCTAACTATCCTGAGCCTAAATCCGTCAAAGCTGTTCTCAAAGATGAAGGCTGGACAAACGTAATGGGAGAAGAAATGGAAACGATGCACGAAACTAATACATGGGACTTAGTCCCACCGGAAATGGCTGATCGTCCTCTTGGATGTAAGTGGGTGTTTAAAACGAAACTGAATTCTGATGGGAGTTTAGACCGATTGAAAGCTCGCCTTGTTGCAAGGGGATATGAGCAAGAAGAAGGCGTGGATTATGTTGAGACATACAGCCCCGTTGTCAGAACTGCCACGGTTTGATCTATTCTTCATGTCGCTACAATTAACAAATGGTCCCTTAAGCAACTCGATGTGAAAAATGCTTTTCTTCATGGGGAATTGAAAGAAACTGTATTTATGACCCAACCACCCGGCTTTGAAGATCCCTCTCGACCTGACTACGTTTGCAAACTCAAGAAAGCAATTTATGGTTTAAAACAAGCGCCTCAGGCTTAGTTTGACAAATTCAGCTCTTATCTTCTGCAGTTTGGATTTATCTGCAGCTTTTCGGATCCTTCTCTCTTTGTTTATCTTAAGGACAACGACGTTATGTTCTTGTTGCTTTATGTTGACGATATGATATTAACTGGTAACAATGCTGCTCTCCTTCAACAGTTATTGACCACTCTCAGTACATAATTTCGAATGAAGGACATGGGAGCTTTGCATTACTTCTTGGGATTCAGGCGCACTACCACAATGATGGTCTTTTCCTTAGTCAGGAAAAGTACGCTTCTGATTTATTGATCAATGCGGGTATGTCAGAGTGCTCACCCATGCCGACACCTCTTCCTCTTCAGCTTGATCAGTTACCAGGTAACAACGAACCTTTTCCTGAACCCACCTATTTCAGAAGCTTGGCGGGCAAACTCCAATATCTCACTCTCACCAGACCTGACATCCAGTTCGCGGTTAATTTTGTTTGCCAAAAGATGCACTCTCCTTCCATGTCTGATTTTCATTTACTCAAAAGGATCTTGCGGTATCTTGAAGGTACAATGACAATGGGCATTAATCTATCTTCAAACACAGATTCTGTTCTTCGTTGCTACAGTGATAGTGATTGGGCTGGCTGCAAGGACACACGACGATCTACCGGAGGTTTCTGCACATTCCTCGGCTCCAACATTGTCTCGTGGTCTGCTAAACGTCATCCCACCGTCTCCAAATCCTCCACCGAAGCTGAATACCGGACATTGTCTTTTGCAGCATCTGAAGTTGCATGGATTGGAGCCTTGCTCCAAGAAATTGGTCTTCCCCAACATCAAATCCCTGAGATGTACTGTGACAACCTTTCAGCCGTCTACCTCTTTGCTAATCCCGCTCTTCACTCTCGTTCCAAACACTTTCAGGTGGACTACCATTATGTCCGTGAAAGAGTGCCTTTAGGCGCTCTCACTGTCAAACACATTCCAGCCTCCCATCAACTTGCTGACATTTTCACTAAGTCTCTTCCTCAAGCACCATTCTTCGATCTTCGGTTCAAACTTGGTGTCGTCTTGCCGCCGGACACAAGTTTGAGGGGGTGTATCAATCAACTAAAAGAAGATTCAGGCCCAAAAGGAAAAGAGAAGCCCACGAAGCCCAACTCTGCAACTCTGCAACAATCACGCGCGCCCTTACCGCTTCTATCGCCGCCAACAAACATAAGCGTGCATAATCGCTTTGATGTTCTTGGAAGTAGCAACATCTCATGCAACTAGAACATTCATCATTAGCTTTTTGTAACTCTTCTCTTTATAAAGACCTCTGCTTGTAATCCAATTAAGTTAAGGAAAAATATTGAATCTTTTCCTCTCTTTCAAGCTTTCTCTTCTACTTTCAAAACCAAGGGAAGCGTATACAATACAAGGTTTCGTGTTAGACGTGTCACCATGTAAGTGAAATGTATAATCGTAATTAAACAAGACTTACTGTGTCATAATCAAAAATTAATCCATATTAGGATTCGGTTAATTGTGTATGGTCAATCTTTTGACTGGTCCGAGTCATGTTTGTGTGACGTTTTTATGATCATGTTTGACTCCGCCTGTAATATTCATGCTCTCTATACATAGTCTTTGGCGTGAAAGGAATGGGAGAAGACACAGGGAGTCTCCAACTCCTGCTTCCACGCTCTCAAAAATAATTGATAAGACTATGAGAAACAGGCTAAGTTCCTTGGCATTGAAGGGTTATCCCGCTTTTGAAGGCGGGCTGCGCTATTGGTTTAGTTCCCATTCTCGCAACTGATGCTCTTTTGTTGTAAGCTCTCAAATTATTTTCAGATTTTCGGCTCGATGTCGCATTTATTGTAAAACAATTCTTTTGGATGAATAAATTTTACATTCATACAAAAAAAAATATATATTCATGTGTATGTGGTTCTTTGTGATCACAATGCGCATCGTTAATTGCACGTGGTCCTGTGGGTATCCAAAGGAACTCGAGTTTTTGGGGCTATCCCACGGGAATTGAGACAATTAAACTTCACTAAAATAGTTTCATTAGCTCCTGAGGTATTATAAGATCTAAATATCGATAGTTTAGTATAGGATTAAAAAACCTGGTATTGAAATAAAATTAATTAATAGATTGTGTATCACGCATATACCCTTAATAATAAAATATTAAGAATTTAATTCATTTATTAATATATAATTCGTCAATATCTTATTATATAAAGTATAGTTTTCAAAGTTAGTAACTCATAGGATCGTGACACGTGGTAAATCTATTGATTTTAGATTTTGATACTTGTAAAACAAAAATTTCCTTTAAAAAAAAGATAATTGTAAGTACTTATAAATTTAAATAATTTTAAAAATGTAAGATATAATTATAAAGATAATTATAAATAATTAGTATTTCTATAAACTATTTTAAAAATGTAATAATAAGGAAATTATACGTTTTTATAATAAAAATATATATTTTAAGTAAACAAGAAAAAAATGAAGCAAATTTATTAAAAAGGAAACATATGTTATTATATAACTAATATGATATATTTTTCTTTCTCAAAGTTAGTAGATAATAGTATCATGAATCGTTATCTGTCAAAAAATTTATCATGTGTCATGATTTAATTTAAAATTTGATATTATTTATCTCAATTTTCTTTCCAATTAGAAATATAAAATGATTTAATTAAACTAATCCTCATATTATTTGTTTGAGTTTATTTTACAATTAGAAATATGAGAGATCAATTTATTTATTTTTCCTTTTTGTAATACTTTTTTACTTAACTGTGTTTTTTGTTTGTCCCAATTATGATTGAAGTATTGTTAGATTGTTTATTTCAATTTATCATTTCATATTTAAATTATCAAAGATTCATATATCAATGTGTTTTTTATTTTTTTATTTTTAGTTTAACTGTTGTATCTTTAAATTATTTATTTGGTTTCCACGTTAAGTTTAAATTATATAAGATTTATAATATATCATAGTTTTAATAATTTTAGATAGCGACATGTGTCATGATTTAAAGTACAAATTTACATTATTTATTTTCTAATTAGAAATATGTGATGATTTTAAGTAAACTTTTATATTGTTTATTTGAAATTCTTGAATATGTAAGAACCATATATGCTTCTTCTTTGTTTTTTGATCTTTTGAATTTAATTATACTATTTCAAAATTGTTTATTTAAAATTTTTATGTTCATATTTGAATTATATAAGATTCTTATATCATCGTGCTTATAATTTTTTGAATTTATCAATTTTTATTGATTGATCATAAAGTCATTGCAATCGAGTATATGGGATTTAGTTGATTTATCATCTTTATATTTTTAACATGTCTAATTAAAAACCATTTTGGTTTCATTAGCCAACGTTGTTAATTAATTTTTTGTTAAATTTAATTTGAGTTTTTAAAAAATTAAACCCGTCCATCGGACGGATTCTTATCTAGTTTATATATAAATAAAAGAAAAAGAACATGTTAGTTATATCAAAATTATAAAACAATAAAGAATTTTAACTTATCATGGGAAAATTGAATGATAAGTCCGTTACGTGTAAACGACTAACCAATTATTGTAGTAATGATAGTTTGATAGGTTAGAGTAGGTGCTTAACACTAAAGTAAGTGTGATACTATAGAAAAGTATAATCGAGACGCTTAGAAAATTAACATCTTCCGAAGGAGCACGAATGCAAGAAGGAAGTTAAATAATTTTCACTACATAATACTAATTAATCGGTTAGCAATGGGAACAGTTCAGTGATATTCCTGGTATAGTAGATGCTAGAATGATCCGGATTCATGAATCTACATTGTATTCTCACGATTCTCTTTTGCATTTTTTTCATGTGATCTTTAGAGTCTACATGTTGGAGAGAGGCGAATAATTTGTAGTTTCGTGTTGATATTTGTAGCGTCTTTGTTAGTGTTCTTTTATTTGGATTTGAAAATTGTCCTTTTTTAGAAAAGGGTTTTTAAAAAAAATTAAAAAATAAATAATGATATACAAAAGAGCCTACGAGCAACATCATCGGTCATATCTAGCAGAGTCTCTAACTATTAAAATGAAGAAAAAATGGATAAATGAGGAGAGAGTGATAGAGACGTTTCTTGTTTGAGATACTCATAGGAAACGTTTCTTACACATGTTCTTTTACAATTAGCCAAGTTGAAATACTTTTCAATAAATTATTAATATAAATTAAGAGACAAAATGATGGTGATGGTCTAACATACTAGTAAGCCAGAAACAGAAAAGAGAGAAGAGCTAACAAAGTAGCTAATTAAGGAAGAAGATGAAGGAAAGTGATAGAGGAGAGAGATTCCAACCAACTCACTGACCGTATAGACAAGAGGAATTTCGAGTTAAGTAGGCCTATTTAAACAACAAAAATTAATGAGAGGACCAAAATGAGTTCATGGATGTTGATAACAATATCTCGAAATGAGAGTTTTTACACATATTTTAGATATTTTTGTTCTTGAGTGTTTTTGTCCCACATTTCATTACAAATTCTAAGTGTCGGATTCAATATCAACAATGGATCCCACCAAAAAAAAGTATCATCTCCATTGCCTATATTAGTCTTGAGGAAGGACCAAGCATTCTGTCTTAGCTTCAAAAGAGAGCGGAGCATCCATGAGTATTTGTAGTTCTTCTCATTTAGAGCCAAAAAGAATGAGACAAGCCACCTAGCTAGAGAAATTAGATAGGTGGTAAAAGTATGGATCATTTTCTTGTTATTAAAAAAAAACAAAACATGTGGAGATCGTTTCCTACACCATTGTCGGAGATGTAGATGATGCGTCTTAATTAGATTGGTGAAAAGAATCCAAACTTGGGCCAATCTCACCCTGAATCCGAGTGTTAAAGGTGTGTGACCAAATCCAAAAATTAAGTCGCCCATAGGCTTGGATATATGGGTAACCCGACCGGATTCAGGTAGGACCCGACCGGATTCGGATAGGACTTGACCGGATTCGGGTAGGACTCGACCGGATTCAGATAAGACCCGACCGGATTCAGGTAGAACCTGATCAGATTTATGTATTTAGGACCTAACATGATAATTGTAAAAATTCGGTTTGGTTTTAGTTTGGATCCTATTGGGTTTGAGTGGATTTATGTTTAAATTTTCAAAACCTATAAATACCCAATAAAAACGGATTCCTTTCGAATTGGATATAAAATATCCGAATATACTCCAAATCTACATGTATACGGTATACCCAAAATGTAACCAAATATTCGATAGTACACACATACACAAACACATAAAACTCACAAAATAGAGAATTTAACTCCATATTGACATCTAAAGACTGAAAATGGTAGAGTAGAGAACAAATCCAAATCACTCAATGGAAATACAAAGACAAGAGACTAGAGAATATGCGGTACTTATGTGGGTATCCGATAATATCCCGATCTGAACCGAAACCCACATGTAGGATATAGAACCAAATAGAGTAAATTGATCATACTTTTAACCGACTTGAACCGGATTTTTCCCATCGGTTCCCGATTGAATTTTTGGGTTCAGATTTCTCCATCTCCTAGCATCTGGCTTCTCTGTCGCAGCATCTTTCTCTTCCCTTTCCCCACCGACAATTCTATTCACATCATTCATCTCCGATCAAAAACTCCTCTTTCCGATCACAATGCATGCTCTCAAGGACAAAGTCTCACAAAAACTTTCCAATCTCTTCGCCGATTCCCCAAGCCAATCTGCTTCTCCTCGCTATTCCAACTCCGATTCTCCAAAGGTATGTTCTTTTCGAATTAAGAACCCTAAAAGTTTCATCTTTTTATGTCCCTAATTGTTGTTTACCTATTTTCCTGAGATGGGTCTTGATTTGAATGTCGTTTGGTTGATATATGTGTAGGCTAGGTTGAATTCAAGTGTAGGCAAATCGTTGTCTTCGTATTTCTCATTTGTTGTTCCTCAATCTGGGAATGATGATGATTCTGAATCATGCCCACCTCTACCCATTAGAACAGACAGTTATGAGTCTATTGAGAATTGCAAATCTGGAAATGGGCATGATCAAGCTGGGACCTTTAAGGAATCAGATAAGGATTGTGAGTTACGTGTTTCTGCGAAAGTCGAAGAAAGCGGTAATGATTACTTTCTAGGGGTGAAGCAGATGAGGGAATTAACAGAAGGCTCTGTTTTTATTACTGCTAACTTGTGTGAATTCTTGCACGCGAGTCTTCCGAATATTGTAAGAGGATGTAAATGGATCTTGTTGTATAGGTAAGGAAGTTTATTTTCATTTTTTGTTTGGAGGTTTTAGAATTGTGGTTTTTGGTGTTAACTTTTTATCGGATGAAGGGCAGTACGTTGAAACATGGCATATCACTTCGTACGCTGCTTCGAAGAAGCGGAGAGCTTCCTGGTCCTTGTTTACTGGTTTGTTTGTTGACCTCTATGCTCTTTGGTAAGGTTTTGACAAAGTTAATTGGTACAGCAGATCTTAGTGTGTGATGATTTGGTATGGTGCAGGTTGCTGGAGACAAAAAAGGTGCGGTTTTTGGCGCTCTGCTGGAATGTCCACTGCAACCTACTCCTAAGAGGAAATATCAGGCGAGCTAACTAACTCTTACAATAATTTCTCGTTAGGATAATATTTAGTTTCCTTATTGCTGATTCTCTTCACATGTTTTTTGATGATAGGGTACAAGCCAGACATTCTTGTTCACAACTATATATGGTGAACCACGCATATTTAGACCTACCGGTAACCTTTTGGACTGCCTCTTTTTTCTTTTCCATCTCAATAAATCGCATAGGTAGCAAATAGATTTGTGGGACGAAGAATATAGAGAAAATTGAAAAGTAAATTTGAAGAGAATACTTGAGAAGTCTCTTTAAAATCAGATCTTGAGAATATTTGGTTCCAACTGATTTTTATCAGAATTCTTCTTGGTTCTTGTCAGCAAGACTTGATCCACACTTCTTTTAGTTAGTTGAATTGTTGACATACTATCTATTGAAAGCAGAGTAACTTGTTTAGGAGAAGTTCCAGAAGGATGCACCTTTACTGTTTTTTGGATGACTGTCTTTAATCTTTTGTCCCTACATAGTGATTCAGGCCCGAAAACTATAAAGCAAAACCCCTCAAGTATGTGTACTTAACTCACGTTACCTCTCTTATGAATTTGTATGCAGGCGCCAACCGATATTACCTGATGTGTATGAATGAGTTTTTGGCGTTTGGAGGTGGAGGAAACTTTGCACTATGTTTAGACGAAGATTTGTAAGGCACAATTTGGCTCAATCTCATTTTGAAAATTTTCACTTTTAATCATTTCGAGGATACTCAAACTGAACGTTTCTACTTAAACAAGGTTGAAGGCAACAAGTGGACCTTCTGAAACATTTGGGAACGAATGTTTGGCTAGCAGCACGGAGTTTGAGTTAAAGAATGTCGAGGTATAGCTATATAAATATATGCAGTATGTGTGTGCTAATATCAAGTTTCCACCTCGTTCAACATATTATGCAATCTTACTTGGGTCTTGAAGTAATCAGTGAAAGTTCATATTGTTAAATCTGCAGCTCTGGGGGTTTGCGCATGCATCTCAATACCTCTCCTCCTGATCTTGGAGATCCCTTTCTTTGTCAAGAATCGAGATACCTCAATAGAAAGAAAATCTTACAGTCGTTTTTCAATCCGTTAATTGTTTTCAAAGTTATGATTAGGCTTAAGGACAGTTTTTTAAGGCTTTAATCTGTTGAAAGAGTGCCAATATAACATGTTTGTATTTGTTACCGAGAATACTAACTCAGCTCTGATATTTGACTGTAATTCTTAGATAGTGCTATTGTTTATTATCTAAATCAGATTCATCTTGTTTAAAGAGATATCTCAGATGCGGATGAAAGTTTGAAATCTACTTGCAATCTACCTGATTTGTTGTTTTTAAACTGTGAGATCTGAAATTCTATATTTTGTTTACATGTATTGTACATCATTGTCATATATTTGGTTGCTTTACCTTTTATGTGTGTTAGAGAGATTTCTGAAGTGAATTAGAGAGTGAGAAAGCAGGTCTTTGAGAAGGATATGACCGGAAGGGTTGCGGTTTTTGAAAATGGTCGGGAAAAGGAAATTTTGTTCAGTGAACGTCCTCTTCAGTTTGTGGGCTGCGGTTTTTCTTCTTCCAAAAGGGTTGTTTGGAAAAGGTTGAACAAATATGTAGCTTTTCTTGGAGTGGCGCTCCTAATTCTTTAAGAGGGGCTAAAATTTCTTGGGAATCGGTCTCAGAAGACTTCAGGATTAAAGCACTGTCTTCGGTCTCAAGCTTATTTGGCTACTATTTGCTGGTGCAGGATTCTTATGGGTTTCTTGGAATCAGAAAGCTGTCATTACGGGCAGACTAGTCAAGCTGCGCTCCCTAGCTCGTCCTTATATCTCTTGTCAACTTCAATCTGGTTCCTCTGCCCACTTCTGGCACGATGACTGGATTGGTTTAGGTCTGTTTATTAACCTGCCATGCTCAAATGGTCCCATGACTGCTTGTCTTGTTTCTCAAGATACTGGTAATGGCTCTTGGCTTTTACCGTGTGGAAGGCACCCATTATTGGTTATTCTTAGGGCTTGTTTACCCTTTCAGCTGCCAGTTCTATCTCTCACTGCCTCTGATTTCTTCTTCTAATGAACCTCTTGCAATCTTCTCAACTGCAAAGTTTTTGGGACAGCTTGCATCCTCGGTCAGCTTATGTTCCTTGGTTTAAATCAGTCTAGTTCAAGCAAAGAATCCCCAAACATACCTTTATACTTTGGCTGAATATTCGTTATAGATTAACAACAAGAGACCGACTCAATGAATGTGCCATCCAAGTCTTCTCTGTTCCGCGGTCTTGGAAACTAAATCATATCTCTTCTTTGAGTGTCCTCTTGTCGTTGAGGTTTGGAGTTCCTTCTTCGCTTACACCACTCTTTCTCCTCCATCTTCTTTTCACCTTGTTGTGAATTTGGGTAATAAGATCAGCTTCATCAAACTCAAATCCCAATATAATGTGTAAATTGATATTCCAAGCATCCGTCCTACATAATCTGAAAGAGCGGAATTCTAGACCATACTTCATTCTAAATCAGGTGAAGCATGCATGTTATTTTTGAGAAGGAAGCAATTAAATACTCTCTTCAACAACACCTTTACATAAAACTATATATATAGTATAACTTCTTAACTAACAAAAGATCCGCTGTAGCACATTGGCTTAAGCAAACATTCTAGTTTAATACTGGATCAAAATTCCGGGTTCGAAGCCCGGCAGCGGAAAATTCCTTTTTATTATTTTTATTAACCAGATTTTAAACCGCGGGACGATTTGTTTTCAAAATTAGTGATTTTTAAAATTTAATGGTTATATATTATATAAAAATTTTTGCAAATTATATTATTTTATAAGATATTTATATTTTATAGTTTACAATCGTTATTAAGTAACGTTATATCACAAACAATTTTTGTTTTATACAATTTACTTTAATCAGGATCATTCGATATGTCTAATATTGGTGATGTTAAAAAAGTAATAAAATGAAAATTTAACCGTATTGAAGCAGCATGTTAATAATGTTTTAAAATTTTTGATTCAAACTCGTCTCGTCATATAACCCCGTCCTGCAATATAACCCCTTCCTGCAATATAACCCCGTCTTGCAATATAACCATCCCATGTTATTTTAACTCTTTATATATGTTAAAATGTTTTTATATTATAAATTTTTTATTGATTTTAAATATATGAATTATAATATTTAAAACTTCTTAAAAACTCGTCCCGTTATATAACCTTGTCTACCAATATAACCCGTCTCGTGTTATTGTAACTCTTTACATATGTTCAAATGTTCACAATATTATAAACTTTTTATTGATTTTAAATATATAAATTATATTATTTAAAACTTTTTAAAAGTTTAAAATTTAACATTTCCGGTAAAATTAAGTAGTTAAACTAAAAAACCGAGTGAAACGGTATCTAATTTTAAATTTGGATGCTTATTAAGTTGAGCTTCTTGTTCTTTCGGGATTTGGATTCATTTTGATCTTATTTATAATATGATTTTGAATCAATATCTAAACATTTTAGCCGATATAGGACGTTAAACACACACCTTTTTCATCAATTGGGTAATATATATTCATTTCAAAAATTTTGAATCCCAATATATGCAGAACAAAAATTGAGATTTTTTTAACTTTATGGATTATATGACGATTCAAAACAGTTAAAAAAATGTTCAAACAAAGATGATAGGAGAATTTTATTTCTAAATCTTAACCAAATCTTGTAAATATCTATATTTTTAAATATGGAATATCCGGTTCATAATTTCGGATATGTTTTGACCCGATCCAAAAAAGATATGAACTATCCGGTGTAAAATTTATGAAGTAAATTTTTGATCGGGTCAGGTACCAAATTTGTCGGATAACAATTTAACCCACCCGCTAAAAATATACTTCAAAAATACTAGTATAGATGATTCGGTTGGGTCGTGTGTCGGATCGGATAAAACAGTTGTATTCTGATTCGCCAAGTATAAAATGCTTTGCTACCGAATGTGAAAGAGATCATAGGTATACGGAAAGCTTTGCTATATCTGTATCTTGTAGGCCAAGTGAAGATAGTTAGTTCTTCATGATAGCTAGTTTATGTCTTGTTGCATAGGATTGTTATGGTTTGATAATCTGATTAATCTTGGGGAATGTTGTTGTAATGTTTGATATAAAACACGTTCTCCAACGGGAGTGCATACAGAAAAGAACAGCCAAACCTCTCTGCGTTCTTCTAAGCAAGCCTAATCAGCCTTTTTCTCTGTTTAGCCCCTGCTCCAATCGATTTTGATCACCGGAAGACACAAAGCCCATTTTTCACAACTTACGGATTAGTTTGTTAGATCAATGATTGAGACAAACATGAGAGTGCAACGCTTTCCCTCGGAGCTGGTTAAACCTTTTATTGCCAACTATATATGTTGCGTGGGAAAAACGGTCTATTTCCCCACGAGAACTATGACATCATAACAGATAGAGCCCAAACTTTAATCCGATCCAGATGTCTCTGAAACAATACTTCTCAATTTATATTTCCCCGAATCGATAGTTTTAATCTTATATCTCCCTAAAATAATAGTTCTCATCTAATTATCCACAGCCATTGGTTTTGTTTGGTTTAATGTTGGTTTAACCAATTTACAAAGATAATAAACCGGATTAAACCTAATCAAAACCCGATTACAACTGATTCCCTAATAACCCGACTATAAACCGATTCTCTGATAAACCCGATTTCAATCTGTTTTGGGGATTATCATGTTCGTCATCATGAACCAGATCGGGATCGAAAAATGATTTGTTTCCCGGTTTGATTCTTTTTCCCCTTTTGTGATATTGGGTTGGAATCTTGAGACCTGGATCTTGAAAAAGGTTGAAACTTTACGTGGTGTTGATTTGTTCTTGATGAACTGATTTTGATTTGGTGATTGGTTAGATTCGGATTTGAATAATTACATGTATCTAGAGGATGATGATGATGTCTCTGAGAATAATAAGGTCGGAATTGGTAAAAGACCTTTGGAGGTTGTTGGTGAGATTAGACAGACCAAATCACTTAAATTAATGGGTTTTTCGATTACTTATGAATTTGTACCTCTTGAGTTGGATTCTCCATTATTAAAAAAGCTTCTTCTCGTGAAGTGCATATTTCATATTCGAATTGATGACGATGATAATGAAAAGAAGCTGAACGATAGATCTCTGTTTCGTCTTTTTATGTTAATTTTATACTATTTTTTGCTTATAATTTTAAAAATAAATTCGATTTCGACAAGTGGTGAAGCCATTAAAATGATTCGGTGAAGAAGAAGAAGAATAAATTAGATGACTTATGGTTGGGTTTTAGATTGGGTCGGATTTTTGAATTGGGTCAGGTTTTAGTTTTGGTTTAATTGAATTTGTGTGGTTTTTTATCAGGTTTAGTTTGTAAACCGATTAAACCCAGTTCTGTGGGGTTTTAGCTCTCGAACTATTGACTCGAGGACATTAAACTATGAAACTTTCAATGGGAGGGGAAATAGGAATAGATTTTTTATTTTATGGACATTTGGACCGAAGTTAAAGTTTGGGCTCTATCTGTTATGATGTCATAATTGTCGTGGAGAAATAGACCATTTTTCCACGTTGCGTGTGTATCAGAGTTTTGCCCATTTGGGCTCTGTTTTTTTTTTCTGGCAGCATGCTATGATTCTTAATTTATAGAAGTTTTTTAAAAAAAAAACAAACAAAGAAGACTATGAAGTGTGCAAAGTATAGTCCACTAAAAAAAAAAAAAAAAATTGGAGTTAGAATAAAAAAAGACTATGAGTGTGTTAATTATTTAATAATGTTTAAAGAGATTTTAATATTTTTTAAAAGGATTTTTCAGAATACTAATAAAATTATAAAAGATCAAAATTACATATTTTGTTTCTAATTCTCAATTATTTAAAAATATAAAAGGATTTTTTAAAATTACAAGACAAACTGAAATCACTAAACCGTAGATGACTATACAAACCGTGAGAGCGTAATGCTTATTTGATTATTATGTCAAGAAGTCAATTTGAATTCCTAAGTTATAACGGGTATAAGTAAATTAACAAGGGGATGACAAAAAAAAAAAAAGTAAATTAACAAGGGTATTTTAGGTATTCTCGTCTAAACCTCAATGATCTAGAAGATTAAGCAAGGGTATTTTCGTATTCACAAATCCAATCATTTAACAGTATAAATAAAGATGTTTTCTTTCTCTCTAGTAGCAATCCCTAATTCACGACTCCTTTGCAAATTAAATCGTTTTTCGAACGGTCTTCTCTTTTTGAATTCTCCGATTCAAATCCGTTAACGTTCCGATCAAAATTCAAAATTCTCTCGACATCTCTTCTTTCTCCGGTGAAGAAGATCGATCATAGTGGTGGATCCAACGGACGAGATCGCAATTGGGGAATCTGTTTGTCACCGAAACAGAAGTATAATTTCTTTTCTCAATTTTTAGGTTTCTTTACTTCAAACAAAAGTAGCGAAATAGGAAAATTAGCGATGTAGAAATTTGTAATGATTTCTCGTTTCTTTGTCTTATTCATCATCATGAGACGAACCTGTTATAAGTTTTTTGATGGTTCATGTTGCTAATTTTCACTATAATTGTCTTGTTCATCGTTAAGTTACAAGATCAAGAAGAACTCTAGTGATTTCTTGTGACATCTATTGTTTGTTCTTTTCACTATAATTGTCTTGTGACATCTATTTTTCTATTTTGATCATTATTTCATCGCTGGAGTTGCATTTCTAAATCTATTGCAGTGTTATCGTATGATTATGCAAGAAATCAAGTTCAGGTATCATTTTATGTTGTGAGTTTGTATTGTGTTTGGGTGTTTTCTTATCAAATTTCAGCCTTAAACTTTTCTTGGTAGTGTATAAGTTTTTCCGTTTCCTCAGTTAATGATATTGTGCGTATATGTGTTTGTTTTTCTCATGTTATATGTTGAGTGGTCTACTGAATCTGAATACGTTTTTTGGCGTTTTGCATTCACTGACATCACTTATGGTATTTCACTACTTTTTTTTTTTTTTCATCAGGTATTTCACTACTTACAAAGCTCTTATTCTTGTAGGAAAATCTTAGTGGGTTATGTTTTAATAATCGTATGTATAAGTATTCAGTTTATATGTAAATTGCAGGAGGGGCAGCCCCGGCTCACATGGATGGGCGGAGGTGCGACGGCCTAAGGTTTTTTTTTTTAATAAAAATTTTACATAGAAAAAAGGCCCAAATATTTTTAAAAAAAATTATTAGTATGAGAATTATATTTCAAGAGGCTTAATTCTTTATAAAAAAAATATAAAAAGGCCCAAAATTTTAATAGAACAATTTTTACTGTAAAGAATCTGTAATTTTTTTTTGAAAATAGGTAAATTTTTTTTTTTATATATAATAATAGGCTAAAAAAAATTTTTTTGCCCTAAGGCTCCCAAATATATTGGGCCGGGGCTGAGGAGGGCATAAGCATTGTAGAGAAACTGAAAGGAGTTGTTTAAATCTCTTTGAAAGGTACGCACTCTAGTAGCTCATATTTGTTTAAAACACATAAAAGTTCTATAAATAACTATATTGTTTTTAGAGAACGCCACTGGGTTATAAGTTAGTCAAATAATCCATTTTTATAACTGTATTCTTGGACAATATGTAAGGAAACATACATTGTGTACTTTTGAATTGGGTTAGTTTATAATTTGTGTTTATTCACACTACGTCAAACTCTCTCCTTGTTATTGATAATCTTTTTTTTTTTTTTCTTTCAAGAGAAGGAAGGGATCCTTAAGCTTTAAAGAACAAAAGCCCCGGAGAGACCATTCACTAGCCAATATGAATAAGGTGTGCTTTATTTGTTCTCCCTCTCGTTTTTCCAAAAATGAGACAGACCAGTCCTCTGGTCTGGCTTGTTCTGCATTTATTTTACATGCTTAGCGGGTTGAGCTCATCAACTCTTATTAGATATGGTAGTAAAAGCACATAATATAAGACATACAAAACACGCTCAAATGGTAATTCAAACCCAAAAACACAAAAACACATATCTAAACACAAATTCTAACACACAAAACACATTCCATCACAAAAATATATATTTTTTAAAATGGTCGTTAACACAAAACAAACAAAACACGCACGCTCAAACGTAATTCAAACATACGAAAAACACAACACACAAACACACATCTAAATGCAAATTCAAACACACAGACACAATACACATTTCATCGCAAAAACACACAGAAACTGGTTTGAGAAGCAAAATCGAAGAGTTGTGAGATTAACTTGTGTACGATGGTGGTTTGGATTCGACGATGAAGAAAAATTGCATGTGTCATGCCTATGTTGCCATTGATGGTATGTTAGATCTCATTTCCTCCATAGTCAATAAATCGATTTGTCTCCTTTGGTGGGATCATTAATAGTAATTTCGATTCAGCGAAAATGAAGATCAAGGTGAACTGTTTTCAATTCCAAGACGAGTAGTGGTTTCAATATTTGGTAAAATAGTAGTTAATTCTTACTGGTAAAAGTAGTTTGTAAGTGGTGGTGTTTCCAATTTCAGGGTGAGCTCGTAACAGTGGCGGGGAAGATATTACTGATGATGGTGGTGAAGATGATATGTGGAATATCACGTCAAGAGAAACATCAATGGACACGATAAGTTATAACTCAACGATTAACAAGTATAATATTGTACTATATACTAGTTACCGAACTAAATAAAGAATAAATAAGTATTTTATCAGTTAAAATATAGGTAACTTGTTATAAAATGATGTATTTAATATCTTAGCACGTTACAAGTATGTGTAGTCCGTTAATATATATTATTGTTATGACTATCATTATAAATAATCTCTTATAATAATTTTTATTAAAAATAATAAAAAATTAATAATATTAAATTGATATTTTTTTATTAATTTGTATGATATTAAATGGTTTAACACAATAAATATACATTTAACAAATAATATATGAATTTATCGAGATAGTATACTAGTTAACATGTTAATCAAATAGTTATCCGAATCTATCGCGATACTATACTAGTTAAAATGTTAATCAAATAGTTATCCAATCAAATTACAAAATATTTTATATAATCCGGTGGTAAATAGTGTTCCCGAATTCAAATGAATAGTTTTGTGAGGAGGTTAATGAACAGTATCACGTGTATGAGGTTAATGAACAGTATCACATGTACAGTATCTCGTATTGAACAGTGTTTTTGGTAGTGGCATATTGTGTAAATTAAACAAAATAAGAAGGACATGTATGGTTTTAATTTCTTTCTCTTTCCTACTTACCTAATTCTCATATTTCTATTACCAAATCTTACATTATCTACTCCTCTATGGTTTTACATTTATATGACCCTTATAACAACTATTAATGTTGCATTCATTTAAAAAACGTTTTTTTTTTTTTATGAATAGAATTTTACATTCATACAAAAAATCAAAAATCAAAAATAAAAGAACATAAGCCAACTTGATTGCTCACTTAACCGCAAGGTAGTCTTCTATACCGAGAAGATCCGGTTCAAAGATTCTCCAAACGGCAACGTTTCGTCTTTCTCCACAACCTTCGTCTTCGCGATACACTCTCAGATCCCAACACTAAGCGGCCATGGAATGACGAAAACGGTAGCAAACATACAGAAGCAGCAAGAAGAAACAGAATCAGGGATATTCGAGGTTGATCCACAAGAACCAATGGTACGCTAAAAAATTTTGAGACTCAGTTCTTATCTAGAGCGAAAGGTTGTTTTGTTTGGTTTTAAAATTTGTAAAATAAAAATGCAAATAAATAGACGATTAAACTTATAAATTAAAGGCATTGGGGTATAGGGTATTTCAAAACACAATGACTAGCAGGATAAACGAAACAATAAATTCAGTTATGAAAAACCATTCTCAAACATGAACACAAATCTAGACTAACTCTCTCTCAATAAATTAATCACCAAATTTGACTACCCAACTACTAAACTCTCATTTGTAGTTTCCTAATCAAATTCGCATTAACGAGTTGGTTCACAATGCGTCACATTGCTTAATTTACATTAGTTCAGGCATTCTATCGAACACTTTTGATGCATAGAAAAAATTATATTCTAAAACAAGGTGCTCAATCCTATTCTAGTATTAAGAACACGTATATATAAGAACCTAAAGATGGAGAATTCCTAATGACAATCTATTCACTAATTCATTGACTTTCGACTTAGAACCCTAAACCCAATTGGAAGACTACTCACTCATTGCAAAAGAAATAACACAAACAGATGTAAAAGAAAACATGATTCAATTGAATAGAAATGAAGTAGGGTTTAGAAATATTCTCCAATTTGTTAAAGAAGATGAATCTCTAATCCAGAGTACTAGTTTACAAAGGAGCTCTCATAAAAATTGCAGAAAAGAAACGTGTCGTGAAAAATTAGGTCTTTGGGTTTTCATACCCAATTACAGAAAATAAAAGATAAATCCGGTTAAAAAAAACCTGAACTAGGCATCAAGGAGTTGCCCGATGAGATTTGTCTGATGTCATTCATCAGCAGGCTTGGGCAGGAAAATCGGAATTGGGGCATCGCGATGAGGTTTGCTCGATGTCATTCTCTAGCGGAGTTGTCTTGAATCACTATTTTCCCGTTTCTTCTCTTAACACCTGTTTTTGACAAGAAAAGCCTCTAACTCCAACATAGCTTCCTAAACCTGTACAAGACTCAAGATGCGATCAAAAAGACACAAAATACGAACAAAGATGCGACAAACGATTCAAAACGAATACTAGACAAATGACAAAAGACGCTAAAAACGCAATACATCAATGGAGCCAGAATGTGACTTAGAATCTTCATCTAAACATAGAGTGATTTCAACTTGTTGCCTTCAACTTCGAAGTTTCCTTCACCTCCATACGCCAAAAACTCATTCATACATATCAATGTCTCTAGGGCTTGGTTCACAATGTAGGGGCGAGATCAAAGACGAACAAACGGTTATCAAAATATATATATTTAGGTGTATGTGAATGTTTTATTACAAACTTGAGATTTGGAAAAATTCTTTACAAAGATGCAAAGATATACGTTGGAGGTTCGCCTTGGAAAACAAGAAACGAAGGTTTGAGTAGCTTCTTCGAACATCCATGTTAATATGATATGTAATAAAAACGGGAGGGACGATCAGAGGGTTATAGTTTTGTCACATTTAGAGATGCTGAATCTGCAACTTATAGTTTTGTCACATTTAGAGATGCTGAATCTGCAACTGAGAGTTGCGAGAAATTAAGATTTGTCTTATAATCATATTTTTTTAGGGAATTTTGCCAAATGTACCATATTTTGGGAAAAGCCTAGCAAATGTACCACATTTGAAATGGATTTAGCATTCATACCACTTTTGGTGTTAGTGTGGCAACTCTTGGACGATTTTGCCCTTCTCTGTGCGTCAGGAATGTGTCAGGGAAAGGAGCTACAGTGAGACGCCGGTTGGGAAACAGGGAGCGGCTGCATTAAATGGATGTCTACAGATCTTGTCCCCGATTGAAAATTCTCTGTTGCGTCTAGATCTTGTCCCCGATTTCATCAGCTTGCTCTATTATCATGAATCTCAGATGATATGGTTTTACCAGTCTGCAGAGATCTGGATTTACTCGGGGACAACATCTCTTAATTATCCATCGCCAGATGATGTGGTTTTACTAGCCAGATATCTGGATTAACTCGGGGACAACTTGATCTTTATTTTATTCTTCCAGAGAGCCGATGACGAAGATCTGGATTTACTCGGGGACAACTTTGTTTTACCAGCCAGAGGGACGAAACCGGTTACCAATGCGCCAGGAGAGAGAAAAAGGACGGCAGAAAGTTGTCCCATCAACCGTAGGATCTTGTCTCAGAAAGTTGGAGGGTAGAATCGTCTTTTCAGATGACAAATATAGTATGGATAATAAGTGGGCTGTGAAAGTGGTACTGGGTCTAAACTTTCTGAGAAAAGTGGTACTGGGTCTAATTTTCCCTTTTTTTATTAACTACACATTGACATAATTAATAGAGCTTGGTTTTTTTAAGAGGTTTAAGACATAAACAGATTGATGAAGAAGATAGTTCCGCCTATATTTCCATCTTCTAATCCATTCTTTCAAAAGTCTTGGGGATATAACAAAATTATACAGCCATAAAAAAAGAATTTGGAGATGGAACTTGTGCGTCGTGTTTGAGGATTCTGTTTTATATCAAACACTAGAACATTTTCCAAAATTAATCAGATAATCAAACCATAACATTCAAGTAATGGCTGAGAGGATCAGAGGACACAAACTATAAATCAATACAAAAGCTACATATAGATTGATGCTATTAATCAAGCAATGGCTGAGAATAAAGAACGATATGAGGAATAGCAAAGCTTTCCAAATACCTATGATCTCTTACACATTCTATAGCAAAACATCGTATACTTGGCGAACAAAAAAGATTTTTTTCCACTACCGGGTTTTGAACCCAAAACTCGGATTCAGTCAGTATTAAACTAGAATAGTTGCATTAGACAATGTGTTTCAGCAGGTCTTTTGTTAATCTAAGAATTTATTTGGTACTAAAATCGCAAACAAAACATAGCTATCATGAGAACTACCTATCTTCACTTGGCTTACAAGATACAAAGATAGCAATGTTTTCCGAATTCATATGATCTAATCTCTTGCACATTCTATAGCAAAGCGTTTTATACTTGGCGAATCAGAATAACTGTTTTATCCGATCCAACACACGACCCAACCGAGTCATTAATAAAAATAACCAAAAAAAAAAATTTCCGCTACCGAGCTTAGTACCCAGAATTCTGATCTGGTATTTACTAGAAGATTTGCTTTAGCCAATGTGCTACAGCGGATATTTTGTTAGTTAATTAAGTTATACGGTATATACAGTTTTATGTGAAGGTTTTGTTGAAGAGAGTATTTAATTGCTTCCTTCTCTCTTATATATTCATTTCCTTTTCTGCTTCCTTTTCCGTTTTTGTTCTTAAAAATATCGTGCATGCTTGGCCTGATTTAGAAGATTAAGTATGGTCTAGTATTCCTCTCTTTCAGATCCTGTAGACGGATGCTTGGAATATCAAATCGTGGTGTGAGCTTTGTTTCTTATCTCCAAACTCCAAAGCAACGAAAATGATAAGTCTTGGATGATAAAGTGTGGTGTGAGCGAAGGAGGAACTCAAAGAAGAGGTATGATTTAGTTTCCAAGACCGCGGAACAGAGAAGTCTTGGATGGATTCATTCTCCATCCCTTGAGTTTGGGGATTCTTGGTAGAACTAAACTGATTTAAACCAAGGAACATAAGCTGACTGAGGAGGCAATCTGTCCCAAGTTTTTGAATTTGAGAAGATTGCAGTCAGAAATAGAACTGGCGGACGAGAGGGTAAACAAGCCCTAAGAAGAACCAATAATGGATTGGGTGCCTTCCATGCGGTACAGTAAGAGAGCTTCTAGTTAATTTTGAGGAATTGTTGACATTACAAGAGCTTCTAGACCTAGTCAAACGTCACTTTTACACTCCATGCCGTTCTACTTATCAACACTTAAACAACGCGCCGTTTTACTCTTAAAAATCAAGATCATTGTCCTCATGATTAGCGTTTAAACTCTTTGATGTAACAATGCAGCATTTGATTTCTAGAAGAATAAAACAACATCATCATTCTATATTGAAGAACCAAGCTTTGCATTGCTCTTCTTCCTTGGACTATTTTGTGACGGGTCGACGACCTTTGTCCGGACCACCAATTACACCCCATTCCTCAAACTGTGTCTGCCTCGCTCTTGCCCTTTCTTTCTCCTCTTCGGATTTTTCGGAGTAACAGTAAGGACAAGAAACTCCATACTCGTACTCTGAAGCTTCTATGACTTCATCACTTATAGGTTGCTTGCATCCATAGCAGAGTTTATGTGTTCCTTGTGCTAGACCATGTTCCACAGATACACGCTTGTCAAACACAAAGCATTCAACTTCCCACAAGCTCTCTGTTTTAGGGACTTCTTCAAGGTACTTTAATATCCCACCTTTCAGATGATACACATGATAACAAAAATGCTTTGATCTTTAAGTACCTTTGGAACCAACAGCTCAATGGTTAGATGTTATATTAGATTACCTCTTCGAAACCTTGGCTAAGAAGGAAGCTTGAAGCTTTCTCACATCTGATTCCTCCAGTGCAATACATAGCAATTCGTGGCAGCGTCTTTGGTTTTTCAGCTTTTCTTCTTTATGGATGATCTCAGAAAAATCCTCTTTGTCCACCTTTGCTTGTGTTTCATTGCATTCTTGCTTCAATGCAAATTGATTCTCCACCCAAGATGGGAAATTTCTGAAAGCTGTGGTACATGGATCCACAGCTCCTTTAAACTTCCCAATTCTAGTCTCATAGGTATTGCGCACATCGATCACTACTTGAAACACAAAAGTACCTTGACAATGTGTTATGGACCAAAGTTTTTTAAGCAAAAGCTTCCTTTTAATCCAAGCCTCTTTCTAGAGAATTAGGTTAATTGTTGGAGCTTAATTTCTAATTGATCATAATAGACCCTTATATAGGTTTCCATACAACTTAATCATAACCCTAATGCATAAAAGAAAACACTTAAACGTAAAAAGGAAAATATGAAAACGTCCTAAGCCTACCCTAATCATCCTAACCATAGTCTTGTATCACAATGTCAAAGATCTGATATCGTTGATCTATCTACCACAAGATTTAAACAAGATAGTAAAAAGAGGCCTCACAGTTTCTGGATCACTGATCAGTTCGTTCCATTCTTCGGGGCTCACACTCTTTCAATTGGCGAGACACTAGGCATGCCAAGCGTAACAATCTGCACAGACATAACAAAAAGTGAACAACTCTTGACAATCCACAAAACTCCTCCAGTCTCAACTTCAAAGACTATTGTGTACCTCTTTCTTGAGTTTCCCATCTAAAGGGAGCATCTTCACCAGTTGCAAGAGGAGTGCTACTGCTATGTCCATGGTGGATTGCTTCTTGCTCGGGACTCACAGGTGTCTCCACTTGCCTCAAACCATTCAATCGGATATCTCTCTGTATAAATGCCAACACTCTCTCCACTGATTCACGAATCCCACAGATACTTCCATTGATCCCTTCTGGTGCAAGAATGATTCCACCTGAAACACGCTGATGAAACCAGACAATCCAATCTATTACTGCTTCAAAATCAAAACCAAATTGTCTTGCTCAATACAAACACTCTTTTGTAAAGACTTAACCTTTCGTATCAGACAGACACTAATAATCTACAATTCTGATTGAGATAGAAGAAACGGCATACCAATTCTTCGCAGAGATCCCTGAGGGGCTTCCTGAAATCAGCATGATCAGTGGGAATTCAACCAAACCGGAATAAACCAAAACGTGGGTGTTTAAGAAAATAGAATAATATACGTCTTTGTTACCATGGAATATGTTCTTTTTTTGTCATCTGAAGTTTTATTAATAAACCAAGAGATCGTTACAAGATGAAATACATATGCGGGCGGACAATATGAATGTCCCCAGATACATTTGCCTAAAAGAGGGAAACAAAGCCCTAACATACAGAGAAACTAATTAAAACCAAACATAAAAACAAAAATTTAAAGAGAAAACAAACGTCATGGAGAAAGAGCAATTTAAGCACTATAATTGAACAAAGGCACGAGAGACACTCACAAAGCTTCCCTATAGAACCTGTAAAAGCCAGAAGCACTAATAAGACCAGATAGACTTCACACCGAAGACAAACCAGAAGCAAACCGGCAGGGAGGAAAATAAGAATCTAACGCGACCAGAGACACAAATACAACCACCAACACACCTCACCAGCAAATCAGAGAGAGCAAGGAACACTAGGGTCAAGGCAAAACCTTGAAATCGACTGGAGACAAACCACGAAAGCTCAATAATTCTTACACGCGGACACTCGTCGAACCAGCTTCAGCCACCTACAGACGTAAAACTGACGACGTCCTCGCAAGAGTATAACTAGAGAACGAATCCACTGCTTCGACTAGAACTAACTCCAAAACTTCCAAAGGAAACTTAAAGAGAGGCTAGTAGGTGACTCAGCAGCAAAATACCATCAAAATGGCTCACACCAAGAACGAACCTAGAGCAAATCGTAACCCCTAACCAGCAAGAGGATTCAAAGGAGAGGTAGAGCAAAGATCCAATTTCAAAAACCACAAACAAAGCCACCTCCATCAATTCAAGCCTCACAGACCACAACAATACCTAAAAGAAGCAACCTAAAACGATTCAATCTAACCCATGGAATATGTTCTAGTTAATTTTTTATTTTTTTATTATTTTATTTTTTGGGTTAGATTCTAGTTTTTTTTTCTTGTTAATTGCTTACAACATGTTCTAGTTAACTGCTTACAATTTTTGGATTAGTGACCTATTGGCTCTTTCTTATACAATGGAGATACCACTTCCACTACACAATCATTCTTACTTTTAACTAATATACATGCAACGACGATATCGGAATCTTACCATCTTTTAAGCTTTTAATTAAATTAAAAGACATCTACCATAGCGATTGCTTCCACGTACAATTGTATATTCACTGTATGAATTCACAAAACGCGACAAATATTTGAATCCGCAACATGTTTTACAATCGGAAATCAATCTCGGAAATGAACCTTAGGTATATCCATTCTAACCTCAAAATGTATGTTCGAAACATGCATAAGTTCCAATAAGAAAGAGTCGTATGGGTCGAAGAGTATTTTAGGCATTTTCTTTTCTTTTCTTAAAATATAATTTCCTAAATAACAAATTGCATGCATTTTCACAACTTTTTTTTTATTCGACCACATCCATTTCCCTAACTTCTTTCCATTTTATAGCTATCTTAGTAGTTTCCAACTTGAACCATAAGATTTTAAATTTTGTTCAACGGCATTTAATGCATTTTAAATAGTTTTGAGTATATTGGGTTAGGTTTTTTAATAGTAGTCAAATATCATATTAAGAACTATGACCAAAATAGATATCATATAGAAATAAATCTCTGAATTTAATATCTTTGAAAAAAATATTTTGGTTTCTTTATTCAATGGTTTCTATTATTTGAAATAGTATTAAGAAAAATTCTACAATTTTATTCAAACAACATTTATTACTCATGATTTAGGATCTGTTTTTCTCGTTTATAAACAAAGAATTACGACGTGAAACACGTGCATTTTAACATACATACATATGGAAAAATGTCAAATTTCGTGAATTAGTGAGAGAAAAAAAACACAAAATAAAATACTGAGGTGTATATAAGTTGATACATCAATCACAAATATTATTCTACTCAAATTTATTATTTGAAAAGAAGAAAAATGCGAGGGAAAAAAACAATAATCACAAGTGAAGATGTGAAGCTACTTGTGAAAATCATTGGTACAATCGGAGTCACCAATGGTCGCCCATATCAATACAAGGTTGAAGCTTGGACAAATGAAAACGATAGATATGAAACAAAGGTTGTACCAACCGAAGGAGATCCTGAGTTCAATGAAGATCTACAAATCTTTCAAGATAAGAATTTTCCAGCAGAATCTTTATATGTAGATGTTTTCAAAACGAATTCAGCTGGCACCTATTTCGTTGGGAGGGGAGTCACATTGTTGCCAACAGTTAAAGGGGTTGATTTTTACCGTGAAGTTGAGCTCTCTGGTCCTGAAGAAACTGGAATTCTTCAATTGTCACTTAATCTCATGGAATTCGAGATACTTGGTTATCTTTTTTCATAATTTATGTTGTTGTGTTCTTAATTTGATATTGTTATGAATAATGAATAATGCATACTGATAATAAGGTATCATAAATTAAATCGTGCATGTTTGCCTATGTACTAATGATAATATGAATAATGGAATTCAAGGAAGGTGTTTTGATTAATTTCTTTGGATCTTCTAATGATCAAATGTTGTAACGGCATCTCTTCTTCTTCGTGAATCATCATCATCGATGGTTGTGTTGGAATATTGATATTATAATCTAGTTAATGAATAATGGTTCTGCTTAAAATCTTTTTTTTTTTGGTATTTTACTAATGATAAATATGAATCATGGAATTCAGGCAAGGTGCTTATCAAGCTACATCATTAACAACAAATTACATATACGGACAATGTGTTAATGTTTTTTATATTTCGACGATTTAATGCTTTGGAGGCATTTCTTCTTATGCTTTGATGATGTCGTATGATGATTCGTGAAATAAAGGTGTGTTTGCTAGGTAAAGTAAGATTAGTGTATTCGAAACCTAAAAATCCAATTTCATAATCAACCCAATAATCATTATTCAGAAATTAGCAACAACGACAGTCAAGTTTTAATCTTGACCGTTCATATCAGTGCTTGGTTTGGCTTGATCCTCAATTTATCGCCGTTTCTCCGATTTATGATTAGATTTATTTTTGGGAAATTTGGATATAAAGGATAAATAATTTTATTATTGTCTATTTATGCATTCTATATTCATAATTGATTATATATATGCTTTAATATTGGTCATATATGCTTTAATATAATTAAAATCCCATTTTATTCCTAGTTTTTTAAAATCTTGCTAAACTATAAAAAAATTCCAAAATTAATTAGATTTCTTTCTAAAAACTATTTGGAGAAAATATAGGGCAAAAACAATATTTATTTACTTACCAAATTTTTTTGCCTAGATAATTCCAAATCTTCTTCTTGTTTGATTTTTTTTTTACGTTAACTTTTTCAATTCTTTGACGGAAACTTCTTCTTTGATTTTCTCTATCGGTAGTTTTTTGGATTTCTTCAATTCTTTGGAGCTTGTATATCCAGATAAGGAGAACGAAACGAGGAGAAGAAAAAATAAGGAACAAAAGAAGAGACGTCAAAGTGGGAAAATAAACTAGGGTAATCTATTCACTTATGTATAAAGCATTCTAAACTAATTAGAATGTATGTTCTAAAATTTGTAGACGTAATCTTAACCTTAATATTCAATTTTATCAGATGTAATCTTAACAATATTCAATTTCTTTATTTAAAGATTTATTTTCCTTTTTAAAAAAGAAATTCTAAATTATATAGAATTTTGTTTTCTATTTTTTGTAGAATATATAGGAAAATATAAGCATTGAATATGTTGCTCCAGCTTCATCCACGTGAGAATTTTCAAACACGCCGACTGTATGTATACTTATCAAAAACATCCTATCTAAATTCATCATTCCATATCAGGGTACAACTGCCATCATTGTCGTGGTTCGAACCCATTGTTTTCCATAATTGGCTACATAGTATGCATTTGTGGTTTGTTGACAGCTTCGTGTTTTCATTGTCTTTAGGATTCTATGTTCCAGCTTAGCTATCATGGGATTCCGTAGTTTTGTATCTGTAGCTCTCAAATCACTACAGTAATTTGCAGATTCATGTTGCACATGATACCTTCCTTCCAAACAAACTTTAGTCGTGCTAACATTTACGAGTATCAAAGCGATTAAAAATAAAATACTCTAATTCAACAAAAATAAAAACATCATTAAAACTCAACATTATCGTCATTTAAAAAGGGAGACTCACAAAAATACCCTTTTTTCAATACCCCTTTTCAAAAATGCCCCATTTGACTGTCCATTTTTAAAAATACCCCTTTTTATGTACAAAATGACTAAATTACCTTTCTTTTAATAAAAGATATCACAAATATATAAAGAAATATAACAAAATTAGGTCTACAAAATACAAAATATTTTTTGGCGGGAAAAGTGATCCTGCAATTTTTCCCGCCAAAACACTTGTAAAAGCTTATAAAACCTTTAAAATATCTTATAAAATTTTCCCGTAAAATTTTTTCCCGCCAAAATTTTTTTTTTGCGGGAAAAGTGATTCCGTAATTTTTTTGGCGGAAAAATTTTTGGCGGGAAAAATTTACAAGGTATTTTAAAGGTTTTTTACAGGGTATTTATAAGGTTTTACAACGTATTTATAAGGTATTTATAAGATATTATAAGATTTTACAAGCTATTTTATAAGCGTTTACAAGTTATAAGGTTTTACAAGTTTTTTATAAGGTTTTACAAGTTATAAATACCTTATAAAACCTTATAAGTACCTTGTAAAACCTTACAAAACACTTGTAAATACTCCGTAAAACCTTTAAAATACCTTGTAAATTTTTCCCGCCAAAAAAATTGCGGAATCACTTTTCCCGCAAAAAAAAAATTTTGGCGGAAAATTTTTTGGCGGGAAAAATTTTTACGGGAAAATTTTACAAGGTATTTTAAAGGTTTTTACAAGTGTTTTGGCGGGAAAATTGCGGATCACTTTTCCCGCCAAAAAATATTTTGTATTTTGTGGACCTAATTTTGTTTCAAATAAGGGTAAAATGGTCATTAAAAATTAAAAGAGGGCAAATTTAAAAATGGACTCTCAAAGGGGGCATTTTTGAAAAGGGGTATTGAAAAAACTCAAACTAGAAAACAATATAATAATTGTAAAACATATATATATATATATATATATATATATTGAACAGAAGTTGTAAAACATTTTTTTTTTCTTTTTCTCCACAAAATTAGTAACCAAAATTTCAAAATCAACGTTTCTAACCAAGATTTCAAAATAAGATTACAACTTAATAACGATTATTTGCAATTTTTGGGAAAAAAATTGGGTAAAAAAATTCAAAAAAGTAGAGTAAACTAAAAAAAAAAGTAAAAGCATGAATAATATCTTAACTACATATTTTGTTAAAAGTAAAACTATAGAATTAATAAATATATGCCCTTAAATTTTCCAAATAAAATGATTATTAGTTGACCACACTTGTTAAATCCTAATTTTGTATTACTGTAATTAGTTTGTAAAAAAGGAAAATTGATTAAAATAGCACTAAAATAAGTTTTTCTTCCAAAAATAGCACTATATTTAAAAAGTTTCACAAATAGCACTATAAACTTTAATTAAATATTAAATATGAATAATTAGTTTATTTAAGAGAAATTCTTCAAAATAACACTAAAACAAGTTTTATAGATAATTATATTACACACTCCATAAACTTCCAAAATAGCACTAGTTGATTAACTATTAAGTTTTTGTTCTAAAAAAGTTTGTCTTCCATTCGTCCCTCTCAATCGACTTTTCTCTTCTATATTTGATCGAGGCATTAATGTAAGTTCTTGGTGTCACTTTAAGAAAAGGTGAAGGTCCAGTAATTGAAGGGATTTCTGGGTATGAAGAATTCAAAATCATCTTAACATCTTGTGAGAGAATCGGCAAAATATCGTACCCACCTGGCCACCTCCGCGTAATGAAAAGAATATATGTTTTAGAGAAATCTAAGAAATGTGCCACACACTGTAGCATTTCTTACCAAAATTGCCACAACCCACAAATCCTTTTCAATTGTGCCACAATCCAATTTCTAACCCAACTTGCAAAGTCCAATTTACCCTTTAGAGAGAAGGCTTTTTGGTTCAATCTCCATTCTTCTCCTTTCTCTCTCATCTCTCTCTCTTTTTCTTTCTTCTAAAAAATGAAGCTCAATCTCCCTAGATATAAGAGTTCTTCACGTTTTCGATCTAGGAATACATCGTTGGCGATTTAGCGAGATAGAAAATCTGGGTCTGAATCTGGTTTGGAAAGTGGGAGCGAATCTAAATCTGAGAAGGAAGAAGATACATGTGGACAACATTTCTTGTCTACCAAAATTTTTGAAGTATGCCGTTTCCAATTCTTGTCCACCAAATTTCTTTGAAGTCTGTTTGTTTCAAATGTGGACAATATTTGTTGTCCTCCAGATATATTCTCAATCTATTGTTTCAAATGTGGACAACATTTCTTGTCTACCAAAATTTTCGAAGTATGCCGTTTCGAATTTTTGTCCACCGAATTTCTTTGAAGTCTGTTTGTTTTAAATGTGGATAATATTTGTTGTCCTCCAAATATCTTCTCAATCTATGTTTCAAATATGGACAACATTTCTTGTCTACCAAAATTTTCGAAGTATGCCGTTTCGAATTCTTGTCCACCAAATTTTTTTGAAGTCTATTGTTTCAAATGTGGACAATATTTGTTGTCCACCAAATATCATCACAATCTGTTATTTCAAATGTAGATTATATTTTTTGTCTACCAAAATTTTTCGAAATATGTTGTTTTAAAGTTTTGTCCACCAAATATCTGATATTTAGATATTTTCGTCTGAGGGTATTTTCGTCTTTGTCTGCCTGCCATAAAGTGGAGAAATGGCACATTGAGAAAGGAAAACTTTTTGTGGCAATTTGTATAAGTTTTGTTACAGTGAATGACACATTAGACCAAAATCCCTATGTTTTATCTTCACCTATGTGAAAGAGACAGTGAGACTTGCAGATTTGATTTAGTGAACTGCAAATCAATTCTTATACTAAGATTCTCCATGGAATTTTCGTATGTTTTATGAACTTTGTAAGTATTGGTGTATGCAAAACCTCGATAGTCTCTAGCTTTTTGGTAGTATCTTTTTTAAAAAAAGTCCCTAGCCAGTTTACCATCCAACCCGAAGAATATGAATCAAGAAACCTACAAACCATTTTATAATGCAAACAAACTGAGAGACATTATATTAATATTATCAAACATTATTCCACACATTTCTGAAGGAACTGCATTACAAACTCACCATGGTTTATTTTTAGGCATACACATAATACATAAGTGTATATATAGATGCAATCATGCATGGTGGTGAATATATGATATGGTTTTAAACACCCGGCTGAGTCTGAACAGGTTCGTCGTTAAGCCCGTGGCCTCCTCCTCCGTGGTGTCCTCCACCTCCGTAGTGTCTGTGGCCTCCTCCTCCTCCTCCGTAGTGTCCGTGGCCTCCTCCTCCTCCTCCGTAGTGTCCGTGGCCTCCTCCTCCGTATTGTCCACCTCCGTATCCGTCAAGTCCGTGGCCCCCTCCTCCTTTCTGTCCTCCATGTCCGTGGCCACCATGTCCTCCGTGGCCATGGCCATAGCCTTCAGGTTGCACAGTTTCCTCACTCTCTGGCTTCACCATGCCTGCCCAAAAAAAAACACGTTATTTAATTTCAAATATATTTTTAAGAACATCAAATATGAATTCCTCTTCCTGATTTCAATTTTGTTTCCCAGCTTAAATTCTTTTCTTAAATAGGTACATAAACTCGAAACTTTAGTTTTTATATATACGTTCGAAACACAGTTTACACAAAACTTACTAGGGCTTCCACATCACTTAGGTGAAGTATGTTTTGATAAATAGTTGGATAAATTTATCAAATGGTACGTTAGCTAAAATTTGATTAATTAGCCTCACGAACATATATCTTAAAAAGATAAAAATAACTTAGTTTATTTTAAGTAGAGTACTGAAACGTATTAAATAATTTGACGTACCCGACTGCCTTGCGGCAGACACTTCGGAGACGACGAAAAGAACTGCGAAGAGCCCTAACAGAATCAACGCCTTGGAAGCCATTTGTTTTCAAGTTCTAATAACTCTCTTAGTATGTTAAGTAAGTGATGAGTAAAATGTTACGCTGCATGCCCTCTATTTATAGAAATTGAAGAGGATAGGGAATGAGAAAAGTCAAAAAATTACTCCGTAGTAGAATAAAAAGAAGGCAATATTTTATCAAAAGTAAAGTTAAAGGAAATTTATCATAATAGAAACAAAGTAGTAAGAAGATAAGTATCAGAGTTTTAATACACGTGTTGCGTCGGGGCCTTTTAGTCCGTTGTTAGATTCATTGTAACCAAATATGAATCAAAGTATATGGCAAAAAATTGGAATAAAAGGATAACTACTTAAAAATTTGTCTATATATCCCCTTTTTTTGTAGATTGGTCAAATAGATTTTTTAAAAATCAAAATCCAATTTTACCCTCATTTTCTCTCAAATTTCATTAAAAAAAGCCTTCCTAATTTATTTACAAAAACCTAGCTATTGATTAATAACTAATTACTTATTCAGAGATACATTTACATTACTATATATATATATATATATATATATATATATATATATATTTGTTTCCATGGATAAAGTATGATATAGACGTGTGATATTAAAATATGTAATTAAGAATTAGACTATGGACAAACGTTTTAACGTTTAAGCATTGTAGGAAGTTTATGTTTGCCGATCATGATGACATTAGAGTGAGGTTAGGAATTTAAAATAGTGGTAAGACGACAGTTGAAAAATATTGGATAAAGAATATATATAATTGGTAACATGTTCATGATTAAAAAATAAAATAAACAGATAACAAAAAACATTATGTTGAAGTGTTTATTTGGTAGTCACCAAAGTGGTTAATCTCCGATCACAACAGTTGTTGGCTTGTTATCATAACCTAAATTCTTGAGTAATAGATGAATTTTTTGAAATAAAATTATGATACTTATGTTTGTATTCCAAAAAATGAATTGCATATGGTTAGATTATACTTACGTGGGAAAAAATAAATTGTAAGGAAAACTGGATCCAATGGTCATTTGTTTAGTTCTTGATGTTTTATATGTTTTTTTTTTTAAAAAGAATTCTTCAGAATTTTTGTAAGTTTTCTTACATGCTTTTGCAAGTTTTTTGGTAATGCAACAATCTCCCACGTTTTTTTCCATCAATAATAAGTCTCCACTTTTTCTTGTCATACAATCTCCACACAAATCGTTGCAAAAACAAAAAATGAATTTGAAGGAAAAACGCAGGATATAGCAAAAAAATCGAAAGTGGTGGCTTAGCTTAGGGTTTAGAAAACGTTTTAGGTTTTTATCTTTGTCTAAAAAACGTAGACAACAACTTTTACATCTTGTAGATCGTAATTTAAACAATAAATATTCATTTAAAACATAATCTACAATAAATATTTAGTTTATTTTTCTGAAAATTTACTTTCTATAGTTAGAGCATTCTAAAAATTACAGAAAACGAAATCTACAATACCGTAGAATTTACATTCTAAACGAAGATTACAATTTCTAACGATGGCAGAAGATGTAGAAATTATTAGAACGGCTATTCAAAAAAATTTAGAACATAGAGCAAAACGTAGAATGCATGTTCTGAATATTTTAGATATATGATTTTCGGATTTCTAAAATTTTCAGAACAAAAATCTAGTCTAAAATATGTAGAACATGTACAAAAATGCAGAATACACACTCTGAATTTCGCAGAACTCTAGAATACGTGTTCTACCAAAATTAGATGAAACTTTATCTATAAAAAAATCAACTTTTTTAAACCAAATCTAAAAAATTTCACTTCAAATCACCTCTACTCTTGTATATCTACCTATTTTTATGATTATTTTTTTTTTAAACATGTAAATTAGGGTGGATGGGTAAAATCGTCCAAACTGACAATCTCACAAAAAAGGTGTATATAGACAAATTTTTAAGTAGATATCCTTTATTTTTAATTTTCCCCATATGAGATTGTTATGTGTTTTTTTTTGGTTAAAAGTATTTAGATTGTTATGTATATATGTTGTTATTATTATTTGGACGGAAAAGTCGTCCACTATTGATACTTGTTAAGGATCCTTCTTCTATTCTCTGCCGACAGAGGGAAAAAGACAAAACTCTACACTGAATAAGAGTAAGTAGCATAAAGGAGTACTACGTAGAAACTACTGAGAACTTACTTTAGACCCAGGGTGCAAACGTGTTGTTTGGCTATAATATTATTCCGATAGCCTTTTCCGCATTTTCAGACGTGGCCAAGAAACCTTGCTTTTTTTCTTTGACACAGTCAATTTTTGTTATATCCTTTCATGCTTATTGTAAATACTATCTAGAAGGTTAGGTGGGATAACAAAATTTTGGAGTAAGATTTTTCCATGCATATATTAATTTTGAAGGACGAAAAAAAAAAAAATGTTATGCGAAGAGCAATCTTTTCAATTAAGTATATATTAGTCTCTATATATTTAAATATGTCAAGTTATGATTTAACATCGTTAAATGATTATGTAACACCAGTTAACGGCTGTTAAATCACGGGTTCCAATCCACAAATAATTTAAATAATGTGTTTAGACCAATAATATTTGAATGAGATATTTTATTCCAACCAAAAATATTAGGTATTAAACATCCAAATTAAAAATATTTGGGGTTTTTTTTTTTTTTTGAAATTTCCCCTTTAAAATTAAACTAGATCCTGACCCGCACATTCGTGCGGGGAAAATTTTTTAATGAATGTCTTTGCATAAAGTTTGTATTAATATATTATTTTGTTGGTTAGTGAATTATATAATAGTATAGATACCCTAAACTTAGCATAATAATTGTAGAATTATGTTTTGTGTTTTAAAAATAGTTTGGTGCATAAGTTTGTGTTTTCTATTTGATTAGTTTTAAATTTAGAATTGAAAGTTGAGAGTTTTAAAAATAAATTAGCGTCAGATTTAAGTAATTTTATATGTGTTTTTTTAAAAATATATAGATTGGTGCATAAGAAATAATTTGAACAGTTGGAGAAGTTATGTGTCTAAAAGTTATTATACAAATGTTAAAAATTGAAAGAATATAATATTTTAAAATTTATAAATTAAATAGTTGGTAATGCAATATAATTGTTTATAAATTACTATTCGGTAATTCTCAAACATTTTTACGGAAATATAATTTACTGGCACAATAATCAAGCCGAGATATTTTTTTGTGGACGGAATATAATGTTAATGTTGACCCAATTATAAAGCTTCCTTCACCCATTTAATATTTTCGTTTAAATAAATTGATATTTAGTATATTAATGAATTTTAATTTATTTATTTGGACAGATTTATTTTTTATTTTAGAACAATCGTTATTGTCCTTGTTGCTTCTTAATGCCTAACACGTGTCTGAGTGAAGATATCTCTTCTTCTTCCTTAACGTATCATCGACTGGACTTTTAATGGGCCGCTTAATTTTGTAAGATATCTTTATGTACTCTTGTTGATGTATGTTGTCTTATATCAATAAAATTCAGAGAAAAAAAAATGTCGAAAAGAATAATCGTTGTCTCATCTTAAAAAACAAAAAAAAAAAAAACCCACCGAACAAAAGTAAGAACATGGCTCGATCGAAGAATCAATTGCGACAGCTATTTCGTCTCCGTTTATACAGTGTTGCAAATCGTGAATTCTTTAAAGAGGTAAGGTTGTTATCGAATCAGATCTATAGTTTTACTGCCTCAATTCCCAATCTGTGAATTTTTATGTTTGAATAGATATCCTTGTCCAAGGATTGTCAAGAAACACCAGATCTTCTACGGGTAACTATTGTCAATTGAATATCCAAATTTTTGTTTTCACTGAATTAAATCAACTAATACGAATTTGATTTCGTGTAGTTTTTCTCGTTAGCTACAGAAGCAAGATGAACATTAAAATTCCAGTTTACCGAGCTATTTTTTTTTTTAAACCCATCAATTTTTTACAGTATATTTATGTTAGCTGAAAAGAGTTCTATTTAATTTAGCTTCTATATATATATTTCAAATATAATGATGTTAATGGAAGAAAAGGATAAACAAAGAAGAAAAACTGATACGATTATTAGAAAACAATAGCTATTACCAAAAATTTAAACATGGAATGTATTCAGGTCAAGTATAAATTGCGAGTAACCTAAAAATGTGGAGGAGGCTATCACGTTTTGTCATTGGAGCTATTCAAAAATCTATTGGTTGAAGGTTAGTGTCTTAGTGAGATCATAATTTATACACTTTGTTTATTAGATTTGCATATTTACCTACTGTTATTGAGTCTAATTGTGGGTTACTTAATATAGAAAACTTTGTTTTTCTCTAGTATGTTAAAATGAAAGTACTAAATAAGAGATGCAAAGTATTAAAAATTCTACCATTGTTTGATATGCATTAATCACCTTTACACGAATGAACGATTTTTACTTGGATTCTGCATCTTGTCTTGAAAGGTTTGATGTTAGCAAGATTGGTGATATAAGATTTCATCCATTGTTAGAAATGAGAAACGAAGTAGCAATGTTGAAATAGCAAGATTGGTCTTTTGCAGTCATTTTTAAAAAAGAAGTAGCAAAAGGTTAGGGGTCGTTTGAAAGCTTAATGAGTATGGAAAATGGTATTAGTCATTCTATATTTATAGGGAAAAGAGGTCGGCTAGGGTTAAACCTATTAGATCAAAAGAATATATTTGCAAATCCATTTTTTAAATAAAGTTTTAAGGTATATACTTGATTTGAGAGGTATAGAATATATAGTTATTGTTATATTTGGAAAATATATTAACTGAATTCGAAAAGATTGAAAACAACCTTCAAGTTTGGATATTTTTGAAACGAATTATTGTTACTATTACTATCTATCCTTATTTTGTATTCGAAATTAAAGGGATACGTTTGTTTTGGTAATATCTTTAAATTCGTAAATGTCATTTTTGGTTTCCAATTAATTTTGTTCAGATTGCCAAAATCTCAACCGGCCGGATCAAGCAAAGGATCGAGCCCATGATCCGCGTGTCGACCCGCCAAAGAACCCCAGGATCTGCGTGTTTATTCGGTCCAGTAGCCCAAGATCTGCGGGTTACTTCCTTTCAAATTATTGTTTTACCCTTCTACGTGTTTCTTTTTTTACTCTTTGAATGCAAAATTCCTAATGGCATTCTTTGTAATTCTTTACCCTTTATAAGATTATTTATTATCTAATGCTTCCCAATTAATAGTATAGATTACTAACTAAATTAGAGGAACTTTATTCATCTAGCAAATAATCATTTATTGGTGTTTAATAAAAAGTCATTTCTATTGAGTTTGTCGTTCTATTGGTTCTACGATTTCATAGATATATAGTGACTAATACAATGCAAGTAATTGTTTGTAATCAAGTGAGTCATATTTTAAAATATCAGTAACAAGATTATATCAATAGCCAATAGGAACGGCTTATGTTATGTCATAATTTAAAAGCTCTAGGGTAACAACAACATCCCCTTTTACAATAGCATTTTTCAAATATATCCCCTATATTTTCAAAAATGCTCTTGAAGTTTTAGGTGGCGCATATGGTGGCAGACCTCCAAATAATTTTTTTTCGTCTTCTCCTTGATTGATTAATCAGAAGGATTTAAGGTACAATAAACTAAGCTGAAAGAAAATGAAAAAATCTCCGCAAGCTAAAGCCCAAAAGAGAGAAATATAATCCCAAACAAAATAAAGAAATCTTTGGAAGGTAACGCCCAAAAGAAGAAAACAAGGAAAACAAAGAAATTGGAGCAAAATTAAAAATTAAAGGTAAAGAAAATGGATCAAAGCATTAAAACTGATATACTAAAATGAACATCATAACTCAAACTTTTTATAGAATTCGGTAAAGCCAAAGCTGGAACAAAAGAAAAACGACAGAGAGCCCAGAACTAGGAAGCTTCTGGGAGGCGAGGGAACCCGAACGACGGTAGAACTCAAACTCGTAGCTAGAACAATAAAGGAAGAAACAAACGCGTGACAACAACGCAAACATAACCAGAAACAACTCCACAACGACCACCCCGAGAAATCAAAACACTAGAGAAGACAAGGGTTCAAGGATAAACCTTGAGAGAACGACTGAATATTTTCCAAATAGGATCAACAAGTCTTACCCCCAGACACTCGTAGACCTGATCTTGACTACCTACAAACAAGAGATGGGTTAAGTCCTTCCAAGAGAAGACCTGAAAATCAAACACGCTGCTTTGCCTTGGAGCCAAAACCACATATCAGATTAAACGCAGATAACGACTAGTAGAGGGCTGCTTAGTGAAGAATTCTCATCCGAATGAACAAAACCACAAATCGAAACCTTGTCACACATTATGCACCAAAAACTCAAGAGAACAAAACAAAGCAGAATCACTAACATCGAACAAAAATTGATGAGCAAACTTGTCAAAAGCGACCAAACATACTTTCACGAACTTGATCTAGAACTGCTATGAAGATCCGATGAAACCCAAAAAAAAAAATGACGAGCAAGGCAAATCCACCACCACTTCTTGGCTGAGACCAAGGCACCATCGACCTTAACGATGTTCTAATGTTGTCTTATTCACAAAGGGAATAAGAAAAACATGATGGGAGAAAATCCAACAACCTCGGGTGGTACACAACAAACACAAACAAAATCAAAGCATGAGCATAGAGGAGGCATAGCTCCGGGGTTATCGGTTTCACCAGAGCTAGCAGCCGCACAATTCGAGCATCTCCATTGGAAGGTTCTTTAGTGGGTTCTTACAATTAAAAAAAAAAAAAAAAAAAGAGAGATAGAGAGAGGGAGTTAGTAGGGATTCTCAAATGAGAAACTTTGAGATAGTCCCATGAGACCCTTGGTTTTCTTTAAAATTTTCCCATTTTATACTACTCAAAAGCTATTATTTCTAAAAAGAGTTTTCGTGGAGTAGATATAACTAAGTAAATAAAGAAAAGATATAGAGGACAATCGGTGAACTAATTAATTAATTAATTCGGTGATCAAGTGGCTGCCACCGAGTAAGGGTTGGATAAAGCTCACAACGGATGGGGACTCTCATTGAAATCTAGGGCCTGCCACGGCTGGAGGAGTCCTATTGGGAAAAGATGGATCTTGGATGAGATGTTTTACCATCAACATAGGGGTTTGTCCAGCACCCCTAACGGAGTTGTGGAGGGCCTACAATGATTTGTTTGCTATCTGGGAACATGTTTTTAGACGCATGTAGTTGGAGTTGGACTCGGAATTGGTTGTCAGTTTCTTACGGACAGGGATAAGCGAGGCTAATTTGCTGTCTTTCCTAGTACGGTTGTGCCATGGCTTTTTTTACAAAGGACTAGATAGTCCGGGTTACTCATGTGTATAGAGAGGCTAACCGTCTAACTGATAGGTTGGCAAACTATGCATTTTAGTTAAGCTTAGGTTTTCATTCTTTTGATTCTTATACTGATATAGTTCGTTCGATTTTGTTGGATGATGCGGATGGGACAGAGATTCCACGTGTTGTACGTGTGTAAATCTTTTTTGTTTAGTTAGTAAAATGTGGGAGACAATTGCCTCCCCCTTGCCTACAAAAAAAAAGGATATGCTATATGCAATTGTGATCCATCACATGTATGTATTATTTAAAGGGTTCTAATTTGTGTTTGGCATATAGGATAAAATAGGATGGAAATCTACTACATCGATTACATATACAGTTAATTAAGGATTGGCGGAAAACCTAATATTTTTTGTCAACCCCTTAACAATGGTATTAATTTGGTTTAATCAATAAACATTTATAATTAAAAAAGGGAAATTTGATTTGTCTATCAAAAAGTTAGTTGTTTTAATTAACCATTTTCAAAACCAGCGATCTTTTAAACATTTTCGAAGCATGAATAAAATAATAGAACCGAAGAAAAATAATCGGACTTGAACCAAAAAAAAAAGAGACATGAACAAGCCAAAATACCCGAAACATAGCCTAAACATCTTGACGTCAAGAACTTTATCGAATACAAAATCGAACAAGTATCAAAATCTTATCGAATACTAAATCGAACAAGTAGCCAAACAAATAAAAAGTAGAAGTATATACCCAAAAAATATTAAGTATTATTTATATTTTAATAATCCAAATACCCAAAATTACAAATTTTCCGGTATTTTTGGTAATTCATGTGAACCAAACGATTAACCAAGATCTTCTTCTTTGTTCAAAACTTGTCGAGAAGCTTTCTCTTGTTAGAGTTTTGTGGCTTGTGACAAGGTTGAAGACGAAGGCTCCAAAACGCACCGTTTCATTATTGGAAATGTTGTCAACGTACCAAATTTTCGTTTTTCTTTACAGGATTGGCCCAAACTTTTTTGTTTGTTTGACAGCGAGAAAACTAATTATAGCACATTAAATTGAAAACTCATTAACCAATATTAACTGAACAAACCGATTTAACTGATTTTACCTGATTTAACTAGGTTTATTGAATTTAATCCAATATCGGTTTAATTTGGAATTTCATTAACCAAAATAAACCGTGAACCAAATTACACCGAATATTTATTTGGTTAATGTGATATTGTCTGATAACCAAAAAAACAGAGAATCCTGAAATTGGCTCGGTTTGGTTTCGGTTAACCGAACTTGCAAGACTGGATAAAAGCATAGATTTTTTGGGTATTTCAGATACTTTAGATAGTTTAAATAGATTTAGTACAAAATATAAAATATCAGCCGCTCTGAACCCGAATCGAACTTAAGCGAACCAAAACAAAAAATAAAAAAATATTTGAACAGGACATAGATCTCAAAACCTAAAAACCTGAACCCGAATGGACCTACCGAATCAGCCCGAGTACTCAGATACACCTACCTTATATAATCCACCTACCTTATATAGTCCTCCCACATCGCATTTAATTAAACCACCTCAACTAAAATAGTTCTCGTTAGTCAATATAGACTCAATCTAAAGAGGCCCAACTGATGTGAGAGATTCTAAGGGCTTTCACGATTAGAAAGGCCTTGTGGCATTAATGAAATTCCTTGGTGTTTATAGATGTACTAGATAAGGACCCGTCCGATGGACGGATTTAATTTTTAAAAAATTAAAATTAAATTTAACAACGTTGTAAGTGAAATTTTTCTTTCAAAAGTAAAAAAAATATTTATTTTTTCACTATTGCATTTTTTTTTAACTACTAAAATTATTAATTCAAAATTATTTCGAATGAAATATCACATAACAATAACTCATGATATAATTATATGAAGAACTAAAATTAAAAATATTCATCATAAAGTTGGCGAATGAAACCAAAGTGGTTTTGAATTAGACACGTTAAAAATATAAAGATGATAAATCGACTAAATCCCTTAGCCTTCCAAGCTAACGTTGCGGGATCTATTCCTATATACTCGATTTCAATGACTTTATGATCAATCAATAAAAATTGATAAAGTCAAAAAATTATAAGCACGATGATATATGAATCTTATATAATTTAAATATGAACATAGAAGTTTAAATAAATAATTTGAAGTAGTATAATTAAATTCAAAATATCAAAAAAAAAAAGAAGAAGCATATATGGTTCTTACATATTCAAGAATTTCAAATAAACAATATAAAATTACTTAAAGTCTTCACATATTTCTAATTAGAAAATAAATTGATATAAATAATGTAAATTTGTAATTTAAATCATAACAATCTCATAATACTACAATCATAATTGAGGACAAACAAAAAACACAGTTAAGTAAAAAATATTATAAAATGGAAAAAAAAATTGATCTCTCATATTTCTAATTGAAAAAATTAAGTCAAATAAATAATATGAGGATTATTTTAATTAATTCATTAAATATTTCTAATTTGAAAGGAAATTGAGATAAATAATATAAAATTTTAAATTAAATCATGACACATGAAAAGAAATTTGACTGATAACGGTTCATGATACTATTAATTACTAACTTTGAGAAACAAAAATATATCATATTAGTTATATAATAACATATGTTTCCTTTTTAATAAATTTGCCTGATTTTTTTCTTGTTTAATTAAAATATATATTTTTAAATACAAAAACGTATAATATAATTTCCTTATTATTATCTTTGGATTTTTTTAAAATTTTGTAATAGAAATCTTAATTATTTACAGTTATCCTTATAATTATCTTTTACAATTTATAGTTATTTAAATATATATTTACTTACAATTATTTTATTTTTTCTATTTTAAAAAAGAAATTTTTGTTTTACTCGTGTCAAAATCTAAGATCGATAGATTTGCCACGTGTCACGATCCTATGAGTTATTAACTTTGAAAACCATACTTTATATAATAAAAAAATTAGTAAAATAAGAAAAGTATAATGAAAATAGTACTTTTTATGAGCATAATTTGATATTTTTTTATTTTGAATAAATCACTTAAAAGCATAATTGATAGAAGACTTAATATAATAAAGAACTTTTAAAATTTTTCATTTAATTTGACTAATTTTTTATTAAATTAATATAAAATAACATATATTATTTTTTTTGTGATGATGTGACACTCGTATATATATATATAATTCATGGTATACTTATATGAAGAACAAAAATTAAAAATATTCATCATAAAGTTAGTGAATAAAACCAAAGTAGTGTTTAATTCGACACGTAAAAAATATAGAGATTATAAATCGACTAAATTCTTTAGCCTTCCAAGGTAACGTTGCGGGTTCGATTCCTATATACTCGATTGCAATAACTTTATGATCAATCAATAAAAATTAATAAATTCAAAAAATTATAAGTACGATGATATATGAATCTTATATAATTCAAATATGAACATAGAAATTGAAATAAACAATTTTGAAATAGTATAATTAAATTTAAAATATCAAAAACAAAAAAAGAAACATATATGTTTCTTACATATTCAAGAATTTCAAATAAAACAATATAACACTTTACTTAAAATCATCACATATTTCTAAATTAGAAAATAATATTGATAAAACTAATGTAAATTTTTAATTTAAATCATGACACATGTCGCTATTTAAAATCATTAGAACTATGATATATTATAAATCTTATATAATTTAAACTGAACGTAGAAACTAAAATAAATAATTTAAAGATACAACAGTTTAAAATAAAAAATTATAAACACGATGATATATGAATATTTGATAATTTAAATATGAAAAAAAAAATTGAAATAAACAATCTAACTATATTACAATCATAATTGAGGACAAACAAAAAAAACACGGTTAAGTAAAAAAATTTACAAAAAGGAAAAAAAAATTGATCTCACATATTTCTAATTGAAAAAATAAATTAAAATAAATAATATGAGAATTAGTTTATTTAAATCATCACATATTTCTAATTGGTAAAGAAATTGAGATAAATAATATCAAATTTTAAATTAATATATAATAACATATGTTTAATTGAAATATAAAAAAACGTACAATTTCATTATTATTATCTTTTGACATTTTAAATTTTTTTTTTTTATCGAAATATGAATTATTTACAATTATTCTTATAATTATCTTTTACATTTTTTAAAATTATTTAAATTTGTAATTACTTTCAATTATCTTTTTTTTTTAAAGGAAAATTTTGTTTTACATGTGTCAAAATCTAAGATCGAGAGATTTGTCACGTGTCACGATCGTATGAGTTATTAACTTTGAAAACCATTCTTTATATATTAAGATAGGTACTTTTTTTTTTTGTTAATTATGTAGGTAGTTCCACCCTCTTTCGTCCTCCCTGTAAATCGACTTCTCTCTTATTTTTCTGATCGAGGCATTAATGAAATTCCTTGGTGTCACTGTAAAAAAAGTGAAGTTCCACTACTCTAAGGGCTTTCCGTATTTGAAAGAATACAGATATTCCAGCTGTCACTTATGCACCCACAAAATGTTAATATCGTGTAAAAGAATCAGCAAAATACCCACCTCCGAATAATGGAAAGACATAGGGTTTATCTCCACCAATGTGAAAGGGAAAGTGAGACTTGCAAATATGGTTTTTTTTTTTTTTTGCCAGCAATTGCAAATATGGTTTAGTGAACTGCAAATATGGTTTAGTGAACTGCAAATCAATTATTATAATAGATTCCTTATGGAACTTTCTGTTATGAGCCAAAGCTTTTGCTCTTGCTCTTGTTATTGGCCCCTCTGTTATCACCCTAATGATTGAATAGCACAAAGAATTGCTTAAGCTTTAAGCTTCCCTTAACCCTAGCCTTTTTTGAGAATAAGGTTAATGTTTGGAAGATGATTATTATTAAGATTGAGAGATCATTATATAGATCTCTTACAACCAAACGTAAGTTAAATTTAAAAAGGATAATATTAAAATCTAAAAGGAAAATATTAGAACATAAATTCGACAATTAAGAAGCTTCTACCAATCTTAATTGATCCCATATCTCGTACCGTATCACTTCCATGTTTAATGAACTTCGTAAGTGTTGGTGTATGCAAAACCTCGATAGTCTCTAGGTTTTTGGTAATCTTTTCTTCTAAGAAAAAATTCCTAGCCAGTTTACCATCTTTTTTTTCACTAATCCTAAGAATATGAATAAGGAAATAAAACTGTTACAAAAAACAAAAAACTGAAAGAGCTTAACATGACCTAGCTAGAAACTATTTTTTTTTTTTTTTTTTTGAATAACCGCAGGTCTCCCAAAGGTTTCCTAGGCCCAAGGACTAATCCCACGAGGCTGGCAATTCCCCTATGTAAACCTGCCAGTGGCCGTGCCTCGAACCCTGGTGGCGGAAGTCACAGCTGTTATAATACAAACTAAGAGACATTATATCAATGGAACTTTATTCCAAACATTTCCGAAGGCACTGTCACTACAAAAAAAGTCTACATTAATAGCACATTAGGATAGCTCGGTTTTCATAATTGCTATAGAAGATGTTTTGGTGGAATGAACTTAAATATAATAGCATTTTAAAAACGCTAAACCGGAAATGAATAAGCGGAAGGCTAAAATTGGCTTTGCGAGCATAAAATTTGATTAAGCGGTAATAGTTAGCTAAAACATTTTCGTTTTCCGCCTAAGTGCTGGCCCAAAATATAGAAGATGCTTACCTTTTTTTTTTCCTTAAAAAAACAAAAATTAGATTTGAGCATCGTTCGTCCCTCCCTCTCTACACCTTCAAACCCTAAAATCTCTTCTCTCCCTTTATCCATCTCCAAATTCGCCTCTCACAATCCAAATTATTCATTGTTCTTCTCCTTCTGCTCTTCCTTTCCCTCTTCTTTCACTCTCCCTCTCACCCTCTCAATCTAATGTCAATACCATTGTTGGATAATGAAAATCTCCAGATCGAGAAGAGAAGCTGGTGTCGGTCGGAGAAGGTGTGTTGGTTTTGTCTCTCTTTCCCCTTTGAATCTGCGTTTGGGATTAGGGTTTCGTTTCGTGGTCTGGTTTGTAATGACCTTAATCTTCGAATTCGTTTGATTTCCCTCGAGGAAGCCTTCATCATTGTCGAAGCTTTGAATCGATTTTTTTTTTGTTAGTATCTTTTATTGTTTCTTCCATCAATTCCATCAGCGACTAGTCATTCAAGTCAGATTAGAAAATGGGGTTTCTCGGACTTAGTTCATTGGGACTTTATATCAATCAAGACTTGTTTTTGTTGTTGTTTGGATTTTAGGGAATGGGAAGCTTGTAAGATTTGCGAAGTGTCTGTGATTGTAAAAGCTTAAATTCAGCTTCTCATTTTGACATAAGGTGATTCTTAATTTTTGGATGATGAGACCACTAAGAATTTTACCTTTCAGGTTGTTGATCATTACGGTTAGAGAACAACAAACCAAACATTGAAAGAGCAAGAAGCTAGTCCCATCATGAAAAAATCTATGTAGCTTCTGGAAAGCATGGGGGTAAAGGTCTTAAAGAGAAATAAAGATAATTAGAGATTTTGTCTTTTCTTTGTCATGAATTGATTCTGTTCGTTGTTGACTTTTTCTTTGATTGATTGGTTTCTCTGTTTACTAAATCTATATATAGCTTTTTTTGTCTAGGTTCTTCAAGATCCAGAAGCCCAAAAGAGAAGTGTTTCGTATGGGTGACACCTACCATAGCTGCTGATGTCATAGCATTTGTGAATTCGCTATGTTATACGTATGATAGCATATTTTTCGCGCTAACGATGAACATATTTCTTGTAGTATGTGTTACAAACTCACCATGGTTTATTTATAGGCATACACATAATACATAAGTGTATATATAGATGCAATCATGCATGGTGGTGATTGGTGAATATATGATATAGTTTTAAACACCCGGCTGAGTCTGAACAGGTTCGTCGTTAAGCCCGTGGCCTCCCCCTCCGTTGTGTCCTCCACCTCCGTAGCCTCCTCCACCACCTCCTCCGTAGTGTCCTCCACCTCCGTGGCCTCCTCCACCTCCGTAACCACCATTTCCTCCACCGTATCCGTCAAGTCCGTGGCCCCCTCCTCCGTTGTGTCCTCCATGTCCTTGGCCTCCTCCTCCTCTGTAACCACCTTCAGGTTGCACAGTTTCCTCACTCTCTGCTTCACCATGCCTGCCCAAAAAAAAACAGGTTATTTCAAAGACATTTTTAAGCACGTGTAAATGTGAATTCCTCTTCCCTTGCGGCAGACACTTCGGAGACAACGAGAAGAACTGCGAATAGACCCAACAGAATCAAAGCCTTGGAAGCCATTTTTTTTCAAGTTCTAATAACTCTCTGAAATCTTATTTGCAAGGGATTTAGCCATTGCCGTACAAGCTGAAATCTTCTGGTTCCTCTGATCTTCAAACATGAAGCACAAGTTCCATCTCTAAACATGAAGCACAAGTTCCATCTCTAAATTCGTTTTTAAGGCTGTATAATATTATTATATCCCCAAGACTTTTGAAAGAATGGAAATATATTTATTTGGGAATGACTGTATAAATTTATTTATTTTTGCTGAAAATGGTTCCTTGTGGGCTGATTGGCATAAATACCATAACTTGAGAAACAGATCTATTTGGGAAATTGTTGAATCTATAAGTGACAGCTGGTCTTGGAAGATGATTCTGCGTTTGCGGCCCCTGGCTGAGAGGTTCATTCATGGAAGAGTGGGCAATGGGAAAAAAATCTCTTTCTGGTCCGACAATTGGACTCCGCATGGTCCTCTCATCAAGTTTCTTGGTGAATCTGGGCCTAGAAGCATGCACATTCCCCTGGCTGCAAGGGTGGCTGATGCATCTGCTAATGCTAGGTGGATCCTGCCTTCCCCTAGATCTGATGCAGCTCTAGCTCACCATGCCTATCTCACCACGGTTACGCCGCCTTCCCAGGCTTTGCCTGAGGACTCGTATTGTTGATAATTTTGAGTGTCATGGTTTCTCTTCCTCAAGAACTTGGGAATCAATGAGACCCAAAGAAATGGCGAAAGATTGGTCAAAGTCTGTCTGGTTTAAGGGTTCGGTTCCTAAGCATGCGTTCAACATGTGGGTCGCCCATCTTAACAGACTGCCAACGAGGCAGAGACTCGCTACTTGGGGTATTTGCGCTTCAACTTCTTGCTGCCTTTGCTCGCAGCAAACAGAAACAAGGGATCATCTCCTCATTACGTGTGACTTTTCCGCGGTGATTTGGAACTTGGTTTTCAATAGGCTGTGTCCAACGCAGCTGCTTTTCAGCACTTGGGCTGAACTCCTCTAGTGGACCCGACGAAGATCCGCCATTGCTCCTTCTCTCCTTAGGAAAATTGTTTCTCTAGCCACGGTCTTTCATTTATGGAAACAGAGAAACAATGTCCTTCACAACGGGCGCTTGATTCCCTCACAAATCATTTTCAATGGTATTGATCGTGAGGTCCGCAATACCACCACGGCTAGAAGACATAAAAGGCAATGGCGACCGCTAATGCCGCTATGGATCCGATAGTTTTCCCAAAACTAACCCACATCTTACACAGTGAAATGAAGTACATGTACATTGTTTACTCAATTGTGTGTCCATGTAAACAACGCAAGTTGGTGCATCTGTTCCCCAAACCGAATTTAAAATTTTTTGAGCAATATCACTGATTATTTTAAATGTTCATCGGAATTTGGTCGAAATTTTGTCGATAAAAGGTTTGATCATTTTTTTTGGTCTTAAATTTGGTCAAAATTCTACTTGTTTTCTTATAGTGATAAAATCTATTAAACAAAAATCTTCGCAAAAAATCTATATGTATAGTATAGTTAATTAAGTCTATAATAATATCTTCACATCTATATGTATAGTATAAATCCTTATTTTTTCAAAAGATCCGTTGTAGCACATTGGCTAAATGCTTTAATGATCTATTTGATCCATTCTTGCTTATATTTCGGGTTCAAAGCCCGGCAGCAGAAATAATTTTAAGGTTATACTTTCACCCTCTACCTATTTCCCCCTATACATACTATAATATTATTTACAATTCCACCCAATTTTATACAATTCTACCTGATTCACCAAAATCAATTATGATGTCTAAATGCGTTTTAAAATCATAAAATCACGTTTTAAAATTGATAATTTGCGATTAAACCGGTAATCTGACCCATATCTCATAACCAGAACTGAACCTTCTATTTGATAGAGAGGGTTCGATTTTTTCCCTTAAACCCTAACAAAATCGATTTGGGGATTTTCTTCTCCACCCGACACTCCCTTCTTCTTCTCCGACTGAGACTTCGTCTCCAACAGCGACTGAATCTCCTCCAAGATCTTTCGAAGATTCTTAAATCGATTCTTCTTCTTATTCTCCGTCTTGTGTTTCTCGACGTCTCTGTCCTCTAGAAGAGCATCATCAACCCAACTGAATAGGTGTTTCTCCTTTTTATCCTAACAACATACCAGAATAGAAAGCTCAATCTATTGAACAAACACCACAAAATTTTGATAAATTTTAAAAACCAATACATTACCTTCACGCCCCTAACACATCTGTAGAATCTCCGATACGGATTCTCATCTGTCTTTGAAGTGAAGGTAGTGATCTCGTCACCACACTAGCACCTATTTGGGTTTAGTAGTCTGTTGTGTTTATTCGGGTTAAGAGACATTTGGTCGGGTTAACGGTTTAATCGAGATAAATCGATTTTAAAACGCGATTTAGTGAATTTAAAACGTTATTAAGGAGGATAATTGATTTTGGTGAATTAGGTAGAATTGTATAAAATTGGGTGGAATTGTGAAGAATATAGTACGTATAGGAGGAAATAGGTAGAGGGTGAAAGTATAGGGGAACCAAATTGAAACGATATATTACAGGGGGACAGGGGCAAGCATCCCTAAAGATATTCGATGAGCTTTTGAAACTTGCCACTACAATGGTCAATGTCTTTTGCAATCAGAACACATAAATTGTATCAACGGCTACAAGTTATTGCTTGAGGAAGAAGTAGCAGACTGTTTTGATTAAAATAAGCACCACAAATCTTGCCAAGCACGGCACCAAACCATTTAGTGATCATTTGTGTTTCTTCACTCCAATGGATCCAAAAGTCTACGAGTACTCCTTATATAACACCTAACGCCTCTTTTCCCAATCTCAAGGCCGCTTCTTAACGGCTGGGACTTATTTTGGCCGTAATCTATTTCCATTGCTTTTTCTGCAATTTTAAAATAATTCGAGCCAAACAGTAACATCAGGTCTCCTAGAAACCTTGATTTCGACTCTTCTTTAAAAAGCTCATCACGTTTGTTGTAACACGCCCAACATATTGCGTAAACTCTCCATACGCCTAGCTACTCTCTTTAAAGACAACTCACTAGACTCCAAGGCGGTTACACAATCAGTTTCTGCCAAGGACAAGTGATTATTCCACTGGTTTTTTCTCTCTTTTGTCTCAGGTAAAGAAACGCGATACATACACTTGAACCCATCAGCTTTCAAAGCATTTAGTTTAATCCACCTCATACTTGATGTTCCTTCAGGTACTGATTTAACAATGTGCCTTTACTCTCTTGTCCTTCTAGTTTGGTTTGTATTTGACAGTTGAAGTAACTACTCTTGTCTGCGATTAAGAGCTTTGCCACGAGACAAAAGACTGATGCTTCGAAAGCTTCAGCCAATAAGTAGATGTGCCCACTTCTTCAACTAGCTTTGCTCTTCTTATGCTAACCTCTAAAGCTTTATCCGTAAAGTCTGACTCCCGAATCTTGTATCCAACAACAATCAGCCTTCTTTTTTAACTAATAACTTGTAAATAAAGTTTTGGTGCATGACATGAATGTCTCATGCCATATTCGTTGCTTGACTGAAGAGTGGAGGCTGACCCGAGCAAACAATTTCTTGGTGTTTGTGCTTCTTCCAACTCACCCTTCTGCTGATCAAGCTTTTATTAATACGCAAATTCAAAAACTTGGGACAGCTTGCATGTTCCTTGGTTTAAATCAGTCTAGTTCAAGCAAAGAATCCCCAAACATACCTTTATACTTTGGCTGAATATTCGTTATAGATTAACAACAAGAGACCGACTCAATGAATGTGCCATCCAAGTCTTCTCTGTTCCGCGGTCTTGGAAACTAAATCATACCTCTTCTTTGAGTGTCCTCTTGTCGTTGAGGTTTGGAGTTCCTTCTTCGCTTACACCACTCTTTCTCCTCCATCTTCTTTTCACCTTGTTGTGAATTTGGGTAATAAGATCAGCTTCATCAAACTCAAATCCCAATATAATGTGTAAATTGATATTCTAGACCATACTTCATCTTCTAAATTAGGTGAAGCATGCATGTTATTTTTGAGAAACAAAAACGGAAAAGGAAGCAGAAAAGGAAAGGAATGAGAGAGAAGGAAGCAATTAAATACTCTCTTCAATAACACTTTTACATAAAACTATATATATCGTATAACTTCACCAACTAACAGAAGATCCGCTGTAGCACATTGGCTTAAGCAAACATTCTAGTTTAATACTGGTTCTGAATTCCGGGTTCGAAGCCCGGCAGCGGAAAATTATTTTTTGTTATTTTTTATTAATGACTCGGTTGGGTTGTGTGTCGGATCGGATAAAACAATTATTTTGATTCGCCAAGTATATAAAGCTTTGCTAGGTTTGAGACTGATGTGCGACTCGGTATTTGGTCAGAAATGATGGTCGCAATTTAGTCTTAAAAGAGCGACAATTTAACAACCACCTGTTATAGTTACGCTTAAGTTGCAAATTAGTTGAAAAAAGTTAGTACAAAACACGTTGAAATTGCATAGGAGGTAGGTGTACTGAACTTTTGTGACTACTTGAAAACAGTCGCAAAATAGTCACAAATTTAAGCCTATATATACCACCCCTCATTCATTTCATTTTTCCATCCCACTCTTCCACCCTCCCATTAGTAAGTCAAAAAAAAAAAACCAAAGAGAAAGAAGAGAAAAAAAAAAGACAAAGAGAAGAAAAAAAGATGAAAAAAACGAAAAAGAAAAAAAAAGAGAGAAGAAAAAAAACGATGTGGAATAATCCGTCACGAGAATGGATGTAAAACCGAATCGATCCATACACAAATCACATTGCGGTGGACTATTTGGCGGGTGTGGAAGCATTCATCAGTTATGCAAGCCATGTTGAAGACAGAAAAGGTCGGTTTTTATGTCCTTGTGTAGTATGTCAAAATTCGAAACCCGTGAAAGCTGTTACGGTATCAAGTCATTTGCTTAGTAGAGGATTTATGCCGAATTACTATGTATGGTATGAACATGGGGAAGATTATAATGTTGTTGGGGAGGGTACTAGTAACTATGTTGATAATACCGAATATACTAGTACTGTTAATGAACCAACAGGCTTTGATGGGGAAAATGTATTTGCTGGGATGGTTAATGATGCTTTTCATGGTTCTGTACCATATAACGAGTATCATGAACATGAAAGTGGAAACGATCATGTTCATGAAGAATCCACCCAAGAAGCAAAACGATTTTAGGACATGCTAGCTGCCGCAAACACTCCACTTTACGATGGATGTCGGGAAGGTCAATCGCAATTATCTTTAGCAGCTTGGTTCATGAACAATAAGGTGGACTACAATTTGTCAGAAACTTGCATGGAAGGATGGGCAGAATTGTTTACAGAATATTTACCAGAAGGTAATCAAGCGAACGGTTCCTACTACAAGACATAGACTTTGATGCGAAAGCTAAGATTGCCGTACTAAGAAAGCTACGAGATAATTGTATGTTGTTTTGGATAGATGATAAGAAGTTGGAGAATTGCAAGTTCTGCGGAAAACAAAGATATAAGGGGAGTGAAGGAAGAACAAGAATACCATTTAGTAAGATGTGGTATTTACCGATTGGGGACAGATTGAAGAGAATGTACCAATCTCAGAAGACTGCAGCTTCGATGAGATGGCATGCTGAGCACGAATCGGAAGAAGGATTAATGTGTCATCCATCAGATGCGGCTGAGTGGAAGAATTTCCAGCAATTGCATCCTTAATTTACCGAAGAACCGCGAAACGTTTATCTTGGATTATGTACTGACGGTTTTAATCCGTTTGGGATGTCCAAAAATCATTCGTTGTGGCCAGTGATCTTGACGCCATACAACTTGCCTCCGGATATGTGCATGAAAAGTGAGTATTTGTTTTTGACGATTTTGAATTCGGGACCAAATCATCCACGAGCATGTCTTGATGTTTTCCTTCAACCACTAATCGACGAGTTACAAGAGTTGTGGCATAATGGAGTTGAGGCATACGATGTGTCCTTAGATCAAAACTTCAACCTTAGAGCGGTTCTTTTGTGGACTATTAGCGATTTCCGAGCATATGGCATGTTGTCGGAATGGACTACTCATGGTCGATTATCGTGTTCAATTTGTATGGAGGATACAAATGCATTTTGGTTACCATTACAAATCTGTAGTTTTTGGATGAATGTGGCTCAGTTGTGACTCACAAAAGAATTCCCTGAAAATTCTTTTATGTTCTGACCAACATCGGCGGTAAAACACACAACTTCAAAGCTAATGAAAAATAAATTGAACCAAAGAGAAACAAGAACCTACTTCTCTAGTCACAGTTGGAATCGGTGATATTTGATTTGCCAGACCCATTCAAATTGGATGCGTATCGAAACAAGACACCACCGTCCCCGTCGTGTGTGCTATGAAACCCAACTCCTCAACACCACCAATTTAGCTCGAAGCCAGAGATTCATAAAATCGAAGCCAGAAATCGTAGAAGAAAGGTCAACACTTAATTTTTGCGGGTCAGTCCGCTGTCCGCTTAACCCGCAATCCGCATGGGCCAAGCCCGCGAGGCCCGCTATTTTATGGGCTTCAATATAAGTGTCCAAGCCCGCCCCGCAGTGGTACTAATTGGGCCAGCCCTGCGGGTTTGTGGCCCGTTTGACACCTCTACTTGTAACTAATAGATCACAGTCACAACACAGTCGCAATTTTGCCACAATTTTGTAACTATTGTTCATTTAGCGACTAATTTGCGACACTGATTGTAACTATTTGCCAACCAATATTACGACTATTTTGGTACTAATTGTGATATTTATAAGGGTAATGTTTAAGGATTGAGTATAAAATCTATATTACTTGAGTTTTGCAAAGTTTTCCAACCTTAAACTAATATATGTCCTCTACAACACTAATCCGAGTGTTTGTGAGTGATATATATCACCATTTTGGATCACAATATGTAGATTTCTAAATTTTGTCTTGTGATTAATAGATCACAGTCACAAAGAAGTCGCAAAATTGCCACCATTTTGTAACCATTGTTCATTTAGCGACTAGTTTGCGATAAATATTGCAACTATTTTGGTACTAATTGTGAAATTTATAAAATTTTGGCTAATTGTTTGGGCGGTTTCGATTCCCCCCAAATATTGTTTTTTGTCACCATTTTGCGACTAAAGAGCGACCGGTACTCTTAATTAATTAGGTTAAACTTAAACGATTCCTCATTATCTCACAAACACAAAAAATCAATCTAGGGTTTTTTTCCCATTCTCTCTCAATCGATTTTTCTCAAATCTCTCTCAAATCTTCAATTATCTCTCAAATCTTCGAATCTCTCACTCCAAAATCTCTCTCAATCGATTTCTCTGAAACGATTCAAGTTTATTTCCATTCAAACTCTCAACTCGGGTTTAATTTTTTCCGATTCACTCTCAAATCTCAGTCCCAATCTCTTATTATGCCGCCTAAAGGTAAATCGTCACGAGGCCGCGGGGGTGGCCAGACCGCCAGACAAGTAGCCGCCAGAGGGGGTCAGACCAGCAGACCAGTAGCCGCTAGAGGGGGCCAGACCAGCAGACTCGTAGCCTCTCGAGTCTGAACCTTCGTTGGTCACAGACCACCAGTCACTACGAGTGGTGTCAGAACATCTTCTCACTCATCGAACCCATCGACGACACAGTCTGCGACCCAATCTCAAGTGAGTCGTCCTTCACTTAGTTCTAGTAGCCAGACTCCTCCTCTCAGTAGGCAGACTCCTCCTCTCAGTAGACAGACTCCTCCTCCTCAGCCGCAACATCAGCCACAACAACCGCTTCCTCCTCTCCAGCCTCTACCGGAAGATGATGCGAATCTCCAAGGCTTACCTGAACAACAAAACCAAATCCATGGAGAGGAAGAGGACAACGAAGTAGGAAACCAAGAAATGCAACAGAACCCTAATCCAACTGAAGACTACCAAGAAATGCTGGATCGTTTGCTAGCACTTCCTGGCCGACAAAATCTAGACAAGTCATTTTCATGCATAAACGGATTACTTAGATAAATTTCAAATGAGGTTCAAGTACAACGGTAAGTTTGCTAATAAGCTATTTCGGCGATGATTCAAATTCTAGACAAGTCATTTTCATGCATAAACGGATAACTTAGATTAATTTCAAATGAGGTTCAAGTTTAATGTCATTCTCTCTTGCTGTAGTATATATAGTATATTACTAACTTACTTTTTTGTGTTATGTAGCGGGAGTTTAATTGGGATGTTGGGATTGCTACCCTTGTTAAAGAAGGATTCTTGGTTATAGCGAAGAAACAGATGAAAGGCATTGTCATTCAAGTGAAGAAGACTGGTGTACAACCAACTTGGATTGGTGACACACTTTGGGCTGAGATGCAGCTTTTTTGGAAAACCATTGAGGCTATAGAGAGGAGTGAGAATGCTTCACAATGCAGAAATTCTGATCGTGGAGGACTTGGAGTGCACAAACACTTAGCCGGTCAGAAATCATTTATTCAAGTTCATCAAGAGATGGTAAGTTGTTTCAATCCCTCCAAATACTTAACTTTTACAGAATTTCTATGATTTCTACACATGATATTCTTTTTGTCTTTCATTTTAGGAAGAAGAGTTGGGGCGTCCAGTTTCACTTGGTGAAGTGTTTATGAGAACGCATACTAGAGCTGATGGATCTTTTGTTGATCAAAAGTCTGAACAAGTGGCTGAGGCGTATAAGAAGATAGTTGAAGAGAGATTGGCTGAACTGGAAGAGGATGGTCAGGATACTTCAGAGATTTCCTCCGAACAGTCAATGCATCCTAGAGAACTCAGCATTGATGAAATGAATGATATCTTCCTTAAGGTAAGTCATTTCTGTCTTTAGTTTGCTTGGAATATATGATTGTATTTGTTTGTTGGAATATGATGATAGTCTTCTCTGCTGAGCATTTTGGTTACTTTAATAACGATATTCATCATACATTTTGGTTTCTTTGTCTTTGTCTGATTTGCTTACTCTTGCTGGCCATACTTGACTGTTGGCTATTTAAGTGGATCAAGTGTTTCTGGATTACGTTTTTTTTTTCTTTTTCTCTATGATCCTTCTTGTATGTTTCACTGAATGTTTGTCTCTTGTTGCAGTGTACTCATACAGATGACCAAGGTAACCCTTATGGCCTTGGATCACTGGTGGAGACCCTACACAAGGGAAAAAGGAAGGAGAGTTACGCAAGCTCTTCTTCTACAGTTACAGTTGTTGAGCTTCAAGATCAGCTGCGGCGCAAGATCTCTGATCAGGATGCTGAAAATGCAAGACGTGATGCGGAGCACCGGAAGTCTCAAGCTCGGATCGCAAGCTTGGAGAAGCTCATCCTTTTCATGAAAGATAAAGATCCAGACTTGGCAGCTTTTATGTCTTCCTCTCCACTCCTTGAACCAGAAGTCATCATACCACCTATCACAACAACAGCCACCCTTCCAGACACCACAGCAGCAGCAGTCCAACCAGCAGGACTCACCCCTGAAACCACACCAACCTCCCCTTTATCTAACACCGCCTCAAATCATTGAACTTGATTTTTATTTCCTTTTGTCTTTGTGATCATGAAAACTTATTAGGATATGTTATGCTCTGATTAGGATAGTTTTGAATGGTTTGGAATGGTACTTGAATGATATTTGAATGGTTGAATGTAGCATTTGCTTTTGAAATGGACAGGTTTCGGATTGATAAGATGTGACCAAACTGTTTCAGAAAATGTGACTAGTTTGTGACCAGAACAAGTAACAAATGTGACCAAATTGTGACTAAACATAATTAGAAATGACTCCAAATCTCGTATCAAATTGGTTACTAATAGAGGACTATTTTGTCACCAAATTATAAGAGTCTTAAATTAGTCGCACAATATTACCACTCCTTTGCGACTATACTGTTACTAAAACATACACAGCCTGTGACTAATTTCTGACTAAATATTTGATCGAAGAACTCTAAACAGTCGCAAATGAGTCGCACTTTGGGACCAAATATTTGATCCAAGAACTCTAAGCGGTCGCAAACGAGTCTCAATTTGGGACCAATTACGTATGGTTACTATAGTCGCAAACGAGTCGCTAACGTATGTTCGTTGCTCTATAGTCGGACATTTGCAACGACATTCAGCAGTCACAGATTAGTCGTTAATCTGCGACGATATATTTATAGTCGTTCAAGAGTCGCAAATTTGCGACTATAGTGCGACTGGGAAATTTTGCGACCGTTTTTTTGCGACTAACCGAAATAGTTGTTAAACAGTCGGAAACCCCTCTTTTGCGACCATTTAGCAACCATTTTCACAGTCGCAAATGACGTGTTTTCTTGTAGTTGCATGTGTATGGTAAGAGTTTTGATAGTTTATCTTTTTGTAGATAACAAGAGGGTAACCAAAAAAGTAGACGTTTATGCATTTGGAGTGATATTACTAGAGATGATCACAGGAAAAAAAACATCAGTTGATAAAATAATGGGAGAAGAGTGATCAAAATTTGGCGATGTGGTTACGACCAAAACTATGAAATGAGAGGTTCTAAGAGAAATTAGACAAACCGTAGTTACAGATAATGAAAAAAAAAACGTTGAAGAGCATTGAAAAGGTAGCAAAGTTGGCGGAAGACTGCACATCTGTAGAGCTCTTATGCAGCTCATTATCGACCAAATGACATATGGATGAGGGGTTTTTGAACTCCTCTGCGTTTTCACAAACTATGAATTGTGAAACTTCATATATCTTGCCTTCGATTAAATGGTATATGTGTAACTATGTAACGAAAGAGTGCATGCTACTCTAGATCATTCCACTATGTTTAGATTTTAACATATCAGTTTTCGTTAGTGTGATATAATGTTGTTAAATTATTTGTAGTCATCGTAGAGTTCTACTTGTTCGGCTAAGAGTAGTAGGACGGCGCCTAGTTTCTTCTCTCTGTCTGTGTGATTTTTTGTTTCCCAATAAACAACGAGGCGAACGATGAGTGTAACATTTGAAGGGCCTAACCATACGTTCGTCATTCTTGTTAGCAATTTTATAAGGTGGCTAATATATATGATAAATTCAAAAAAAAAACATTGTAAAGTGAAAGATAAATTATCAATTCTCAAATTTTCAAATTAAGACAGGTTCCTTTTGCTTTTTTTTTTTTTTTTAGGTTCCTTATGTTGAAGGATAAACATCTATATTAATTGAACCGAAATATTTGATTAAATGCTTGGATATCTCCGATTACAAGCTGAAATCTGATTTTGATGCCTTTCTTGTTTAGAATCACATAAGAACAAAGTTATAATCTCATGGCGTAAAAACTCGTAAAAACGTGAAATTTTGTGTTCAATGTAGAAGAAGAAAAAAACCTATTTGTATTAGAAATTAACTTACAATACATAATTAATGCATAAGAGACTACAAATGATCTCATTTACACGATAGTTTTGTATACACGATGCAAGAAATTGAGAAAGAAATGAAAAGAAAAAATGAATTAAAAGGTATGTTGCACTGAATATCAAAATGCAGACACAACTTAAAAAGTAAGTTTAGGGCTTCCAACGCTATCAAATCTTTTTTTAAAAATAGATATTTCAATTAAACGAAAATATTAACCAAAAAACGGTCAAAATATTTTTTTAAAGGCTTTTCGGGCTAACCCGTCCGGGCTAAGCCCAAAAAACCATTTAGTCCGAAAGATCCGATTTTTTCAGGACATATATTTTAAAGTTGGAACCCGCTTTTTTCAGGACAGAGCCGAGGTAGCCCGCAGACTTTGGCTTTAATTGACATGTCTAGCCAAGGCTAAGAACAAATGGGTTCTTAATTATTAGAAATGGTCTTAGATTCTCAAATTTTGTGCAGATAAGCAGATAATCAAGAGGGCGTTCTTTACAGACTATTTTGATCTGGTGAAGATGGTGTCTTCTCCAACCGAATGGCCGGCGTTGGTGTCTTCTCCAACCGAATGACCGGCGTTTTCAGTGTATTTGGAGGAATTTCAAAGAGCCAATGAAGAGTTCTCAACATTCTCTTTATCTTTAATTTCTCGTAGTGCTAATGTTAAAGCGGATAATCTAGCACGAAAAGTTCGTACATAACCGTTTCATATCACATATGTAAACAACATTCTCAGGAATGACTCTTTCGAGCTCTAAGTAATTTCGGATGATAAAAAAAAAAAAAAGAATTGGGTTTAGAAAGAAAAGTACCTATGAGAGTTTTTGTTTTGAATTTGTCGAACTTTGTGTCGAATTTCGTGACAAGTGAAGTTTTCTGTTTTGAGTGAGGAGATTTGTGCTGTTAATTTAGTGACAAGTGTTTGTTTGGAGTGTTTTATTTTTGTTTTGTTTTATGTGATTATGTTGTGTTTGTTTTCCGTGATTTTGTTATGTTTATTGTTTGTGTTGTGTTTGTTTTTTTGTGATTGTGTTGTGTTTTTAACGGAAAAACGGTCTATTTCCCCACGAGAAGTATCGCATCATAACAGATAGAACCCATTCTTTGACCTCGGTCCATATCTCCATGAAATCAAATTTGTATTCCTATTTCTCCCCGAATCGAAAGTTCTATAGCTAAATGTCCCCGAGTCAAAAGTTCGAGATCTAAAACCCCACAGAGCTGGGTTTAATCGGTTTATTATATACAAAACTGATAAACAAACAAAGTAAACCTAATTATAACCGGAATAAACCCGATTTTACCCGCTTCGGTTCATAGAGCTGGTAAAAAAAAAATTTAGCTTCATAGTGCCGAAACCCCAATGGTAAACCACCAACAGAGCCACATCATAGACACAAATTTGTCCGTAATTAACAAATCAAATCAACACAAAGGTGGATCTTGATGATTCAAATCAAAATGTAAAGCAAATTCACTACTTTTTAAAACAATCAAGACCACATTCAATCAAATTAAAAAAATGAGAGCATATCCCATCAACACCATCTCGACCTGTAATCAAATTCGATTCTTTTAGAATCATTGCTAAACTCATTTTTCTTTCCCATGGCATAAGTTTCTCCAACGATCTAATCTTGTTTGAGACCGCCGTCGTTTGTGTGGGAAGAAGACGCCGTCGGAGATCCGGAGGTTGTTTGTTGGAATTGTATCCTTGATTGAACCTACAAAAGAGAAAAGAAGAATCCATGAGAAAAAGAAGATGAAGAACAGAGGAAGAAGCATCGAAGGAAGAAGAAGAAGTTGTTAAACAAAACAACAAAATGGAAAAAGTAAAGTCAACAAAGGAAAGTGTTATGTTGTATTAGTCTAAGGTGTCGTGTAAGAGTGAATTAAGGAGTTGGAATTCCAACATAATAGAGTGGTTGTCATAAGTCTTAAAGTATGGTCTAGTGGAGAAAAACCACTCCACTATATGTATGTGTGTGTGTTTTGTAAGAAGAGTATCCAAGTTTAGTAAAATGTAGACCATTAAAGAGAATCTCTCTTTTTTCTTAAAGATCAAATCGTTTATGTATGTGAAGAGAAACAAAACAAGAACAAGAAATATAAAGAGAGAAAAGAGAGAGATCTAACCTTGATGGTTAGAGATGAGTGGATGTGAGAATGTCAACATTGTTGAAGAAGAAAACGAGTGAAGAAGCTGGAGATTGTGCTGTCACGGCGGAGATGCTAATTGAGGTTTTCTCAGTTTTACCGAATCTAGAGGAGCTGGTTCTTGACATAGTGAAGGATGTGATGTGAAGCATAGTGGTGTAGCTTTAGAGGCATAGAATTCTAAATGCAAGAAGCTAAGAACATTGACACTAGGACAGAATGGAGGTTCGACGGCGTAGCTTTATGTGGAGGATTGCAGTCGTTGTCGATTACGAATTCCGGCGATTTAACTGATATGATTTGGTGGCTATAGGGAGAGGATGTTGTAAGTTTATTACCATCGAATTTGATTATTGGTTAATTACAATGAATTTCTCCAATGAGCTTTTGTAATTTTGATATCAAATTTTTCAAGATTTTTTTGTTGTTTGAAGAATCCGGTGAAGAAGAAGATGATATCGGAGCATTTACGGCTGGGTCATGTTTAAATTCAGTTAATACCTGACTCTTTAGTTGTTCTATACTAAAGACCTGTGCATATCTTTTGCAACGCAAGACCTGTGCATATGCATGAGACAAGAAATATAGTTACTTTACTTGACTCTTTCTGAGTTATGACAAAGAAACATGATGCACCACTTACCTTAAACTGAAGTAGTATTGAAAAAACTTTTGGCTCTCATCCCAAGTGGACAAAAACTCTCGGAATATACGATTCCATACCTCAAATTTAATCCCTTGCATGTTATAGCTCTGAAATACACATTAATCAATTTAAATAATGAGATACAAACCTTTTTTACCAATAATAATCACTTAGCCATTAAATTTGGAGACGATAGACCCAGCAGCAAGCTCACGTTAAGTTATATCCACCTGCAAATTACAGAACCATTAGACAATGAATTTCGTGTTAACTTACCTTTTTTAGCCTGAAACTACAATATATCTGCTAAGACATGAGAGCAGAGAGAGAGAGAGTTACGTCACATGATTGCCATTTGCTCTTGGCTATTAAACGCCTCTGGAACTTTAATTTCTTATGAATATACCTGTCTCAATCTAAAAGCATGTTCAACCATCGCAAATAAAAGATGTATATAATTAAACGATTAACGTATCAAAAAATTATTATGTGACAAAAGATTTTAAAACAGGATAAGAAAAGACATTAACAAACAAAGTTTACCTTGACTTACATGAGATCCTTCAATTTGTCAGAGTCTATATTCACACTAGCCCACTCTTGAACCTATCACTTTATAGAGAGGCTAAGATTATAGTGTGGAGAAGAGCGTAAGGTTGTGCAAAATAGTTCACCGTGTTAGCGCGAGTGAAGCCAGTGTCCTATTGTATGTGATGCAATGCTGGAACCTATCACTTTATAGAGAGGCTAAGATTATAGTGCGGAGAAGAGCGTATGGTTGTGCAAAATAGCTCACCGTGTTAGAGCGAGTGAAGCCATCGTCCTATATTGTATTTGATGCAATGCTGGAACGAGACCAGCCAACAATATACATATAGAAACAAAATATAAAATGAGAAAACAGACGCCCACTCAACACTAACAACAACAAAGGACAAAAAATACTCATACACTCTAAATGATATTTGAGGCTCAAATTTGATAATTTGATTATGGAACCTGTTCAAAGTTATGCGTAATCACCATCTTAAAGAATAACTAGATGACTTCAATAGAAACCTTGAGTTCCTCTTGTTCATCTGAGGTCAGATTCTTACTAGCTACAAATTCCTTATGGGCAGAACAATAACCACATGATTAATAGCAATAGCTCCATTGATGTTCTCAAGAACCGAAAAAAAATGACTAATGGATCAAGTTGAATTATACATACCTAGCAACCTCCATAAGACAATAGGTATATATCAGAACTCCAAGGCGAACAAGATGAACCGTCTTTTCGAGACATCCTCATCATAGTGGGAACAATAAGGATTATTCATAAACTGAACAGTTAAGCTTGAACATCAATATCATGAAATCACTTACACAACATTAGTCAACCACTAGTTAAACAGAAAGTAATGAAGAAAGAAGATAGAATAGAAAAAGAAAATAACATCACATGATTCAGTCATTTTTCTCTGGAACTTATGAAAGAACATACCTGGCTCAAATGTAGTTTAAACCATATATAGTAGATATATAAGACAAAAATGATACAGAATAATTACATCTTTCTGTGTACACGAAACCATTTTGGCATTAGTCGCTTGATCAATAAGATAATTGATTGTCGAGAAACAATCTTACGAAAACAAAGACCTGAAAAGTAAAATCTCACAGCAAATAGAATGTTTGGTCGTTGGGTTTATGCATCGCTTATTCATTCTTTTGTTTAGATTACTCTTTGGAGGCATAAGAATCCATTCCCTTGAAACCTAATTAGCAAGAAACCTTTAGCACAAATATTTTAACTAACACAAAACAAAATTACAGCTAATGAAGAAATTTACCAGTCATCATACAAAGTCTGCATGTTTGCTAGCCTCAAAAGTATGAAAAGGATCGCCCAAAACCTCCAAAAATCAATAAGTTATAAGTAAATATAGGGTAAGCCAAAAAAGAACATTCCACTGAAACATAATCACCTGGAAACAGAGAAAACGTTTGGCTTTCTCAAATTCACAAGATTCTCCTAAAACAAAATTCAATACTTCCTAGAGAACAATTAAAAAGATGGATTACCAAAACTTAAAATAACTAGATAATAATGGTTATTACAAGTAGACACATATCATCACTATAATTCAAAATCTCAAGTCGCTAAAAACCAGAGAAAGTGAATCATCGAACATGATCGATCATCACCTTAATTTGCTAACTCTTTCAAACTAAACCCTAAAAACGATAATCATAAGAGGTTGAGAATTGAATACCTGATCGGAAAAAGCTGATGTGTTACTCCGATGATCTTTTTTGCGTGTGTTTCGTCAGAGTAAAAACTCAACCATGCGACGGCGACGATCACCATCTGAAGCAATGGTCCGGATTCAATCAAACGATTTTCTCTCATCTTTCAGATAAATCACCGTACAGAACCGTACTGATCGATCATCATCGTAGGAGCAAAAAGGTCTCTGATGATTAATGCGATCAATTAAAGAGACTCCGATTACGTTGAATGAGAAGAAGCGAATACGAATTTGAAATTTGAAACAGAGAGAGGTTGAAGAATTTAGAGAGTTTCGTGGTTATGTGAGAAAGACCGAGAGGCATTAGTAATTTTGAAATCGAATCGAAAGGCTCCTTACTTTCTACCCGTTAGTTAATTACTTAAATACCCCTTCGACGAAACACGTCTTCTAATTTACAACCCTTTGAACATGAGCGGTGAGCCTTCGTTTGACTTCACTTACAACCTCTTAGAAAAAAAAAACACATAAGATTTGTTAAAAGCTAAAACCTTGAAACCAAAAGCTCTATCATCTCTAACAACGTAACTATGGGGAACCGTCTAAAGAACAAACCCCCTTTAATATCTCCCAAGCCTCTCATCGTTCCTCCAACTTTAGGAAAATCTCTCATTTCAAGTGCACTTTCTACTTTTGTTTACATATATAAGAGAGTTCAAATTTGCAATTTTGCGGAATTGAACAAGGAAACAATGAATTTCAGACAATACATGATAATGGCTCGAGAATTGGACTAGTTTAGTTAGGATTGCCTTTAATAATTTAGGTCATTCTTAGGATTTCCATAAATTTTACAATGCCATATGATGTAAATTATATTAAAGGTTTTTATCCAAAAAAATATCCTTTTATTATATAGTAGATTTTTTTATAAGTGCCAAATTATTTATAAGTTATTGAAAGAATCTCTTACTAATAAAAGAGACTAATTGAAGCCTCTCAAGCTATCCACATAAGCATTTTCCAAACCTCACTAAAATCTGCCACGTCAGCTATCTAATTGCTACCTTAAACAGCCACGTAATCATGTTCAGAAGTTATTAATTTTTATCTGGAATCATCAACGCACAAATCTATGGGTGCTCAATTAAGGTTACCTCATCTCTTTACTTAAAAGTCGAAGCGTTCTACCTTCCCCTACGTCTAATCACTTCCTCTTAACTACATCCTCGATTATCAAGAGAGTGCAGAAGCAACGTTCATCTTCCATAAAACTTCTACTCTCTTTCCTCAGCAAAATCATGCTCCATCATCGAGAGTGTGTTGAAGAAACGTTCATGCACTCACGTCTACTTACGCAATCGATCTTCATTGCTTTTCATCAAACCGTGATAGTCATCTCTCAAGCCCATGTCTACGCCGTCCAATATGAAACCTGGGAAAGAAAACTCAATCCCCAGGAATTCATATAAAATATGCTTCCCTAAAATACAACAAGTTGTAAGCGCTCATTCTGTTTTAGTAACCATCCCCATTCTATTTTTTATAGGGGGTGATATTCGACATTCTGCTGGATATTAACGATGGATAAAGGAGAAATTCTGGTTTCCAAAAGAATTTATCCATAAACCATTCCTAGAGTCTTTTATGCATACACGGCGACACGAATCGTCGGCAAACCATGTTTGAGGTGAAAAAACTACTTTCTTTGGTGATTTTTTATGGAGTATGAATTTAAGTAGACACCATGATCTATTTATGTCAGGATAAAGTTTTCAAAGAGAGTTATGTGAGGTTTCAAGTTCTGAAAACCTGAACATGTACCCAACGCTGAAAAGCCAAATCTCCGATTTGATGCTTTATTTTTCAGTGAGAAATTCCACACTACCACACGAATCACAGTTCTAGACCTGAACTGAGATTTCCCAATTTTGATTTGTATATGAATCTAATCTTATTGATATTTAGGGATTGGAAGCTATAAACTGTGATTCTCCCTATCTCTGATTTTAGGTTCATTTCTTTACCGATGGATCATGAAGCAATATACTTTACCATTGGTAGTTTAGCATGACCAAAAACGTTCTTTAGAGAGATAATATAAAGTCATGGTGAAGTGACATTGAAGGTTCAGTCCTCATTGAAAAGGTAAAAAGGGGTTCCTTACTCTCTCGCTCTCTGTGACTCTTGAATGTTTGTATGGACAGCTTATTGACAGTTGAAATTATTTTGGTTAAACATTAGTGATTTTTTATTAGTAAGAGATGTATCGCCTTATCAAATTGTCTTATAATATTTCCACAGGGGCGAGAACATTTGCTGTCTTGACAAAAATTGATGTTATGGACAAAGGAGCCGGTGCATTACGTAAGTTGCCTTATCACATTGCATTATAATTGTAAAAGAAGCTGCAACTATTTGCAATTAAAAGAGCTAGAAATGCATAACAATAGTTTTCGTCTAATTAGGTTATGAAATGATATTAGAGCTACGACATGCTAACTTTTGTAGTAATATATATGTTCCCTCATTTTTTATTTTTTTGCTAATTATGTTCCCTCATTATTATTGTGTCCATCCCTACCTAACAAATGATGTTTTCTGCATAGATTCTACAAGCGAAATCTCTTACACTTAAGTATATATGGGTTAGTGTAGTCCTCCCACTCTCTTAGCTTTTCTGTAAAAATTTAGTTACACAAATCAATGCCATCCACGGTGTAACCTTCTCACTTCTATCATGTTTGTTTCATTTATGCTAGATTTAAAAATGGTGGGGCGATGGCGAAGAAGAACCAAAGATAGGCTCTCCTTAAAATTGTTTGTAATCCGAGAAAAAGTCGTTGGTCGAGGTGGTGATGGGTTGGTAAACCATGGTTATGATTACAAACGTAAGGACGTCGAACCCGTCGACAGTATTGCCGTGACGTGCCAGATATCATACTTTAATCTGAATACAAGGTTTACTCTTCCTAAATTTGTCTAATTCTTTAATTTGGTTATGTTCTTTTTCCTTTCAACCCTTGCTGTTTCTTTAATTTGGTTATATATGTTTTTGGCTTTGAACACTTTTAAATTTCAAAATATAAATTATAGCCAAAAAATTATCAATTATTTATTTCACATGTGTACTAAAAATCTAAAAATAAATAAAAACCAAATTATGTAAAATAAAATGTATACTCGGGCGTAGCCCGAATTTTCCTCTAGTATATTTAATTTTTTTTTATTCAGGCCTAAAACCTATACAAAATCTTAAGTTTGTAATGAAACCTATATATATATATATATATATGTATATATATATATAGTATAGATTCATTGATGAACAAACTGTCCGTTGTAGCACATTGCTTAAACTTTGAAATCAAGTTACCCTCTAATTGGAATTCTGGGTTCGAATCCCGGTAGCGGAAATTCTTTTTTTTTTTTAACTATAAGAAAAACCTTTACACAATCTATATGTATATTATAAATTCATAGAATAAGAAATAATCCGCTTTAGCAAACAGGCTAAATGCTATAATGATCTGTTTGATCATATGCTCATCCCGGGTTTAAAGTCCGGCAGCGGAAGTTAATTTTTTTAATCTGTTGAAAGAGTGACAGTATTACATGCTTGTAACTAATTCAGCTAAGACCTTATTAAACACTTGTTTGCTATATATATGATTTTAAGAATATTGCACACAACTTTTCAGATGAGAATGGCAGCAGTTATGTGTTTTGAGTAACCGTCAAAATACATCTACACAACAACAACAAGAGAAGAGTGAGTGTATACAGACAAAAGTACATAGAAAGATTTGTTCTTTTTGAAACCAAAGCAAGGAAGCCAAGCCGCTCTCCATTCTTCTTAGCAAGCCTAATAAGCCCTTGTCTCTGTTTTGCATCAGCTCCAAAACTTTGTGATCACCTGAAAGAACAAAAACCCATTTCCAAAAAACACATGGACTTCGCTTCTATGACTAGTTCTAAAGCGAATGATTAAGAAAACCTGAGAGTGCAAGGCAATGGCTTTTCCTCTGAGCTGATTAAAACTCTTCTTGCCTACTTTGTTGCGTGTGACAACAACTATAGATGCAAATAAGCCTTTGCCTTCATTGACATTCTTTATCATTGGCACTGCTTTGATTGCTTTCCGAGAGACTCTTTCTTGTTGCGGTGGCGCAACCGTCTTGGAGAGCATGTTTTGGTAATCTTCGCTTGACATGGAACTTCCCCAACCTCCAAAAAGGAATTCCGGGTTCGAAGCCCGGTATTGAAAATATATTTTTGTTCATTTTATTAGTCTTAGTCTTCTACTCTTATAAAAGGCAGTTTCGTTAATGTTGAATCTTGTAAACCAAGCGAAGTTATCGTTGTATCTTATTATAACGTTCTTATTTGATTAATGACTTCAATGTGTTTACGGCTTTTGTATTGATTTCTAGTTTGCATGGGATTGTTATGGGTTGCTGATCTGCCTAAATACTCTTGTTTCTCTTTTTGTTTATGACTTTTCAAAGGGTTGAATTCTGAGTCAATCCAACCTTTTTTGAAGCTTCCTTCGTTTGATTTCACTTACAATTCAACCTCTTCGAAAAAAAACAAATAAGATTTGTTAAAACCTTGAAACCAAAAGCTGCAGATCTATCATCTTTGACGACTATAGGAAACTGTCTAAAGAACAACGTCCCTCAATTTCTCCCAAGCCTCTCATCATTCCTCCAACTTCAGGTATATCTCTCATTTCAAATGCACTTTCTACTTTTGTTTACATATAAGAGAGTTCAACTTTGCAGCTTTGCGGAATTGAACAAGGAAACAATGAGTTTCAAACAATATATGATAATGGACTCGAACATTCTACGAAAGCTCTCTCGAGAATTGGACTGGTTTAGTGTGTATTTAAGCTATTTTACGTCATACATGAAATTTTCTTGTGTTTATTTAATTGCCTTTAATAATTTGGGTTGTGCTTAGGATCGGATTTCCATAAATTTTACAATGGCAATTAATGTAAATCTATTACTAATAAAAGGAACTAATTGAGGCATTTCAAGGTGTCCACATTAGCTTTCTAAACTACTACTATTTTATAAGTTTCCACGTCAGCATTCTCATGCCATGTCTAAAAGATTTGATTTTAGGTTTTCACGTTTCTTTGTGGATAGATCGATTAACTTTCCCTTACCTCTTCGACATCTTCGTAACTACAACAATATGGAGAGTCGTCATCTTCAAAGCTTCTATATATTTCCAGTTCATCTAATATTCCTGCAAACTATAGAATTTGTTCGTAGGCCTCTCCGCACGAATCAGATGTTTGAATCTAAAAAGTGGACTTCAGTCGCTGTGTGGGTTTGACCAGAGAAAAGGACTAGTAGAGGGGATAGAGTTCAAAAGATCTATGGTAAGTATTTCCCTTTCTAATCTTTTTTAATCTATCATAAGTAACGTAAATATATAAATAAACCCTAAACCCTATATATATATATATATATTCTTCTAAAGTCTAAGAATAATTATTTGTTAATCTAACATGTGAAAGTTCAAGATAAATAGTTTTTGTTGACTATAGAACAAATACAGAGTAAACGTCCATGCAATTAGATCGTTTATTGTAGTGGCTGACTCTTTTGATGTGTAATTTCTTTGGCACTTGGCAGACCCATTCAAATTTATAGACATTTATAGATGTTGTTTTGTTTTAGTATTCATGCCATCATTTGCATCAATGTTGTTGTGCAGTATCTATATATGATCAAGGCATGGGGAAAGGCATAGCCAGAGAACAAGTATGTGAATTCTTTTACCAGATGGGTCTGAAATACACACAACTTTTAGGACTGGATCTTGGCCTGAAGAATGGAGAGGAACATCAAAAGGTGGTGTGGTGAGTGACACATTATCGGAATAAAAGAAAATTAAAGGAAGGGTAAGTAAATTAAATAATATATGAGTGTAATTAAGCATCAATAAGGGCAGCATCTAGCTTCCCTCTCACTTTACCAGTTCCTTGCATTGTCCTTTATGGCCTGAATAACAAAATTAGGTAATAAAATAGGAAATCAATAAAAATAGATTTTGAGTACAATATATCAAATTATCAATGCTAAAGTCTTCATGACTGCAGATGGGAGTTGTGGTCAAGAAGGGATTTCGATATGGTGTAGCTATATTGCTATATAAGCATTTGATTAGAAATCAATAGATTAATCCATGGATGTCCAATAAGTTTTTAATAAATACATAGTCTCATTTTGCATTTGTCAAATGTTAGAGATATACCGGGCGTACCCCGGATTTTTCCCTAGTTATATTGAAAGTTTTTATCCAAAAAATATCCTTTTATTATATAGTAGATTTTTCTATAAGTTTCAAATTATTTAGAAGTTTTTGAAATAATATATTAATTTTTTTTTTCAGGCCTAAAACCTATAACAAAATCTTAAGTTTGTCATGAAACCTATATATATAATAAAAATTCATTGAGTAACAAACAGTCCGCTGTAGCACATTGCTTAAACTTTCAAATCCACTTTCTCTCAAACTGGAACTCAAACTGGAATTCCGGGTTCGAATCCCGGCAACGGAAAATCTTTTTTTATTAACCTTTACGCAAATCTATTTGTATATTATAAATTCATTAAATAACTAACAATCCGTTGGAGCACACATGCTAAATGCTATTATGATCTCTCTGATCTTTCTTATCCCGGGTTCAAAGCCTGGCAGCGAAAAAGTAATAGGTTCATAGTTATAGGCGATGAGTACACCAATGGATCTGTCACCATGTCATATGCCAATGATTCAACATTGTGATACTTCCACATGGATTATAGAGGATCCGTGATCCGGAGAGATTGGAGTGTGACTACGAGAAACTCGACATTAATTGATGCGTATAATTAGTTCGTACGTCTCCGTCCTTTGCCCTAGTTTTAGATAGCTTGCTTGTTCAGGTCACGAATCTACAGAAACAAAAACATCAATTTAATTTTTTTGTCAATATCAGTTGCAACAAAGTATCTATCAAAACACAATTTGTATCACTGGCTCTTAAAGTGTGTGCCAACAAGAATTTCTCTCTCACAAATAAGCTCGGACAAAGTAAGTGTATGACTCTTAAAGTGTTTCGCAACAAGAATTTCTGTTTAATCCATATCTGTTGGGATATAAGAATTAAGGGCAAGAGATTTTTTGTGAAGAGACTGTCGTGAGCATTGGGACAAGGTTTTGAGCGAGGAACTTTTTAGTTCAAAGTTGGACATGATTTTTCCAGGGAATGAAGATGACGCATAGGCACTTGACGGGACAACGTCGGAATATTTTCTAACTTTATGTTACACCTGAATATGCAGTGGGAGGAATCTTGTCAGAGAAATCTTATGTTTTCATCTTAGGAGTGATACTCTACAAATTATCTTACATTAAACTCAAATTATCTTATGTAAGTCTACCTTAACTCTACAAATTTTACAAACTTTTTAGAGATTGTTCGCAAGCTCTTAAAGCTTCTTTGTTTGAGTTTCATTAAGTAAGACAAAACTAGTTTCTCGAATCCAGAACGTACGTACCTAATTAAGGTTTCTCTCGCTTTCCAAATTTCTATGAATCTTTTGAAAATTGAAATTTTTGGTATAATTAATATCAATATTATTTTTGTGTGAATTTTCCATCACCAAACAACACCGGATCCAAATAAAAGACAATCAACCGGATGGACTCCTCCTCCTCGTTTTCTTGTCAAATGCAATTCTGATGCTTAATAATCTTCCCAAGTGACGGGGGGGGCTGGCTGGTACGGGATCATCACGGATCAATCCAAGCTTGGTGCGAGTAACCAACCTTGTTGAATAATTTCGCAAAAAATATTCACATACATCTAAATTTATACATTATATTCTAAATTCAAATAAAAACAAAAGATCTGCTGTAGCACTTTGGTTTATACTAAATATCTAGGTCTCTTTACATCTAGATTTGAATTCCGGGTTCAAAGCCTGGTAGCAGAAAACCTTTTTGTTTGATTTCAAAGTCTTAGCTTTAATTATATATATTGACTTTGTTCTCCTACTAGATAAAAGCCCGCGCTACGCAGCGGGATATGTTTTTATAAAATAATTTTGTTTTAATATAAGTATGATTAAAAAAAATTTTAAAAAGGCTATAACATTTTATATCTTGTATTTTCTCATATTTTAGTAAATTTTACTTTATTTATGTATGTATATATTAATAAACATGTAATATATTAGTTTTAAAAGATAAATGTACCGTATAACATATGTTATATATTAATTTTACAAAATAAATTGATATAAACTCACACATAATTTGTTTTTTGTTGATATAAACTCACACATAATAGTTCTAATTCATATTATTTGTAAGTGACAAACTAAATTTGTTTTCTTATGAACTTCAATCTAAAGAGTTTTTTACAAAAATCCAAGGATAACTTCTATTTTTTAAAGTTTTTTAAATTTCACTCATCAATTTAAATTCTAGTGCTAAATTTCATACTCATGGTTTCATCTTTAGTTATAGGATTTAATAAATAAAAAAATATTTCTTTTTTGTTTTAATATATTTCACTTCATTAAAGTATGAGCGTGCTAGGTTTCATTTTAATGATTTTATTCTAACTAAATTTAATTTTCATGAAACATATGATTTCATTTTTTTTAATCTTAAATACCAATATTTTTTAATGAAGCTTTTTGTTTTCGAGAAACACTTAAACCTCAAATTTTAAATAAAAGAAACATTATAACGATCTTTATATAATTATCTAATGGATCAGAAAAAAGCTAAATATAATGATACATATATTAAAAATGAATTACAAAATTTTATTTAAGATAATAAAGAGGTAATAAATTTTTTTTGATATATGTACTATAATAAATTTATTTATTAAATATTGCATAGTTAAAAAACAAATACATGGATATGTTAGAAAATAATTAAACATCTAAAGTAGAAATTGGAGATGGATCTTCTTAACATTATTTTTCTTGTTGTACGATGATTAGAATTGATATTCTTAATTCTCCATCACCAATAAACCTGAAAGTTTTGTTATAATCATCAAACTTTTTATTAATAAATTTGTTTTTGATATATGTACTACAATAATTTATTTATTAAATATTGCATAATTAAAAAACAAATACATGGATACGTTAGAAAATAATTAAACATCTAAAGTAGAAATTGGAGACGGATCTTATTAACATTATTTTTCTTGTTGTACGATGATTAGAATTGATATTCTTAATTCTCCAACACCAATAAACCTGAAAGTTTTGTTATAATCATCAAACTTTTTATTTTGCTTCTGAAATTTAAAGAAGAAATATTATATGACATTCTTTCTATAATAAATTTAGAATCAAATTTTTACAATGATGGCTTCTTTGATATTAACCCATATAGCAATATAAAAAATAGATACATGGATATATTAGAAGAAGATGAGAAAATGACTACTTATAAGATAATAATCTAAAATAGACAATAGATATTAATCTTTAAGAAATCATATATATGAAAGGAGGTTATCTCTCTCCATATGGTCGCCATGTCAGCATTTTAGGCTCTTCTGGAGATGCCACATCAGCTTTCTTTCCATCCAATTAAAACATTTCATTAATATGAGTCATCTTTTATTTTTTACACATCAGCTTTTAATTATAAATGTCAAATGGGGAAAACACAATAGCCCATGAGGGATGGTCCATATGAATTTGAAAATCTAATTCACAAGTTAATAATATATTTATTATTTAATTCTATATATTATTTAATTTTTTTACATATTGATTTTTACTAATACTAACTTATTTTGTTATTTTATGTTATTTTTCCATGAAATTATTTTATTGGTCATATATACTCCAAAGTTTTTTTCCGCTAATTTTTGTAATCTTAACTCAAAATATGAGTGGATAATAGTATAGTGGATTAGCTAATGGTTTGAGTAAGTTTTTCTCTTATTTTTTTGATCTATATATGACACTGAGGGTGAAGAGTACGTAAGTTCATCAAATTTTGGAGGTTCTATAATCCCAACATTACCATCTATAAAATTGGTTTAGGAAAGATTGTTTACGGATTGTGTGAGTGATGCATTGTTGAATATGTTGGTTAAAAATGTATTTTAATACTAAGAGTAGTTGTTCATTGTATGAGTAAATGATTAGATAATTAAAAATTACATTTATCAAAATATAACATCAAATAAATCAAAATAAAAAAAAACCGGAAAAACCGAGGCGTAAAACGGGTGATTAACTAGCAACAAGAACAATCAAAATAATTTGTTATTAACAACTTTTAAAACAAACTCACGCTTAGCGTGAGTATTCATCTAGTATATATATAAAAGTTAGCCAACTCTCTCCATATGAGTGTCACATCACCACACAAGAAAATGACATGTGTCATTTAACTTTATTTAAATTAAAAATCAGCAAAATTAATTGAGGGGAAATAAAAAGTCTCATATTGTGTTAAATCCTCCATGAATCTCATTCTTAAATGATTTCTTCAAAATAAAAATAAAAATATTAAAATTATTTTAATAAATCAATCACTACTTTTATTTTACTTTTCATATTTTTCTAATTTTTTAAAGTAATGGCCAATGGTCATCACTCGATAATGACTAAAAAATTAATTATGAGTGTTGTAGACTTGTAGTTTAGTTATTTGCTACCTAATAGTAATTTTACCCTGAATATTTTTTTGTTATTAGGTTATGGTTCATATCTTATCATATGACATTCTTTCTTTTCATTTTTGTGTCTTATGGTAAGTTCGTAACATTGACATGCAAATTTTTCAAGTAATGAGCTTTTGAGACGTTAGACATATCACGAAATTCAAGACAAATTTATTTCTTTTATATGGCTATATGCAATAAGCCAATAACATAAAATCTAAAAGTGTTACTTAAATAACTCTTTAATTTTGGCTTTCTTTTTCTTTTTTCATACGAAAACTCTTGAGATCAAAATATCCAATATTCTTGTTGTGTGTATTCATGATAATGAACAAATATTAGAATCTTAGATATAAAAATAATCAGATTATACATGAAAATGTATAAATTGATATTTAGAATCAAAAACGAATCTAACCATAAAAATTGTAAGTACATAAGATGAGTCTAATTTTATCAACTATACAGTAACAAACAAAAAAAATAAACATAAATTAGCGACAAAAACAATTAGCATATTTTTATATTAATAATTTTCAAAACAACCCCACGCTACGCGTGGGAATTCATCTAGTAAAAAAATAACGTAAGATAGATATCATATAGTCTCTAAAATTAAAATTTAGAATTATGCTTTTACATTGATATTAAATTTGATTTTTTTAAACCCAGACAACAATAACAACCAACCAACCAAAAATAGAACTTAAAAAAATATATATATATATATATATATATATATATATATATATATATATATATATATATATTTGAGATATAAAGAAGAGGATGAAAGATGAAAGAATGAGAGAATGAGTGAATGAGAGAATGAGAAAATGATTATTTATAGGGTGAGAATTTCAAAAATAAATAAATTATGGGAGTTACAATTTAATTTACTGTGTGTTAAATATTATCTTGATCCACAATTGTTTTAGTTTGTAGAAATTGGTTATTTTAGATGACCGTTTTGTATCTTTTACGCCTACATTGTGCCCCTAAACATATAAATTAAGCTCCCGGCCAAGGAATTGGTTAACTCAAGTATGTGTAGTTGGAAACATCTCTTATGAATTTGTGTGCAGGCGCCGACTGATATTACTTGATGTGTATGAATGAGTTTTTGGCGTTCCTAGGTGGAGGAAACTTTGCTCTTTCTGTAGACGAATATATCTCTTAAGGCACGATCTGGCTCAATCTCATTTTGAAGAAATTCCCACTTTTAATAGATTTGATGATACTCGAACGAAAGTTTCAAGAAGGTGAAAGCAACTGGCAACAAATGCACCTTCTGAAACCTTTGGGAACGAATGTTTGGGTAGCAGAACAGAGTTTGTGTTAAAGAATGTCGAGGTAATGCTGCATATATGTTCTGCGATGACAACTTTATTCGACATATTATGCAATCTTACTTGGATCTTGGACTAATCAATGTATGTTCATGTTGTTGAATCTTACTTGGATCTTGAACTACTTACCTTTGAGATCGAACCTTTTCTTTGTTGAGAATCATGATACATCAATAGATAGCAAAGCTTACCGTCCTTTTCCGATCAGTTGATTGTTTCAGAGTTATGCTTAGGCTTAAGACAGTTTTTTTCAGGCGTTAGTCTGTTGAAAGAGTGACAATAATATTACATGTTTGTAACTAATTCAGCTAAGACCTTATTGAACACTTGTTTGCTATATATATGATGTTAAGCGTATTGCACACAACTTTTCAGATGAGAATGGCTGCAGTTATGTGTTTTGAGTAACCGTCAAAATACATCTAGACAACAACAACAAGAGGAGAGTGAGTGTATACAAACAAAAGTAGAGAGAAAAATTTGATCTTTTTGAAACCAAAGCAAGGAAGCCAAGCCGCTCGCCATTCTTCTTAGCAAGCCTAATAATCCCTTGTCTCTATTTTATATCAGCTCGAATCGATTTGCAAAACTCTGTGATCACCTGAAAGAACAAAAACCCATTTTTCACAAAACTCATGGACTTAATTTGCTTTTATGACTAGTTCTAAAGAGAATGATTAAGAAAAACCTGAGAGTGCAAGGCAATGGCTTTTCCTCTGAGCTGATGAAAACTCTTCTTGCCTACTATGTTGCATGTGACAACAACTATAGGTGCAAATAAGCCTTTGCCTTCATTGACATTCTTTATCATTGGCACTGCTTTGATTGCTTTCCGAGAGACTCTTTCTTGTTGCGGTGGCGCAACCGTCTTGGAGAGCATGTTTGGTAATCTTCGCCGGAAATGGAACTTCCCCAACCTCCAGAAAGGAATTCCGGGTTCGAAGCCCGGTATTGGATGTTAATATTTAAGTAGGAAAGATTGATGAAACCATGATTTAAGATTGGAGAGAAGCATAAATGTATTGATGAAAGATGTGTATCACACAATGAGGAGGCACACACGTTTATATAGAGAACATAATCTAGGTCTGAGATGGGTTGTGCACAAAGACCAACAGCACCCTCATTCAGCCTTGTAACCCGAGTAACCCAAGTAACCTGTAACCCGAGTAACCCAAGTAACCTACATTTAACCCTGTAACCTGTAACCCGAGTAACCCGAGTAACCCAAGTGTTAAATGTCTTCTTGATTAACACTCCCCCTCAAGTTTATACTACAATACTCATTGTGTATAAACTTGGCACTCGCAAGAACAACCTCATTAAAAAGCTAAGCTTGTAAAACCACGTGGGACAAAACCAAGCCTAGGGAAAAAGAGTATTGTCCCAACGAGTTAGGGAGCCTTTCTCAAGGATGTGTGAGGTCTACAAGACCAAGTTTGCCATGGATAAATTGACAAACTTGGTTACTTGCTGCCTTGGTGAAGATATCGGCCAATTGGTCCGAACTCGTAGTGTAGCAAGGAAGGATTGTACCGTCTTCGATCTTCTCTCTTGTCTTGTGGCAGTCCGTCTCTATGTGCTTGGTCCTCTCGTGGAACACGGGGTTAGTAGCAATATGGATGGCTGCTTGGTTGTCGCAATGGAAGGTAATTGGTGTCTTTTGCTCGATCCCAAAGTCCTTTAGTAGAGCCTTCAGCCATGTCAACTCGTTTGTGAGCTTCTTCATAGCCCTATACTCCGCTTCAGCACTCGAACAGGACACCACCTTCTGTTTCTTTGTTTTCCAAGTTACAAGATTGCCACCAATGAAAGTGCAAAAGCCGGTTGTGGACTGCCTTGTGTTGCGATCTCCATTGTAGTCTGCATCACAATACCCAACAATTTCCGTGCTAAAGTTTCTTCCCATCCAAATGCCTTTGCCGGGACTTCCTTTGATATATCTCAGAATTCTCTCCACCAAACTCCAATGGTACACCGTAGGGGCTTGCATATGCTGAGCCACCTGATTCACGGCAAAAGAGAGATCAGGCCGAGTATATGTCAAATATATGAGCTTACCTACAAGTCTTCTATACTGTTCCGGGCAATGATATGGAGTATCATCCTTCTCCCCCTTTCGATTGACCTTGTATCCTTGCTCTAGTGGTGTATCCACTGGTTTAGCTCCAAGTTTCCCTGTAAGCTTTAGGAGATCGAGGGCGTATTTCCTTTATGAGAGAAATAGTCCCTCCTTGGATCTACACACCTCAATCCCTAAGAAATACTTCAACACACCCAAATCTTTAATATCAAAGGCTGAGTGTAAAGAAGACTTAATCGCTTGGATCCCTTCTTTGTTACTTCCCGAGATAATCATGTCATCAACATAGACCAATACCACTACTATGCCTTGATTATCTTGCTTAGTAAACAAAGTATGGTCAGAATGTGATCTCTTGAAGCCATTAGCCAATAAGGTAGAGCTTAACTTATGATACCAGGCTCTTGGAGACTGTTTTAGTCCATAGATAGCTTTCCGAAGCCTTAAGACCTTTCCCGGAGCCACTATGTCTTCTAAACCCGGAGGAGGTGTCATATAAACTTCTTCTTTCAACTCCCCCTGAAGGAAAGCATTCTTGACATCCATTTGCCACAATTCCCAATCCAAGTTCACAGCCAAAGAGAGAACAACTTTTACGGTGTGTTGCTTAGCTACCGGAGCAAAAGTTTCCCTATAATCATCTCCATATGTTTGAGTGAATCCTCTTGCAACCAATCTAGCCTTGTGTCTTTCAATTTCACCATTACTCTTATACTTTATGGTGAAAACCCACTTTGAGCTAACACATCTCTTCCCTTGTGGAAGTTCTTCTTCATCCCATGTATGATTCCGAATCATAGCTTGTACTTCATCATCCACAGCATTAGTCCATTCCTTTCTTTCCTTAGCTTCTTCATAGCTTTGTGGGATAAATTCCACATCTAGCTTACTAATGAAAGCTTTATGTTCCTCGGGAAGAAGGTCAATCGAATATGTTGCTTGGATTGGATGAGCCACGGCTTGGCAATTGAAGAGAACCTTAGGCTTCTTTGCCCTTTTACTTCGTCTTGGGTTTTGTAACGTGTAGACCGGTTCATTTGTTGTTTGAGGAATTGAGTTAGTCTCTTCTTCGCTTGATGATCTAATGACTTCATCTTCACTTAGTGGACCGATCTCTTCTTCACTAGATTCTTCCTCTACAACATTCTCATGGTTACCATCCGACGACTCTATTGGTGTTTCAACTTCACTTTCTTGAGTCCCACTTGTAACTTCGCCTGGTATCTCTTCCGTAGTGTCTTGAGGTATGTTAACATTACCCAAATGCTCAAGAATGTGTTTAAGACTCTTTGCTCTATCCGAAGTTGAGTTAGGTAGGTCCTTTACACTCTCCCAATTCTTTTCTCCGAAATAGGCCTTGTCTTCATGAATTTCACATCTCTAGATACATAGTATCTATTGTTGGTTGGATCAAAGCATTTGTAGCCTCTTTGAGTTGTGGAGTATCCGATGAACACGCACTTGGTACTCTTGGGCTCTAGCTTGTTCCTTAAGTCACCTGGAATGAATACAAAACAAACACAACCAAACACTCTCAAGTGCTCAATGTTAGGGTTTTGGTTATTCAATACTTGAAAAGGTGATTGATCATTAAGAACTCTTGTTGGAATTCTATTAATAAGATAACAAGCGGTCATAACCGCATCACCCCAAAACCTCTTAGGCATATGCTTATGAAATAGCATTGCTCGTGAGACCTCCATGAGGTGTCTATTCTTCCTTTCCGCAACACCATTTTGTTGAGGGTTGTATGGGCAGCTTGTTTGGTGTAAGATCCCACACTTTTCCAAATGGGCTTTGAGCTTGGTGCTCGTATATTCACCTCCATTATCTGTTCTAAGAATTTTGATCTTTGCATCAAAGTGATTAGTCACATACTTTTGGAAGTTTAGAAATGCATCATAAACTCTGTCCTTAGATGGAAGCAAAGTTACCCAAGTATACTTAGATTTCTCATCTATGAATGTCACAAAGTATTTATGATTATCTCTAGATGCACAAGGTGAGGTCCAAACATCCGAATGCACAAGATCAAAACACTTCTCATAAATAGTATTAGACTTAGGGAAAACCGTTTTGCAATGTTTACCTAAGATGCATGCTTCACAATGAGAACAATCATAAGATAAACCGGGTAATAACAAGTTCAAAGTTCTAGAGTGTGGATGGCCAAGTCTATCATGCCACAATACAACTGAAGTCTTAACATTATTTGCGGAAATAGAAGAGTTTAAAGAAGTGTCTTCAAGAACATAGAGATCATCCTTGGTGCCTCCTTGTCCAAACACAGTACCGCTCTCAATATCCTGCAACTTAACATCATTAGGACTAAAGATAGCAAGACAATTTAAGTCCTTAGTTGTTTTCTTGACCGAGAGCAAGTTAGAAGTGAACTTAGGCATATAGAAAGCACTAGACTTCTTGTTAAACAAGTTTATGCAACCTATTCCTTCTATTGGAACATTATGACCATTTGCAACCTTAACATTCCCTAGTGCCGGTTTAACATTCTCTAATAACCTAGGATTACTTATCATGTGATGAGAAGCTCCGGAGTCTAACACTAATGAATTTGAATCATGAGAGTTAGAGGTAAAGAGAGAGATACCGCCGGGATGCATTTTGGATGCTATGGATTGAAGAAGAGCTTCAAGATCGGCCTTGTTCATGGTGATGGTTTCTTGAGCTTGAGAGGTAGAAGTGGTACATCCCTTGTCTTGAGCAGTAGCTCGCATTGCTTTCTCTTGATGTCCATATTGCACAATGGCCCTCTCTTCATTATCAAGTAGTCCTCTATCACTTGTGTTTGCTTCATTAGCTCTCGGCTTGGAGTTCTTGAACTTTTCCGGCTTCAAGTGAGGGTGTAGGATCCAACACTTGTCTTTGAGGTGACCCTTCTTCTTGCAATGATCACAAAACCAAGTCTTTTTATCATCTTGTTTCACCATCCCGACCTTGTTTGCCGTTGGAAGACTCTCTCCTTTGCTACCAAATAGACCTTGCGAACCATACTCCCTTTGTATCTTTGGACACACTTGTTCTAAGGTAGGGATCTTGTCATCTCTCAAGATGTGTTGGATCACATCCGTGTAGCTTGAATTAAGAGTCAACATCAACCCAAAGACAAGATCTTGTTCCCTACGCTCCTTAAGTGTCTTTGCATCCGTAGTGAATGGCCTTACCATCTCTAATTCAGCAACAAGCGATCTATACTTCCCAAAGTGAGCATTAAAGTCGCTATCTTCTTGACTTAGTTCCCCTAGAGCCTTCTTAATCTCATAGATCCGAGTCAAATTTGATTCATTACCAAACACATTCGCGAGAGTATCCCAAAGCTCCTTGGATGTCTCACAATACGAATACCCTTCTAAGATAGAAGTTTCAAGGGAGCAATGCAAAGCACTAAGGACATTTAAGTCATCTTGCTTCCACGTGTCTTTGTCAATGCTTTCATCCAACTTCTTCAAGTCTTCAAAGGTTGATTCAATGTGCTTTGTGAGCCTCCTACTGCCGAGCACATTAGTAGTTGTCCTCTTCCACAAGAGGTAGTTGTTCCCGTTTAGAATCACGGAGAACTTCAACTTCAAATCCTTGTAAGTATCACTCATTGTACAAACCAATTTAATAACCAGTCCAACGTAACCAACGTAATCCCACAACGGGACTTCCAACAAAAATCTCCACCGTTCAAATCCTAGATAAACGGGTCAGGAACAACACTGCAAAATTTCAGCTCACACCGAGAAGAACTAACCGTTAGATCTTCCAAATACTCACGACAACTGCTGCAGAAAAATCTGGAAATTTCAGATACGACCAGCCACGATAAAACTCAGATTTCTCCTAAACCAACCGTTGAAACACGATCTCCACCGTTGAATCTCAAGACCACTGAGTCACGAAGCTACCCTCCAAAAATCAGCCAAATCGGAGCTCGTTTGAGTGTCCAAACGATTAACAAAATCAAAAGACGCTCGAGAGAGAAGAATAAGAGAAAAAGCAAGATTAGAAACTAGAACCACGCTCTGATACCATGTTAATATTTAAGTAGGAAAGATTGATGAAACCATGATTTAAGATTGGAGAGAAGCAGAAATGTATTGATGAAAGATGTGTATCACACAATGAGGAGGCACACACGTTTATATAGAGAACATAATCTAGGTCTGAGATGGGTTGTGACAAAGACCAACAGCACCCTCATTCAGCCTTGTAACCCGAGTAACCCAAGTAACCTGTAACCCGAGTAACCCAAGTAACCTACATTTAACCCTGTAACCTGTAACCCGAGTAACCCGAGTAACCCAAGTGTTAAATGTCTTCTTGATTAACATTGGAAAATATATTTTTGTTCATTTTATTCGTCTTAGTCTTATAAAAGGCAGTTTCGTTAATGTTGAATCTTGTAAGCCAAGAGAAGTTATCGTTGTATCTTATTAAAACGTTCTTATTTGATTAATGACTTCAATGTATTTACGACTTTTGTATTGATTTCTAGTTTGCATGGGATTGTTACGGTTTGATGCTCTGTCTAAATACTGTTGTTTCTTTTTTCGTTTGTGACTTTTCAAAGGGTTGAATTTTGAGTCAGTCCAACCGTTTTTGAAGCTTTTTTCGTTTGACTTCACTTACAACCTCTTAGAAAAAAAAAACCAAATAAGATTAGTTAAAAACTTGAAACCAAAAGCTACTATGGGAAACTGTCTAAAGAACAACCTCCTTCAGTTTCTCCCAAGCCTCTCATCATTCCTCCAACTTCAGGTATATCTCTCATTTCAAATGCACTTTCTACTTTTGTTTACATATATAAGAGAGTTTAACTTTGCAGCTTTGCTGAATTGAACAAGGAAACAATGAATTTGAGACAATACATGATAATGGCTTTACTCGAACATTTTATGAAGGCTACATCAATGAGACAAACTTTTCTCCCTGCCTCCCTACATAATTGGACTAGGTTAGTTATGATTGCCTTTAATAATTTAGGTCATGCTTAAGATCGGATTTCCAAAACTTATACAACGGCATATAATGTAAATTATATTAGTTTTTTAATCCAAAAATATCCTTTTATCATCTAGTAGATTTTTTTATAAGTGTCAAATTATTTATAAGTTATTGAAATAATATTAAAAAAAGAAAAGAAAAATTCAGGCCTAAAACCTATATCAAAATCTTAAGTTTGTAATGAAACCTATATATATATATATATATATATATATATATATAATACAAATTCATTGATTAACAAACAGTCCGCTGTAGCACATTGCTTAAACTTTGAAATCAAGTTACCCTCTAATTGGAATTCCGGGTTCGAATCCCGGCAGCGGAAAATCTTTTTTTTTTTAAACTATAAGAAAAACTTTACACAAATCTATATGTACTAGGATATGATCCGCGGACAAATAAATTTTTGTTGTGTTTTCTTATAACTTTGTGTTGTATATATTTGATTAAGAAACTTTTTGTTAATAGACTCGGCATCTTGAGTCTATTAATGTCTTTGGTCTATGTTGAGTTTTGTGTTTGAAATCTTCTATTCTTTAGTTCTTTGATAATTTTTAGTATTAATTCTTTGATTTGTTTGCTTGTATGATCAGTTCCAGTGCCTTACTTTGTGATGCTGGAAAGTCTTGATCAATAAAAGGTACATTGTTTTCCCCCTAAACATATAAATATGAAAAGGTATAAATATTATCTTGATTCACACTTGTCTTAGTTTGTAGAAATTGTGTTTTTTTAGATGACCGTTTTGTTTTTTTACGCCTACATTGTGCCCCTAAACATATAAATTAAGCTACCGTCGAAGGAATCGGTTAACTCAAGTATGTGTAGTTGGAAACATCTCTTATGAATTTGTGTGCAGGCGCCGACCGTTATTACTTGATGTATATGAATGAGTTTTTGGCGTTCGTAGGTGGAGGAAACTTCGCTCTTTGTGTAGACGAATATTTCTCTTAAGGCACAATCTGGCACAATCTCATTTTGAAGAAATTCCCACTTTTAATAGTTTTGATGATACTCGAACAGAAAGTTTCAACCTGAAGAAGGCCAAGGCAACTGGCAACAAGTGGACCTTCTGAAACCTTTGGGAACGAATGTGTAGCTAGCAGAACAGAGTTTGTGTTAAAGAATGTCGAGGGAAAGGGCAGCTGCATATATATCAAGTTTCCGCGATGAACTTTATACGACATATTATGCAATCTTACTTGGATCTTGAAGTAATCAGTGTAAGTTCATGTTGTTAAATCTACAGCTCGGGAGACCTTATTGAACATTTGTTATCAGACTCATGATGTTTTAAGTGTAGTATCAAAGTGGTACACACATGACACAACTTTCAGATGAGAATGGCAGCAGTTATGTGTGTTGAGTAACCCTCAAAAGGCAATGTAACAAAAATCAAGATTATAGGTTTGGACAAAATACATCTAGACAACAACAACAAGAGGAGAGTGAGTGTATACAGACAAAAGCAGAGAGAAAGATTTGTTCTTTTTAAGACCTAAGCAAGGAAACCAAGCCTCTCTCCATTCTTCTTAGCAAGCCTGATAAGCCCTTGTCTCTGTTTTGCATCTGCTCCAATCGATTTGCAAAACTCAGTGATCACCTGAAAGAACAATAACCCATTTCCACAAAACTCATGGACGTTGCTTCTTTAAACTAGTTCTCAAGAGAATGGATTAAGACAAACCTGAGAGTGTAGGGCAATGGCTTTTCCTCTAAGCTGATTAAACCTCTTCTTGCCAACTATGTTGCGTGTGACAACGACAAGTGGTGCAAATAAGCCTTTGCCTTCATTAACATTCTTCATCATAGGTACTGCTCTGATTGCTTTACGTGAGACTCTGGCTTGTTGCGGTGGCGCAACTGTCTTGGAGAGCATGGTTTGGTAATCTTCTCCGGAGATGGAACTTCCCCAACCTCCATAGAAGGAAGTTCTGAGCAAAGTTTGATTACATCCAGTTGCAGAAATCGAAGCAGCAGCCATAATCAATCAGCTTCTCTCGCTCTTTGATGTTAATGGTAGAGAGGAAGAGAAATTGAGTGTGTGTGGTTGGATTTTGAGTTTAGCATTTTGGTGTGGACAAGGTTTGGGTGTTGGTTTGGTTTGGATGGAGAAACCAGAGCCACAAATATGATTCTCGTCTTTAGGCTTTTTTTTTTTTTTTTTTTTTTTTTTTTTTTCATTTTTTTGACTTGATTTATTACGTTTCTCATGTTTCCGGGTGTGATCCTCTGTATCACGTTTTACTACATCAAACATTTCTCCACCGTCCGATCATTTATTTTTGTATTTTTAACTTTTCTTTCAATGGGAATCATATTGAAGTATTAACCTTATGAGTTATGATGATCTTTAGTTAATGACTGAACCAAGAGTTCAATTATTTTGTGAAAGAGATTACAAGAACTTGGTAGAATTAAGCAATGGTAAAAGCGTTGAATTCGGGGTATATGAATATGACTGGATATAAGCGATTCGACACTGTCGAGCTAAATTTGTGAAGATAGAAATTGTAAGGCATCAACGACTAGTGAATAGGCCGCCGGCCAATATTTTAGCAAAGGATTCGATTCCAGGAGGACACCAAGTGTGCACAAATCTAACTAAATCATTAGTCAATGACTAAACCAAGTGTCTTATGTAACGGGTGTAGCGACTACGAAAGAAATTAACCGTAGCATAAGCAAAGTAGCACCATGAATGGAAGAGCTTATCATGTTCATAACATAGCATGCAAGTTATATGCAAGTTTCAAAAGTTTTGTCCAATGTCATGAAAACTAGAGACATGCAGAGAAATAAACAGACTGTACATTGATAATCTGATGCATCCACACGTTCCAAGCGCATTAGTAGAAGATACCGAATGTGTTCTCGCCACTGTAACTCATGTATAGAAAGCCATCTTCGTCTTTGTGCTCTTCATAAATCGCAGACATTATGGCCGCTGCAATAAAAGGATAATACTACTATTATTAGCTCCACATTGAGAAAAAGATATGATTGCTTGAACTGGACAAAAAGATGATTAGGAAAAGCATTTGTATCTAACCAGTTGGTGGTAGAATGTTCTTGACAAAAATGAAGATAGCTTTCTCGGGACTGAGCTTGATCCGCTTCCGTACAACGTAAACAAACTGGCCAACAGTCAAATCAGCTGGGACCAAGTACCTGAAGTTTGTACAGTAAGTCAGCCAATTCGTCACCTCAAGAAGGCACAAAGAACATTTTTTATTCCTAAGCAATAAACCACTAAAACTAGAAACCTCTCCATATCTTTCAATAAAAACTTCTTTCTATTCAATTAACTATTAGAAGGGCTTGAAGCCAATCCAGTGACAACAAAGAGATTATATCCAACTCTTCTAGATACAAGCAGGTATGGCAATCCTCAAGAGAATCAAGAACTTACTTTTTCTTATCAATATCAGGGACATCACTCTTCTCGGCTCTTTCGACTATGACCTGCACAATTCAATACAGAATAAGGCAAAGCTATAATTTCCTACAAGAAGATAGCCAAAATTCATACCGGTATTCTGTCCGGATACTTCTCCCTGATACGAGCTGCTTCAGCTTGCCTCTTTTCTGTAACATACACAAAAAAAAAAACACGATCCATAAATTCCAACACATCAATGTATTTCAATCTCTAAAACAACGTAAACAATACAGAGTCGGTGACAATATCAAGAGAAACGAGTTATGATTCTCCTCCACTTGAACAGAGACTAATATAAAGCAGAAAAAAATCAGAACATGTTTCAATCAAAGATTATGTACACTACTACTCAAGCGACTGAAATAGCGATTCTACGCCCCGTGAACAACACAGACTCAGACCACAAAATCAACAGAGACAAGTGAAACTTAGTAACTTCAACATCAATATTCTTCTTCACTTGGAACAAAGATTATAATGTATTTGCATCATCAAAACAAAAGCTACACGAAAAACAAAACATGTTTCAATCAAAGATTATGCACACGACTCAAAGAAACTATACACAGACTCGGCGATCAAATCAAGTGAATCAAATCATCATCAACATATAATTTTGCGGCTTCTTAGAATTAGTACACGCAATCAAATTTGAAATCGTCGGAATTCAGAATCAAGGATCAATTTCATGCAAATTCAAAAGCAATTGAAATAGACAAAACCAGATTTTGAGAAATTTTTAAACCTACTCGCTAAAAAAAACCTACGATGAGAGAGAGATACAGAAGGATCATCAACAAGATTGATCGATTAGGGTTAAATCGAAAACGAACCGAGAGGATGTTCATGCTTGAAGGAGCTAATCGCCATGATTACGCTGCGAGAGAGAAACAGAGAAGAGAAGCAAAAAGGGTTTGTGTTAAACGACGAATTTGGGGTAATTAATGTATTAGTTGGAATGTTTTATAAAGGGTATGCTTGGCAAAAAATCTTTGTATAATTAATTACTTAACTTAAGAGTTAAGAGTTTAGGAAGTATTGAAATATAATTTTCCTTTTTAAAAAAATGATCATTTGTAGAAAAAAAGATATATAATTTTCTAAATTGTATAAAAATTTATAAAACATATATATTGAAATTAAAAAAAAAGTCTCACCTAAAACATGAACAATTTTTGAGTCTATAATGAGTTCACTTCCACTTTTTCTAACCAATCAGAATATACCACCTAATATAAAATAAAAATTAAACTCATTTAGTTGTAAAATCAAATCTCGAATCACTCTTTTTTAAAAACAGAAACAATCATTTAGCCACATTAAATTGTAAATTTTAATTCTAACCACTTTTTATATAAACTCAAACCGATATATAATCTCGCTAATTATAAAATCTAAACCCTAATCTTTTTTTTTAATAATTTTAAACCGATATGTAACTTCGTTTAATTATAAATATAAACTCTAAGCCTCCTTTATAAACTCAAACCGACATATAACTTCGTTTCGTTGTAAAATCTAAACCCGAACTCTTCTTTATAAACCCAAACCGACATTTAACCTCGTTTAATTGTAAAATTTAAATCATACTCCCCCTTATAACCCAAACCGATATATAACGTCATTTATAATTTTAACATTAAATCTTAATATATCACTTATAAACCCAAACCGACATATAAACTTTAACACCAATATATATAGTTATCTATACTATTAATTGGAAATCATTAGATATTAAATAACCTTATGAAGGCTAAAATATTACATAAGATACCATTAGTTTTTAGTGTTTTTAAATAAATTCATTAATGGTACAATAGTAATCACAAAAATAATATATTTAAATAAAATATAGTAAAATTCTTTTAAGTAATTATCAGTTTCCAAAAATTAAACTCACTTTCTCTCTCTTATTAATTATGGACGAAAATTTGAAATTAATTTCTAAAAAATTGTTAATCAATGAGAATTATAAAACTAAGATTTTATATCCAACTAAGATTTTATCTAAACCAATTCTAATAGACTATTCTATATCAATATATATATATATATATATATATATATATATATATATATATATCATTTTAATTCAAAATTAAAATCACTATCGTTTAAATAATATCAATGGCGGATTTTAAGATTCAATTTGAAATTTTGTAAGAAAATTAAATAAAAATATTTTAAGATTCAGTTTTGTTATAATATTTTCAAAAATTTTTAAATATAAAAAAAAATTTTATTTCATAATTTCTAAAAAAAAGATATTAGATATTAACAAATATTTATATTTACTATGAAATAAACTCATATAATAATAAATTTAAAGTAATTATCATTATGGTCTTCGTTTAGAGTAAGTTTCAGAAATATCTAAATAATAGATTGTACATATTAATTTTTTGTTTTATTTTTTCTTTTTCAAATGGATCTTCCTTAAATAAATCCATAATATATTGCACACAGTTAGATCAGAGGATACAAAACAGTGATTTTCGAAGGGGATTGCGAGGGACTGATAAAGATGATCACTCATTTAGTTCAAGTTATCTCAATTTTACGGCTTTGTCAAGATATCACTTTCTGGTAGAAGAAATTTCATCATGTACAATTTCAATTTACAAAGCGTTGTAACAATTCTGCAGCCCATCATTTAGCAAAGTTAGGTTGTTTAACTTTCTCTTTTTATTCGGAGAATGATAAACCACCTCCATGGCTAAGCCATCATTTGTATTTCTTTGACAATGATTAAGCAATAAATAATAATGTAAACTAATCATATAATTTGCATTCAAAACAAATTATGCAGCAATGGCAGATACCTTTCACAGATGTATCTCAAATTTTTATTTTTAGTCCAAAAATCGAATTAATTATTGATTAAACAATGAAAAAAGAATATGCAAAATTTAGCTTAAAAAAGAAACATTAATAAATTTGTTAAAATATATTTGTAACTTTAACAACATACATATTAATCCGCAACACTCACAATATATATTATATGATATTTAAAGGTAAACTAACAAGAATTTGGAACATGATTTTAATGGAATAAAATGAGAATAGGAATTACGAGACGGGATGGCAGAGAAACATTAATAAAAAAAAAAGCCCGCTTGTTTCATGAAATCTACAGTCTAAATTCTACAGCAAAAAATGTAAAGCTACATCCACAACCAGTCGGGGCCTAAGTTAAGCTCTTGTTCATCCCCAAAGTCAAAACCTAGATCTTCTTCTTCAAAGGTTTCTACAAACTGAGGTTGAGCTGCTTCTTCAGTTTGATGGTCAGAGTAAAAAATAACATCTCGCTCATCCTTTAAACCTAGATCCTCTTGAAGAGTTTTCCCGCCAAAATCGTAAACATGCGTTTTCCCGCCAAAAGCGTAAATCCGCGTTTTCCCGACAAAACCTTAAATCCGCGTTTTCCCGACAAAACCTTAAATCCGCGTTTTCCCGCCAAAACCGTAAATCCGCGTTTTCCCGCCAAAACCGTAAACTCGCATTTTCCCGCCAAAACCGTAATCCGCGTTTTCCCGCCAAAACCGTAAATCCACGTTTTCCCGACAAAACCGTAAATCCGCGTTTTCTGGCAAAACCGTAAACCCGCATTTTCCCGCCAAAACCGTAAACGTGTGTTTTACCGCCAAAACCGTAAACTCGCATTTTCCCGCCAAAACCGTAAATCCGCGTTTTCCCGCAAAAACAGTAAATCCGCATTTTCCCGCCAAAATCGCATAACCATGTTATAGAAGACGTGGTTTTACGTTTTGTTTTAAATATTTAAATCAAAAATTGAATTTAAGTAGAATATTAGTTTTACATATATTTAATATTTTGCTTTTTTTATTTTAGTTATTAAGATATTAACATTTTTAATAAAAATAACTAATATAAAATGAAACATAAATGGGTTTAAATGGGTACCCATTTATTTGTGTGAAACCCCATTTAATAAATGGGTTTAATTGGGGTAACCCATTTAACCCCATTTAACATTTTTCCCTAAATGGGTTTAAATGGGTTAATTTTTTTTGTACATACCCATTTAATAAATGGGGGTTCCATGCCCAAGTTAACATCACTACCCTCTTCTTTAAGCTCTCCTTTTTTTCAAGAATATAAACTATTCTCTTTCTGTATTCTATTCTAAATTATAGAACGATATTTATACATAAAACCAATGTTTTAGCATTTAGAAACCTTCTTGTTTTTTTTTTCCTTTTTTTTGGTTAAGTAGAATTTTTCCTTTTCATTATTAGCCTTTTCCTTTTTATTTTAAACCCAAAAATTTTCATATGTTTTTTTCAAACATTTGACATTTCTCTTCTTTACATATATATTGTTTTTTCCTTTTCATAAATATCTTAATATAGAAAATATTATAATTAAAAATGTTAACTAATATGATAGCTAAAAATGCTAATTAATGACATGTGCAACCACAATTGATCGTTTAAAATCCCACGTGGACGGCCACAGAAGCTTATAGCTTCGACTTTTATATAGTATAGATTTTCTAGGTAAATTTGCTAAGACTATTGAAAAAGCTTATCAAGAGTCAGTTGATGGTATAGTCTTGTGTTTAATAAGGTTTGCCAAAATAAGTGTTTACCTAGGTAAATCGTCTCTCTATTTTTCATATCCACGTCACTAACCGTGGCGACGACAAAGTGAGTAACTTTTTCAATGACGACAACGTCCACGCCTCCTTATGTAATTTTCTTCCTTTTTAGGGCAACCAAAGTAAAAACAATACAATAACAACACAAACTAGAGGGCGTTATTTCTAGGCATTAAGCAAAGCAAACTCGAGCAACGTATATACAGTAAAACCTCTATATATTGATACTCGATAAATTAATAAACATGATAAAATAATAATTTTTGTTGTTCCTGAGTCGAGGAAGTGTAAAAATTAACCAAATTCGATAAGATAATAAAATAATAATTTTTTTTGAAATTTTTATGTAAAAATATTATTTCAAATATATTATTAATTAATAATCATGTAAATTTTTGTATATATATATATATATATATATATATATATATATATATACTAAAGTTTTATGTAAGTTTCATTAAAATAACTAAAGTTTTATGTAAGTTTTCAAAATTTGAATACGCTTATTTTTGTTTTTGTTTTAATAGTAGAATAGGTTTCTCAAATACAATTGATGTCACTATTATGAATTTGTATATATGTATATCATTTGTATATGTGAATTCTATAATCATTGATACTCATTATAAAAAAAATTGCTTTCTCTTCTAAATATTAAATATTTAACTCTAAACATATAAAAATTATAACATCCAAAGTATTAATTATATTTAGATCAAATTTTTAAAATTCGTATTTAACAAAATGTTTTTAACAATTAAAAAAAAACTTTTTATAAATTAATATCACTATATCTTAATAAAATATTATGTTCTCAACATTATTAATTTATAGAAGTTTGACTGAAGTACATGAAATATATAAATAAAAAGATATTTGTTTGTTCGAGGCAAAGTAAAAATAAAAGTGAACAGGCGGGTCCGTATGTTTCATGAACAGAGCCACGGGCTTTTTTTTTTTGAGTTTATTTAGGTGGAGCACCTTAGCAGCCAAGACAAGTTAACTCATCAACCTCTGCTTTGATTTCTCCTATGAGTTCTTCTTTGTACTCTTCAAACGTGCCTCGGAAGAAAGTCACTGTCCCGGCTTCCACAACCCAAATTTCACTCTTCTCCTCGTCCTCACAGACACGGCTTATGAGTCTCGAGTCGTGGCTCACCAACACAACTCCTCCTTTGAACTCATCTAGTGCATCCGCCAAGGCATCTATCGTCTGCATGTCGAGGTGATTTGTTGGCTCGTCAAGAAGCAAAATGTGTGGCTTCGACATTGAGATTGAGGTTAACACAACCCTAGCCTTTTGTCCTCCAGACAATTTCGCAGTTGGAGTGGAATGGTTTTCACCTGTTAGCCCAAACTTGCCCAGTTTGGCACGCACCGCCTCTTGTTTGCTACATCCCTCTTGGTCAGGATACAGACGAAGAAGATACTCAACCGGTGTCTCCCACATTGATAACTGGTCAACAAAGTGCTGCGAGTACCTGCCGATTCTTAGCTTCTGGCTTCTTCTCACTTCACCCTCAGTCGGAACTAAATCTCCCGCAATAAGATTCAAAAGAGTGGACTTTCCAGCTCCGTTAGGCCCAACTATTGCTACTCGTGTCCCCATATCTATACCTAAATCCACATTTGAGAGCCTGAAATCTGACTTGTTTGGGTAGCAGAAGCTAACCTCAATCAACTGCAGAAGAGGACGAGGGAGCTCGGTTGGTTCTGGAAAATCGAGCACCACCTTATAATCACTCCACTTCCTTGGAGCTTCAGGTGCTGGGCCCTCGTCATCCATCGTCTTACCCTTTGCCTTACGCTTGGATGCTTCTTTCGCTGCAGCAAGCTTGGCCCAGGCCTTTACCTTCTCCTGTTCTACCCTGTTTCCAGACCTCTTAGCTGCTTCCATCCGTTTCTGGAAAATCTCAGACTTTTTGTTCATCTCCTTACGTCGCTGAAGATATCCGGTTTCGTAAGCATCGTAATTACCACGATACAAGTGGAGACTCTTGTCGTGCAAATGTATTATATCCGTGCAGACAGCGTTGAGGAAGTCCACTCCATGTGAAACAACAACCAGCGTATTCTTCCACCGGCATAGATACTCCTCTAACCATAAAACAGCTCTCAGGTCGAGATGGTTGGTGGGTTCATCTAACAACAAAAGGGTAGGTCGCACAAAGAGAGCTCTAGCTAATGATATTCGCATCCTCCAGCCACCACTGAGCAACTTAGTTTCACCCGCTATCATATCTTCTGTGAAACCTAAACCCGCAAGAATTTTGGAAGCCTGCGCTTCAGCAGCATCTGACCCCAACATATGTAGCCTCTCATACAATTCAGCAAGCTTTTCCCCATCAGCATCATCGTTCTCCAGAGCTGCAGCTTCTTCCCTTAGCTTAAACAGCTCTTCATTGGCAGAGACAACTGTTTCCAGAGCACTCTTTCCATCACCGACCACCTCTTGCTCAACAAGAAGAATGTCAATATTCTTGGGAACTGGAATCTTCCTCCATGCCAAAAGCTTGAGCAGTGTAGACTTACCCTTACCATTTGGGCCCACCAATCCATACCTTTTCCCATGTGATATCATGAGAGAGGCATTCGTGAGAAGCTCTTTCCCTCGAACAGAGACAGAAAACGAACTGATCTTAATATCTTTGACATTCGCATCTCCTGTTTCTTCTCCATCAAGCACCGATGTCTTGCTTCCCATAACAACCGTGAATGCATCATGGTCGTCCTTCAAGGCCTCCTTCTTTCCTATCTCTGCAGCCAGGAGAGCGGAGAATTGATTACCCTTTGCCTTCATTTGTGTCTTAGGAGTCACAGAGAAATCGAGTTTCTTTTCTTTGCCCTTCTGATTGCTCATTGCAAGCATCTGTCTTTGTTTCTCAGCAAAAACGCCTTGGTCTTCGTCTTCTTGATCATGATTAGGAGGATAATCTATGTCATCAGTGTAGGACGAAACTTTTAGAGCAGTCTTGGCTCTGGACGATGAGCCCTTATTGATCTTGGGTTTATCATCTTTCTTATCCATGCTTGCAAGAATGGCTAGGACTGAAATTTTCTCCTTCTTCGAATCTTTAAAAGTATATTTCCCATTCCTGATAGCAACAATCTCGTCTGACTTCTTCTTACCCATTTAGCACTGTATCTGACATATAAAATTTACAAGTCACGGTTAAAAACAAACACAAAATAAATAAATAAATAAAAAAGCCCCATGAGTTATTATTAATTAAAACCATACAAACTTTGCATATCCATCAACCAGGATTCATAATCAAGCAGACATAAATCATATTATCTTGCAATCCAATTCGATAATTTGAACCGAATTAGGGTTTCTACTTCAGCCACACCAACTCAATCCAATTGCTGGGCTTCTTCGTTTACCTAAATCATTCACTATTCAATATTCGGATTCTGAATCTTATAACTATAACATCCCAACAGCAGAGAGAGAGAGAGAGAGAGAGAGAGAGAGAGAGAGAGAGAGAGAGAGAGAGAGAAGATTGATCTCTTGATTGAACCCTAACATCTGGAATCGATAATAAGTTAAAAAGAAGAAGACGAAGATGATGTATAATGGGTTTGTAACTAAAGGCTATTGTTGGGCCCTGTTGTAGTTAAGCCAAAATCTGTTTTATGTCGATAAACTAAACCACTTTCCAAAGGTCTAAGGTATGCATTCCTTGGAACAAACTCTACCTATCCTGTGATCATTAATGTCGAATTGAACAATGATGAGGTTCACTTACTATTGAATGAACTTAGAAAGTATAGGAGAGCAATTGGTTATTCTCTATCTTATATTAAAGGGATCTCACCTAGTTTGTATACGCATAAGATCCATCTTGAAAATGAATCTTACTCTAGCATTGAACCTCAAAGGAGATTGAATCCTAATCTAAAAGAAGTTGTAAAGAAGGAGATACTTAAACTATTAGAAGTAGGTGTATTCTACCCTATTTCCGGTAGCACTTTGGTATATCCTGTTCACTGTGTCCCTAAGAAAGGAGGTATGACGGTTATTAAGAATGATAAATATGAGCTCATACCTACGAGAACTATAACCGGTCATAGAATGTGCATTGATTATAGAAAGTTGAATCCTGTATCTAGGAAAGATCATTTTCCACTTCCATTTATTGACCAAATGCTAAAAAGGTTAGATAATCACCCTTACTACTGCTTTTTAGATGGTTATAGTGGATTTTTTCAGATACCTATTCATCCTAATGACCAAGAGAAAACCACATTTACTTGCCCTTATGGAACTTTTGCTTATAGAAGAATGCCGTTCGGATTGTGTAATGCACTTGCTACGTTTCAAAGGTGTATGACTTCAATATTCTCGGATTTAATTGAGGAGACGGTCGAAGTCTTTATGGACGATTTCTCTGTGGTTGGCTTCTCCTTCTCCTCTTGTTTGTTAAATCCATGCAGGGTTCTAGCAAGGTGTGAGGAGACCAATCTAGTGCTGATCTGGGAGAAGTGTCACTTCATGGTCAGAGAGGGTATAATACTGGGCCATAAGATCTTAGAGAGGGGAATTGAGGTTGATAAGGCAAAGATAGACATTATGGTGTAGTTGCAGCCTCCGAAAACCGTCTAGGATATCAGAAGCTTTTTGGGCCATGCCGGTTTCTGCAAGGAAGCTGAGTTTGTGTTTAATGAAGAGTGTATGAGAGCCTTCTAGCTGATTAAAGAACCTCTATTACCTGCTCCAATCGTCCAAGCACCAAACTGGGATCAGCCTTTTGAAATCATGTGTAATGCTTCGGATTATGTAGTTGAAGCTGTTTTGGATCTGAAGATAGATAAGAAGATGCATGTCATCTACTATGCAAGCAGGACATTAGATGATGCTCAGGGAAGATATTCTACAACAGAGAAAGAGTTGCTGGATGTGTTCTTCGCGTTTGAGAAGTTTAGAAGCTACCTAGTGGGTTCCAAGGTGATAGTATACACCGATCATGCAACATTGAGGCACATCTATGCCAAGATAGACATCAAGCCTAGACTGTTGAAATGAATTTTGTTGCTTCAGAAGTTTGATATGGAGATTGTTGATAAGAAAGATATAGAGAACTGTTGGGGTCGGATCCCACACATTCTCGGTAGGATCCACTTGGATCTGTCCACGTCATTATTACACAACAATCCTCTCGGAATTCAAGATATTTTATTATAAGTATTGAGCTTAACCAGTCGGGAGTTCGATTCATTCTAGTAGAAGAGCTCGATCTTTGCCAGTATGGAGTTCGCTCTTATTCGACAGACAGTTCGCATAGAGAAAGGCCGAAGCGAGGAGAATATTGTTCGAGGCTCGCGGCAGCGTCAAAACGCGGGAGTTCGGAGTTAGCAAGAAAGAGTTCGGAAGATCCATGCGAAGCCCAAGATAGTTCAAATTCAAGCCGTTTCGGTCAAATTGTAACTTACATGATTAATGCGGATCAATGCGATTATGAGCAGTAAATGACCACATTAATCATGTTTTCTCTATAAAAACAGCCTCAAACGCATGTGTTTGGGGAGAAGCAAATCTTTTTACTCACTATTGCTAAGCAATACAACATACTTTTCTCTCTTACAATTTCGCAAGGCTTTGCATACTTCGTTCTTATCAAATTTCTTTACTTTATTATTTTCTTGGTTAATTTCTCTTTCGAATTCTCATATTCATTCTTTGATTTTAAGAGTTTTTCTCCACTGAAATATTTAAAGATAATCGAGTGTAAATCCTACATCCACATTTTGGCGCCGTCTGTGGGGAATTACCACAAAACTCTTTAATCTCAAAATCCTTCTTTCCCAATCAAGAAACTATGGCTGAGCAGCAAGCTTTGAGCGATGCAATTACCTTGCTTAATCAGACAACCACTAATCTGACCACTCAGATTGGTACACTCATTGATGCCAACACCACTTTTAGTGAAAGGTTGAACTCAATCGAGCAAACCTTGACGAGTGTTCAAACCACCTAGACAAATTTGTCAAACGCGCAAAACGTTGTTTCAAGCCGTTTAGATACTTTGCCTTCTGTGCAGGCAGCAGCGCATCAGCGTAGGCTATTCGTAACTCTCGCACAAAACAGGTCCGAGAATACTCAAACTCCTCCAACAAGCCAGCCAGCTAGTACTAGCGATCAGGCAGCCGTAGGGGATACTAACCCAACCGGGGAAGGAATTCCCCAGGTTCAGGAAAATCCTCCTATTGACGACGGATTCCTTATGGAAGATCCCGATGTCACCTTCTCAGATGATTTCATCAAAGTTTGGCAAGAGCTTGATGAAATGAAGTCAAAATTTCATCAAGCGACCAGTTCGGCGCCTGAGATCGATCGAGTAATCGAAGAAGCTCGTCGAACACCGTTCACCTCGAGAATCTCGAACCTTCGGATCAAGGATTCTCGAAAGGTTAAGTTACCAACTTATGATGGTAAAGGAGATCCTAAAAATCACCTCGCTGCTTTTCAGATCGCTGCAGGCAGAATTGATCTGGAACCAGACGAGGAAGATGCCGGATATTGCAAACTATTCTCCGAGAATTTATCCGGATCGGCCCTGCTATGGTTCACTCAGTTGGAGCCTGGAACTATTGATAGTTTTAAGGAATTGTCCTCTCCATTCCTAAAACAATATTCCATGTTCATGGAAAAGACAACTTCTGATGCAGATCTTTGGAATCTAACCCAATGTCCGAATGAACCACTTCGCAAATATATCACTAAATTCAAAGAAGTGATAGCCAAAATCCCTGGGGTATCGCACACTGTTGCCAAGGAATGGACTCTGGCATGAATCCCGATTTCGGAACTCTGGCACTCCACAGATTCCGAAGCTTCTAATCCTCCTGAAAAGAAACATAAGCCCAATAGGCCCGGAACTCCAAACACTCCTAAGAAAAGGATTGATGTTATAATGGGAGGATCCAAATTGTGCCGAGATTCGGTCAGATCAATCAAAAGGCACAAGAAATCAGCAGCAATCTAAACCGCTATGGGTTTTCAGTCAAATGAAAAAACACCTTCTATCTCTTTTGACAATTCGGACACTCAAGGATTAACAGGACCTCATGACGATGCTCTTGTGATAACTTTAGATGTTGCGAACTTCGAAGTGACAAGGTGCCTAATTGATACTGGAAGCTCGGTAGATCTCTGTGGAAGTCGAAACTAACACAATCGAGATTTGTCTAGGGTTTTAATTTAGGGATACGATTTGCGAGAATTCTCAAAGAACGACAGAATCAATTGATACCAAAGATGGTGTTCTTGATATTATTAAGAAAAAGATGACTTTGATCGTACAAGAGTTTGATCGTAAAAGAAAAAGGTGTTTGTGCTGTGAGAGCTTTGCGTAGTGTAAATTCTAGAGCGATATTGCTTTTCTTTCCTGTGAGAGTCTTGAGTCTCCTTATATAGGGGTGATAAACCGCCTCTCCAGCGATATTCTCGGAAGATTTCCATTTATCTTGAAGTCGGCTTAGAATATCGCAGATAAGGATACTTTCCTTATTCTTCGGAGCATCCGGAAGTTTTCCTGATTTGATTCGATCCTTCGAGATTCTTCTTTATCATTTCCGAGTATTTCAGAAATGATCCTTCTTTTTCGGAAATGCTGTTAAGATACTTGAAAGGTATTTATTCACTAAGTCTTTGCTTCGGGTGATGATGAAGACTTCCTCCTCGGGTGACTGAGAACTTCACCTCGGGGTGACTGATGACTTTGCCTCGGGTAGCTTGGAGGCTGCCTGGTGACGACTGGTGTGTTTGGCTCGGGGCAGGATGACGGTGTGATACACAACCTGACGACTAGGCTCGGGTACCCCGAGGTGACTGGGCTCGGGTACCCTGAGATGACTGGTTCGGGTACCCCCGAGGTGATGGACTCGGGTACCCCAGGGCGACTGGGCTCGGGTACTCCGAGGTGATTGGGCTCGGGTACCCCGAAGTGACTGGGCTCGGGTACCCGAGCTTACTGGCAGGGTACCCGAGCTGACTAGCAGGATAACCCGAGGTGTTCAAGTTTGGCTCGGTCTCAAAGGATGGATGAAATCCGACCCCAACAGTTAGCCCCCCAGCTCGTTGACTTGGGGAGCAAGTGTGACGAGCTTCATGAATGAGTCGACCGAGCCGTTTACCATTCTTGGTGCTTCATCCCTGACGGTTCGCATCTCTTTTGGGAGACTGAGGTGGCTTGTGCGAAGAAGGCCGCAAAGAGGGAGGTCGCCGCCGAATTTACCCAGGAAGTCAAGGTGGCCGAGGGGAAAGTCGCTCTATTTGACCAAGTGTGAGACCGATACATGCACTTTATGCAGGAGAAAGCGTATGATGAGTTGATCACCGAGCTGGAGAGCGGAAAGAAGATTGAGGATGAGAAGGAAGAAGTGCAAGTGGAAAAGCGGAGTACGCCGATGCTGAGGCTGAATACATCAGACTTGGTTCTTGAGCTGCAGGAGGATCTGAAGGTTTTCCCAGGGTCTCCGGACTCTGTCCACGAAAACCTCGAAAATAGATCGATTAAAGACAACACAGTTGAAGTAGGTGTCACCGACTTAGGGATCAAGTGTAACGAGCTTTATGAACGAGCAGACCGAGCTGTTAACTTCTGCTTCGAGTCGCCAGTGAACCTGAGGCGGTACTCTTAGAACCGTCCTTTTTCTTCCTTTTTGGTTGTAATGTAAGATTGTGCATGGATGGCTTTGTCGTTGTATTTTTGCAAAGTAAATACAAACGCTATTTTCAAAGATCCTTGTCTTCGAAGAGAATACTACGATTTTGAATAGTTTCCGTATCGAAACATCTTTTCGTCCTAAGTAAAAAAGAATTATGTAGCCGGAGCGAAAGATAGATATCAGTGTTAAGATAAACAGGGTTTTAGCAGCCGAAGCGAAAGATAGGTACCAGGGTTAAGATAAACTGGGTTTTAGCAGCCGGAGCGAAAGATAGGTACCAGTGTTTAAGATAAACTGGGTTTTAGCAAATAGATTTGAACGTTCACGGTCGCGACCCGATTCGATTCAATCGATAACCAGTGCTTAGAAGCGAACTGGGGCACTAGTGTTAAGATTTTACTAGGGTTTCTGAAGACAATTTCATCTTTGGTCGGATATCTTCGACCAGATTGTCTCGAATGCTTATATAGCGCGCTGTAACCGTGGAGGTGTAGATGAATTTAGTTCGCGGGCGTGGCCATCGCCCAAACGAACCGAACGGAGTTTAGACCGTGTTGATTTCCCGAGGCGAGTTTCGGGGTAAAGACCGAGGTGGATTTGATCGGATAAAAACCCGAAGAGTAAATTTAGAGGCAAAATTTGTTAAAAATTTGAGTTGGAGTATGTGTATACGGACCCCACTCCCCCCTTTTTTAATTAGGGGGGGGTAGCTGAACTCGTCCGAGGACGAGCTGCCTACGTACCCTTATTAGGGATCAAGCCACCTCGTAGTTAAAGTACATGCGTACCTTAGGTTTTTAGCGGTAATATTTCCTTAGATGCATTGCGTTCCAGGAGCTAGGTACCGCTTTTCCGTTCATGTTGATGAGTTCGTAGACGCCGGGACGGATTACCTTTGCGATCGTGTAAGGTCCCTCCCAATTCGCGCCGAGCTTACCTGCATTCTGCTCGGCGGTATTCTGGAAAACTGTGCGCAGTACGAGATCTCCTTCGTGGAAACGGCGATGCTTGACGTGAGAATTGTAGTACCGAGCCGTTGCATTCTGATAGTTCTGCATACGGATCAAAGCCGAATCTCTTCTTTCGTCAATTAAGTCCAGCTCGTCCAGCATCATCTGAGTGTTGGAATTTTCCTGCTCGGGGAGAAAACGTCTTCTTAGTCCCGGGATCTCGGCTTCGGTGGGAATCACACACTCCGCGCCGTAGACAAGGGCGAAAGGCGTTTCTCCCGTGGCCCGCCGCGGCGTGGTTCGAAGCGCTTTTTTATTCCGTCGAGAATCGTCTTGTTTGCCGCTTCGGCTTGACCGTTTCCCTGAGGGTACCGAGGCGTAGACTTGCTGAGGCGAATTCCCCATTTCTCGCAGAATCCTTCGAACCGAGCCGAAATAAACTGCGATCCGTTGTCTATAACGATCTCGTAAGGTATCCCGTGGCGGCATATGATGTTCTTCCAGACGAAGCTCTCGACCTGCGCGTCTTTGATGCTGGCGTAGGAGTCCGCCTCGATCCATTTGGAGAAGTAGTCTGTCAGTACGAGGACGAGTTTCTTCTGCTTGGAGTTGTGTAGGGGTCCAATGATGTCCATGGAGCATCGCATGAATGGATAAGGCAAAGTGATGGAAGAGAGGAGCTCGGCGGGTTGATGAATGGTTGGTGCGTGCCTCTGGCATTTGTCACACCGTTGAGAAAACTTCTCGCAGTCTTTGACCATTGTCGGCCAAAAATATCCGTGCCGTGTATTTCTTCCATGACTCTCCGAGCTTCATTTCCCTCGACACAGATAAGGAGGGGACCGGAAAATCGCCATTTAAAGAGTTCTCCGTCGATCAGAGTATACCTAGCCGCTTTTGCCTTAAGCTTCCGAGCCGCCCATTTTTCAGTAGGAACTTCTCCATCGGCTATGTAGCTTCGGATGGCCCCGATCCATTTGGCGTCGCTTCCGTATTCGGGCTCGGTTGCGTCTGTAGTTTGCTGGTCTAGCAGTTCTATGTCCATTTCTTCCGGTTCTTCCGTCTCCCGAGCTGTTAGAACTTGATTTTTGCTACTATCTTTAATGCTCGGCTTTTCGATGAATTCAACCGGTATGATTCTCTTCAGATTTGGGTCGGAGGTTGAAGCTAGAGCGGCTAAGGCATCGGCCGATGTGTTTTCACCTCGTGGGATTCTGGTTAACTCGAACTCTCCAAACTGTTTCGCCAAGTCTTGCGTGAGAGCAAGATACGCTTCCATTCGTTCGTCGCGAGCCGCGTATTCTCCATTAAATTGATTAGCCACGAGCTGGGAGTCGCAAAAGGCTCGCAGCTTGTTGATCTTAAGTCCCCGAGCCAGCTTAAGTCCTGCTATCAGCGCTTCATACTCAGCTACGTTGTTAGTCGCGTCGAAATTTAGCCGAAAGGATTGTTCGAGGATTTCACCCTCTGGTAATGCTAGGCGGATTCCGACGCCAGAACCTTGTTTTGAGGATGAGCCGTCGACGTGGAGGATCCAAACAGCGTTGGGTGACTCTTCTCGGGCGTTCTCTGTTGGCAGCTCGATGATAAAATCGGCCAGGACTTGAGATTTCGCGCATGTTTTGTTCCTGTATTCGATGTCATACTCGCTGAGTTCTACTGCCCACTTGGCCAGGCGTCCCGATTGGCTCGGACTGTGCAGGATGGTTCGGAGTGATACGGGCGCCATGACGACAATTGAGTGAGACTGGAAATATGGTCGTAGTTTCCGAGCTGACATTACTACGGCGAGGGCGAGTTTTTCCGTTTGCGGGTAGCGTGTTTCCTCGTCGGTGAAAATTTGCGAGACATAAAATATCGGCTTCTGCTCTCCTCTGTCTTCCCTGACTATGACTCCACTTATCGCCGTATCAGAGACTGCGATGTACAGAAATAATGGCTCGCCCGGGACTGGTTTCGCCAACACCGGTGGATTGGCCAAATACTTCTTCAGTTCCTGGAAAGCTTCTTCGCAGCGATCGGTCCATTCGAATTTCTTGTTCCCGTGCAGAGTATCGTAGAAAGCCAGGCATTTGTCAGTGGACCGCGAGATGAATCGGTTCAAGGCTGCGACTCTCCCGGTGAGACGTTGGACTTCGCGCTTGTTCTGTGGTGAAGGCATGTTCAGTAGAGCATCGATTTGCTTCGGGTTTGCCTCGATGCCTCGGTGAGTTACGAGATATCCCAAGAATTCTCCCGACTTTACCGCGAAACGACATTTTGCCGGGTTGAGCTTCATGTTGTGCTTGTTGAGCTGGCGAAAACAGTCGCGTAGATGGGCTATATGATCGCTTTCTTCAAGGGATTTGACTAACATGTCATCAATATAAACTTCCATCGTCTTCCCGAGCTGCTCGGAGAACATCCTGTTGAAGAGCCGTTGATACGTTGCGCCAGCATTCTTGAGTCCGAAGGGCATGACTTTGTAATAGTAGATACCTCGGTCTGTGATGAATGCTGTCTTCTCGCGATCGTCGGGGTGCATAAGAATCTGATTGTATCCTGCGAAAGCATCCATGAATGATAGCAACTTATTTCCCGCGGTTGCTTCCACTAAGCGATCGATATGTGGGAGTGGAAAACTGTCTTTAGGGCAAGCTTTGTTCAGATCGGTGAAATCGACGCAGACTCTCCACTTGCCGTTCTTCTTTTTAACCACGACAGGATTTGCTAACCAGTCCGGATATCTTGCTTCGGAGATCAAGCCGATCTTCAAGAGCTTTTCTACTTCGGCGTTCACGGCATCTGCGCGATCCCGACCCAATTTTCTTTGCTTCTGCTTGATGGCTTGAAAGATGGGTCGACATTCAGCTCGTGGCAGATTACGTCGATGCATACCCCAGGTAGATCTTCAGCTGACCAGGCGAAGGTGTTGATGTTCTCTTTGAGGAATGAGATGAGCTCGGTCTTGATTTCCTCGGTTAAGTCGCTGCCAATTTCCACGCATCGTTCGGGCCGTTCGTCGTCGAGGCTAACAGAGATTATAGGATCCGAGGTAGGCTTCTTCTCCTCGCGCGCCTCCTCGATCTGTAATTGCTATAACTGTTTAGATATAGCCTTCTCTTCACTCCGGCCAAGTTTTGATTTCTTGTGATCGGTTTCAGCCTTCGCTTCAGTGACAGGGTTTCGGAGTTTGTGTGCTGCCATGAAACACATCCGAGAATTTTTCTGACTGCCCTAGATCGTTTTCACGCCATTGGGGGTCGGGAATTTGACACAAAGATGATATGTTAATGCGACAGCTCGCATTAGATTTAACCATGGAGTTTCCATTATGACGTTGTAGATGGTAGGTTAATCGGTGACTGAGAAGTTGACTATCTTTGTTACCCCGCCGGCTCGGACTGGTAGTTGGATGGTTCCAAGTGTCATCAAAGTTTCCCCTGAAAATCCGAGGACAGGCCTCAGGGTCGGAATCACCTGTGACATGTCGATGTTCATTTGTCGGAGCGTTTCGCGAAAGATTACGTCGATGGTGCTGCCGGTGTCAATTAATACTCGGTAAATATCATGGTCTCCTATCGCTAATGTGATGACGATTGGATCGTTATGAGGCATGTCGAGCCCGTTTATCTCGCTTTCTTCATGTCGTTAGGTCGATCGAAGCGTCTTGTCCAGTTGCTAGGCGTCTCGGCTCGGCGTTGATAAGCTTTGATTGCCGCTACGGTGTCAGGACAGTATGGCGATCCACCCATTATGGTAAGAACCTTCTGCCGCGTACCATCTCGGTCTTCGTCTTCCGACCCACGGGTTCTTTTCTGAGACTCCTGGTTCCTTGGTTCGGGGTCTCTTCCCGGGTTGGTCTGCTCGGGCTCTGGCTCTGGCTCGAGATCCTTAAGAGTGACGTTCGTCCCGAGCTCTCCAGCTAGGAATTTGGTTGCTAACTTGGCTCCGAGGCTTCGGCTTCTCGAGGTATGGTGGCCGAAAATTTTGTGGTGTTCGCAATATTCTTGATCATTGCTCGGTGGTTGATCCCTTGTCTAGGTGAAGGACTCTCTTCCTCACCCACGGCCTCGGCCTCTACCGCGGCCACGGCCTCGGGGCGTGTCAATCTGGTAGTTATGGTATCCTGAGAAATTGCGCCCTTCGTGGTGCGTATACGTACCGCTCTCACGCGTCTTCTTCTGGACCGGAGGTGTCGCTTGGGCTTTCTCGGTTTTCTCTTCTTCGTGGGCGACGAAATCCGAGGCTTGATGCAGCGCGTCGCGAATTGTTGTCGGTTTAGACAGGTTCAACTCTTTCCTGAATTCTGACTTGTACCAGAGAGCTTTCTTCAAAGCCGAAAGAGCGGCTACATCTGTAATTCCTTCGACCTTGGCTAGCGTCGATTTGAAGGTTGTGAGGAAATCTCTCAACGGTTCGGTGGCTGTTGAGATAGGGACCACAGATCCGCGTCGGAGGTTCCGGGGTCGATGAGGACGGAGTATTGTTTGAGGAATAGTGTCGACAGCTCGTCGAAACTATCAATCGAGTTTCGTTCCAATCTAGAAAACCACTCTAATGCGGGTCCTTTGAGGTGTTCCACGAACAGCAAGCATAGACCTGCATCCTTCTCCCCGGGCTTGAACCTGGCTCGGGCTACGGATATCACGAAAGATTTAATGTGACACTTCGGGTCGGTTGATCCGTTGTAGGAGTCGATTTTGAACTTCCCCAGATTGGACATCGTCGTTTCGGAAATTCTTTTGGTGAAGGGCGTATTCCGAGATTCTTCTAAAATTCGGTCGATGTTTGGTGCAGAGGATGAAACGCTATGTATCTTCGTTTTGACGAGCTTCATATCAGCTTCCGCCTTGGCTAGGGAGGCTCGGATCTTGCTGAGCTCGTCCTCCCTTTCGGATTCTTCGGCCCATCTTATGTTCTCCTCAGTTTCTTCATCGTCAGTGAGATCTGTTCGCTCGGCGGAGTTAGCTCCGGCTCGGGTACGCACATCTTGCAGATCATCTGGCTCGTCCGTCAAGTCCACTGCGTCTGGCTCGGTGGGATCATCTTGGTTCTCGCGTCTGGCAGGTTCGGATCGGGTTGCGACTCTGGTGTTGTCGGTTGGTGTCGCGAACGTGAGTCTTGTTGGGTTGATGCCAGGCAAGTCCCTCCGAGCTCGTGGCGGCCGAGTCTAGAAACGCGTGGTTTTTTGTTGCCCACGTGTTGCGATTTCGTCGATTCGCTGTGCCAAGGTTTTGTTAGCTTTCTCTTGGTCATCAGCTTTCTTCTAGAATTTAACCATCAGGTCTTTCAGTTCGGCTAGAGTCGCTATGATCGTCGGATCGGCTTGAGGATTCTGAGGGTTCGGAGGGTTCGGGTTCCCTCCTCCAGCTGGTGGTGTCTGACGACCGTCTTCGTTCATCGTCCTTTTCGGTAATCGAGTTCTGCGTCTTAGGGTAAGAGAATTCTAAAGTATCCCCACAGACGGCGCCAAACTGTGGAAGTCGAAACTAACACAATCGAGATTTGTCTAGGGTTTTAATTTAGGGATACGATTTGCGAGAATTCTAAAAGAACGACAGAATCAATTGATACCAAAGATGGTGTTCTTGATATTATTAAGAAAAAGATGACTTTGATCGTACAAGAGTTTGATCGTAAAAGAAAAAGGTGTTTGTGCTGTGAGAGCTTTGCGTAGTGTAAATTCTAGAGCGATATTGCTTTTCTTTCCTGTGAGAGTCTTGAGTCTCCTTATATAGGGGTGATAAACCGCCTCTCCAGCGATATTCTCGGAAGATTTCCATTTATCTTGAAGTCGGCTTAGAATATCGCAGATAAGGATACTTTCCTTATTCTTCGTAGCATCCGGAAGTTTTCCTGATTTGATTCGATCCTTCGAGATTCTTCTTTATCATTTCCGAGTATTTCAGAAATGATCCTTCTTTTTCGGAAATGCTGTTAAGATACTTGAAAGGTATTTATTCACTAAGTCTTTGCTTCGGGTGATGATGAAGACTTCCTCCTCGGGTGACTGAGAACTTCACCTCGGGGTGACTGATGACTTTGCCTCGGGTAGCTTGGAGGCTGCCTGGTGACGACTGGTGTGTTTGGCTCGGGGCAGGATGACGGTGTGATACACAACCTGAGCCGAGGCACCGAGGAGATCGGCTTGGGTACCCTAGGACGACTAGGCTCGGGTACCCCGAGGTGACTGGGCTCGGGTACCCTGAGATGACTGGTTCGAGTACCCCCGAGGTGATGGACTCGGGTACCCCAGGGCGACTGGGCTCGGGTACTCCGAGGTGACTGGGCTCGGGTACCCCGAAGTGACTGGGCTCGGGTACCCGAGCTTACTGGCAGGGTACCCGAGCTGACTAGCAGGATAACCCGAGGTGTTCAAGTTTGGCTCGGTCTCAAAGGATGGATGAAATCCGACCCCAACAATCTCATATTTCTAAGCACTTTGCAAAGAATGGGAATTAGTAAAGACGACATTATCGGTCCACCGGCACCATTGGTAGCTTTCACAAGTGACACATCTGTGTCCTTAGGAAACATAAAACTACCAGTACTCGCCGCAGGGGTTCCAAAAATTGTAGAATTCATTTTTTTCGACCGTCCGGCCGCTTACAACATAATTCTCGGAACTCCGTGGATATACCAAATGAAGGCTATACCTTCAACTTATCACCAATGTGTGAAATTTCCGACTCCTGGAGGAATCGGAACCATTCAAGGGGATCAGGAAACATCGCGTTCTTGCTACCTCATGAGACATCGTTTAAAGCTCAAATAGCAATTAATGATAAACACGAAGCAAGAAAGCACCTCGCGTTACCCAAGTGGTCTCAGTTCGAATGAAGTTACCACAAAAATTGAAATTGATTCCGAATTTCCAGATCGAAAAGTAAAATCGGCACTACTTTAGATTCAAAAATCAAAGATCAATTGGTAACATTTCTAAAAATACTTTTGCCTGGTCGGCAAAAGATATGCCCGGAATCGACAAAAGTATCATTACCCATGAATTAAACGTCGATCCTAGTTTTAAACGAATAAAGCAGAAAAGAAGAAAAATGGGTCCTGACCGAGCTCAAGCGGTCAATAACGAAGTTGATAAGCTTTTAAAAATTGGTTCCATTAGAGAAGTAAAGTACTCGGACTGGTTAGCAAACCCCGTGGTAGTCAAAAAGAAGAATGGAAAGTGGAGAGTATGTGTCGATTTCACTGACATTAACAAAGCATGTCCAAAAAACATTAAAGAGGTCCAACGATTGACGGGCATAATTGCTGCGTTGAATCGTTTCATCTCGAAATCTACCGATAAATGTCTCCCTTTTTATCAAATTTTAAAAGGAAACAAGAAATTTCGGTGGGATGATCAATGCAAAGCAGCTTTCGATCAACTCAAAACTTATTTGACAACACCACCGGTTCTCTCAAAGCCTGAGTCAGATGAGAAACTTTATCTTTACATTTTAGTTTCTAATCATTCCGTAAGTGGGGTTTTAGTTCGAGAGGATCGAGGTGATCAAAAGCCGATTTTCTATATAAGTAAATCTCTTACCAGTCTGGAATCGAGATGTACCATGATGGGAAAATTAGCTTTAGCAATAGTCGTATCTACTAGAAAACTCAGACCTTATTTCCAGTCTCATCCGATAGAAGTTCTAACTTCTCATCCACTTCGCTCAATCTTCGCGGACCAATTCAGTTCGGTAGATTGGCGAAATGGGCTATCGAACTCAGTGAGTACGATATAGAATTTAAAAAATCGAACCAGCGCAAAAGCACAAGTTCTGGCTAATTTTCTAACCGAACTACCATTAGATGATGGAACCCTTATTGAGATAGATTCTACGTGGAAATTACATGTATATGGCTCTTCTTCTAAACAAGGATCCGGAATCGGTATTAGGCTCGAAAGTCCGACAAAGGAAATAATCAAACAATCATTTTGATTAATGTTCGCAGCTTCGAACAACGAAGCGAAATACGAAGCTCTCTTAGCAGGACTTCGGCTTGCTCTTGCAATTGGAGCAGAAAATATTGTAGCTTATTGTGATTCTCAGCTAGTTGTGAACCACTTCGCTAGAGATTACAAAGCTAAGGCACCTCGAATGGAAGCTTACCTTTCGGCCGTCAAAAAGTTAGCTGGAAAATTCAAAGATTTCGAATTAGTTCGAATACCTCGAGGCGAGAACACTTCGGCAAATGATTGGGGGGCTGACTGGAGGGTACCCATCAAAAATTTCATCCTTAATGGAGAACTACCATCGAACAAATGGCAAGCTCGCAAATTAAGAATCATCAGCGCTAAGTATTGTATAATTAAAGAGTTATTATACAAGCGAGGTGTCAGTGATCCTTCTCTTTTATGTATTTTCGGGCCCGAAGTTGAAATAGTAACAAGCAAGGTCCACGAAGGGCTTTGCGGTAGTCATTCTTCGGGACGAGCAATGACTTTCAAAATCAAACGGTTAGGATATCTCTGGCCAACTATGATTTCTGACTGCATCGATTACGCCAAACGGTGTAAAAAATGCCAGATCCACGCTCCTTTTATTCACCAGCCATCTGAATTTTTATCAGCTATATCCGCTCCATACCCTTTCATGAGGTGGTCAATGGATATAGTTGGTCCGATGCATCGCTCAACGCGAGGCGTCTAATACTTATTAGTTCTAACGGACTATTTTTCCAAATGGATCGAAGCTGAAGCTTACGTAAACACACAAGATTCTGTGGTAAAGACATTCTTGTGGAAACACATTATTTGTCGCCATTGAGTTCCTTACGAAATTGTAATGGACAATGGCCCACAGTTCATTTCAAACGATTTTGAAGATTTTTGTTCCTCTTGGGGGATAAAACTTAGCTATTCAACGCAGAGGTATCCTCAAGGAAATGGGCAAGCGGAAGCTTCCAATAAAACCATTCTCAGCAATCTTAAAAAACGTTTGAATGCTCGAAAAGGTGGTTGGTATGACGAGCTGCAACCTGTGTTGTGGGCATATCGAACAACCCCGAGACGAGCAACGGGTGAAACTCCATTCTCATTAGTATATGGGATGGAAGCAGTAGTCCCAGCCGAGCTGAATGTTCTTGGTTTACGCTGGAGCGAAGCTCCACTTAACGAAGAACTAAATTCTAAGTTATTAGAAGACGTTCTCGATACAATCGATGAAAGGCGAAACCAATCCCTTATTCGACTTCAGAACTATCAGTAGTTGACCGCTCGATACTATAACTCAAAGTTGAAAAACAGACCTTTAAATGTAGGAGACTTTGTTTTAAGGCGAGTGTTCGATAACACAAAAGAAGAAGGAGCTGGAAAACTCGGTATTAACTGGGAAGACCCTTACCAAATCACAGAAAAAGTCCGAAATGGTGAATACCGTTTACAAGACCTTGACGGTAGTCCCGTTCAAAGGCCTTGGAACATCATCAACTTGAAAAAGTTCTATTGCTAAAACAAATATCTTTGAACTACGATTTGGCTTGATCCTATTTTGGGTACGTAGGCAACTCGCTAAACACGGGTCCAGCTATAAAAATAAAAATATTATTCCAATCATGGAATCTTGTTTTTAGAAACTCGATCTTCGAGCATAAATATAAAAGTACGTTGCGAACATTGTATGAAGAAATATTTTTAGCTAAAGCAAAAACCAGATCTAGAAGGGTCTTGGATTACGGAATAGCTCTGCTCTTTGGCCTGCGAGGTCAACGATGCTCAGAATGCAACCCGACATGGTTCCGTACTCCTGGAGGCCTATCTCGATCCAATCCGAAGGATGGGCTTCGAGGCGATGAAACTCGCGAGCAATATCGAGATGACGCTTCTCTAGTTCCATTATTCTTTTCCTAATCTCTTTTTTCTCACCTTCGAGCTCGTTGTGCCGAGTGATAAGCTGAAGAAAAGAAAACGCTTCGTTCAAACAACAACGAAAGGAGTCAAATCACTAGGTAAAACAATACCTTGTCAATAAACTCCTCAGCCTTGATACGATCTTGAGCTGATAATCTCTCGATTAACCCATTCGGAACCTGAATGCTGGTTCCCCACCTTAATGTACGTGACTCTTCTGGTTCGCCGGTTGCTTCCGTTTTTACAAGCCCGATGTCTGACATTTCCGGAAAATCATCGCTTATCGTTTTGAACGAATCGGAGGGGTTCTCTGAAGAATTACCTTCCTTAACATCTTTGTAGAATTATTGTTGATAAAATTCAATAATGAACTACACCTACTTTATATTCAAAATACACTCAATCACATTTAAGAGGGTCAATTGACGATTTCCCTAAATCTGAAATTACTACCATCATGGAAAATGTAAACGAGTTATTGCTAATTATATTCTCTAAATTAGCGCATTAAATAAGATTGAAATAAATCAACAAATTTAAAGCAAAAGGGGAAATATAATTAATGTCGTTGGGCCGCTAGCCCAATAGCATTGTTACAAACAAAAATAAATCAAAGGAATTGTTCGATCAAAAGTCTTCGTCCGTAACGATTCCAGCGAGGTGGATGATTCCGAGCAGCTTTCTGAGGATAACCCCTCGTCAGAAGATAAATCAAGGAGACCGGAGGAATGATCGATTGATTTTGCCCCCGTTTCTTTGTTTTCTTCAGTTCTTAACATCGGAAATCTCTGAAACTCTGAAGAACATGAAACAAAGGAGGATCCGTCGCCAGTTGCTAAGGATAGATGAGATAATTTGTCCAGCGCGCGGAGGAATCTTCGAAGGCAAGAAGGGATGATAGCCACGATATCTAAACCCTTCCTCTCCCACTCATGCGGTTCAGATTCGAGGCGATGGATCTCTCTTTCTATCTTCCTTATGCGCTCGTTATGAGCACGACGCCTCCTTTCGATTCTTTGTCTCTTATCACATAAAGCTTTATGTCTCCCGACGATCTGTTTGAGCAAACATTTTGTCAACTGTCTGAAAGAGAATATACAGTCTTCTGGAAAGACTAAAAATTAGAAAGCGAACCTTTCCAGGAAGTCATAACATTTGACCCTTTCTTTCCCCGTTCGGAAATGAAAAAACGTAGGGTGAATGACTTCCTTTGGAGAGAATCCGTCTTCGGATTCAAACAATGGATCCCCGTTCGAAGTTGTTATTCTTGAGCTTGATCTGAAAGAAGATAGCGGCATATTTCAGTTTTTTTTTCTTACAATAAACTGTGAGGGCCTTTCGGAATTCTTTTAAAGGAGAAAGGTGTTCGGACTCTTTAAAAAAAAAAAAAAGATAACGGACCTGCTAGAGCAGACTTTGGGTCCAATTAAAACGTGGCCCAACACTTTCAAAGCCATTTTTAGGCTATGATTGAAACCATTGCCTGGTCATTTTTATGGCAAAATGCTCATGAATTATAAAAATCTTATCCCTCGATAAAAAGCTTAAGCCGAGCTCCATCCTCGCTTCCGAGAGACCGAGGAAAAATACTTGTTAAGATTTTTTCTTTAAAAAGGCAAGTGAGCCTGATCAGCTCATCTCTCACAATTCATAAAACCTCTTTGGTGTGCTAGGACTTGCAAACCTAGAATCGCATCCAAACGTTTTACTTAAATAAAAAAAATCATATGCAGGAGCATGTACATGATTGTGTTCATTCACACTAATTAAACGAAACATTTCCGTCAAACGGAGTAGTCCTCATGGATTCAACAAAACAATTTTTTAAGAGCATTCCTCTACCTCTGGAGAATCCTCACATGGCCGAGAACCTTCACCTACCTCGAATTGAGAGGGGGAATCACCAAATACCAAAGAAAATTGTTTCAGATCGAGAGTAGGACGGGAAGCCGAGGATAACTCGGATTCAACTACAGCGAGTTCGACAGTAACTTCCCTCCTCTCATTCTCGAACGAAACTCTTCCATTCTCTAGTTCCCCAATCAGGTCTAGATTACTCTTCAGCTCGGCTCGATCGGTTTGAAGTTTAGTCCAGACTTGTTCGTCTTTGATAAACTTCATGATAGACTGAATAAGTTGCCTACCAAAGCCCCTCATCTCTTCTCGAGCGTTATGTTCGGCTTCGGCGATCTCGCAAGCCCTAGTCTTGGCTAAAAAGTCGGTCTTATGGCTCGCTTCTTCGGACAAAGCTGTAGCCTCTTCTAACTCAGTCTTCAAGCGAAGAGCATTAGCCCTCGCAGAATCTTTCAGCATTCGCAATTCTGAGGCGTTGCTCGTTAGCTGCCAAAGTCTTCTTCATATCCTCGAAGGACGACTCGAGGGTTTTTGCCTGCTCGAGTCGGTCAGACTGATTGACTACTTTAAGTTCATCAATCTCCTTCTTAACCTTTGCGGTCTCTCTCATCGCTTGGTGAAGAAGATTCTCATAATGGAAGATCATTCCATTAGTCTCCATAAACGCCTTCAAAGTAAAAAAAAAAAATGTCATTCAGAAAAAAAAATTTTACTTAATAAAAAGGGGTTATCATAGTAAAAATCTAAAAGTTCCGAACCTGGGATAGGTAGCAAGCTCGGTTGGCGTACATCTGACGGATTTCCGGCCTCCAAACTGAAAAAGTGGGAAGGGATGCCCCTCCCCTGGTTTGAAAACTTCGGAAGATGTCTCCAATCTCTTCTCTGCCTACAAAATAAAGGAGAATAGTAGATTAATAAAATAGCTGTTGTCTGTAACAAGTCTTGCTAAGGCTCGTGTTCTAAAAAGAACTTACCAGTTTCAGAAATCGAAGCTGGTGAAGGGTTTTGAGTACTAACACTCAATCCTTGAGACGGAGGAACCTCCGGTCTCAGTTCATCGATTTCTTCTGGAATTACTCTGTCACTCGGAAGAGGGAGCTTAGGGTCTAAAGGTTCCGAAGAAGGGAAAACAGAATGCAAGGGGCTAGGAGCTCGTAACGGAGAACTAAATCTAACTGTTTTGAGTTTCTCGTTTGATAAAGTATCTGAATCTGGAGCCTTCCTCTTTGTGTAAGGAGAAGAAGTTACTTCTCTCTCTCTCTCTTGTGCGGAAGGGAAAATAGCGGTAGCAACTGGAGGGTCGTTAGGAATCTCGGCTCCGTGAGAATTCACCGCAATTGACAAAGCTGCTTCTAAAGAACCGTCATCGACCAAGAGGGTCTTCCTGTGGAAGTTACCAACCCTGGAGATTGCAGCGTTCCACTTCTTTTTCCCAATTTCGGATAATTGATCCTTAAGAGCCTTAGTCTCGGCAAGGATTTTTCTTTTATCGCAAGCATTCAGGCTCGAGACATCTTTCTCTTCAGAAGGAGGATCGAGGGGGTGAGTTTGACCATCTTTGATAGCGAGCCCCGCATTATGAATACGTTAAAGGGTGAAGAAATTCCAATTTGTTTCACCCTCGGAAACGATTCGAAAGAAAGATAAGAAATCAACAGTTGGACGGGGAATAGTTTGGTTCCCTGAAATAAAGTGTTGAATTAAGAATTCTATTTCTTTCACACAATACAGAAAAAAAAAACACAATAAAGGTTGGTTCTAACTAAGTTTGGACGACCAATTCGGGAGAAGAAGACTGGAAAGACCTTGGACGGAGTGAGGATTGACTCGAAAAAAGAACATGTATTTCCTCCAAGGCCCATCATGCGAGGGCATTCCGTCGATCAGGTTACGTTTAAAGATAGGATTCATAGAAAAAATACCCGCTGTTGTGGATTCACGGGCTCGAAATAGCCTTAAGAGTTCGCTAGTGGTGAGAGAAAACCCTGCTTCTGCCAAAACTGTCAGAGTGCTCAGGACGTATCGGAGAAAGTTGGGAGCCATTTGGGGAAAAGCAATCCCCAGATGGAGGAGGTACAAAAGGAGAACTTCCGGTATGGGAAAAAATAAACCGCAACCTTTGAAATAGACTTCGTAAGCATAACAAAAACCTTCTCGCACTATTTCCGGAGACTCATTGGGTTTAGGAAGAGAGAATTCTATTTCTTGGGGAATGTTGCAGAGGCGACGAAGAGCGCCAAGGGAAGCATGGGTCGATTGAGACCTAAAATGCGGACCGAATTTATCTCCCTTTTGGGTGAAGACTTCGTTCCCTCTGGGAACAGGGATTCCCTGACTGTCATCTTCGTTGTCTGAGACATAGACGGCTGGGAAGACATTTTTTACTAAGAGATTTTTCTTTCTCTGGTTTGGTAAAAGCTTTTAGGGGTGAATGTACGCTGTAAAAGCCGTCGTTCCATTTAACCGTATTTAGCGGAAAACCGCCTCGAAAATATTAGGAAGCGGGTCAGTTTTCCCCGCAGTATTAATATAAAATTAGGAAATTAATGATGACGGTTGTCAGGGAAATCAAATCATTTGATTATCCGAGATCGACGTAACAGCGTAAAACATGGAGAAATTCCAGAATGTTAAAGATCTCGATTCATTAATTACTATTTACTTGAGTTTTCCAAGCCGAGCACTCAGCTCGCAAGACTTGGAGGGCTAAATGTTGGGGTCGGATCTCACACATTCTCGGTAGGATCCACTTGGATCTGTCCACGTCATTATTACACAATAATCCTCTCGGAATTCAAGATATTTTATTATAAGTATTGAGCTTAACCAGTCGGGAGTTTGATTCATTCTAGTAGAAGAGCTCGATCTTTGCCAGTATGGAGTTCGCTCTTATTCGACAGACAGTTCGCATAGAGAAAGGCCGAAGCGAGGAGAATATTGTTCGAGGCTCGCGGTAGCGTCAAAACGCGGGAGTTTGGAGTCAGCAAGAAAGAGTTCGGAAGATCCATGCGAAACCCAAGATAGTTCAAATTCAAGCCGTTTCAGTCAAATTGTAACTTACATGATTAATGCGGATCAATGCGATTATGAGCAGTAAATGACCACATTAATCATGTTTTCTCTATAAAAACAGCCTCAAACGCATGTGTTTGGGGAGAGGCAAATCTTTTTACTCACTATTACTAAGCAATACAACATACTTTTGTCTCTTACAATTTCGCAAGGCTTTGCATACTTCGTTTTTATCAAATTTCTTTACTTTATTCTTTTCTTGGTTAATTTCCCTTTCAAATTCTCATATTCATTCGTTGATTTTAAGAGTTTTTCTCCACTGAAATTCTTAAAGATAATCGAGTGTGAATCCTACATCTACAAGAACGGAGTAGCTGATCACCCTTCTTCTATTCAAGGTTTATGTGCGAAGAAGGGAGATCGCCTCAACCAACTTCCTCGTTCAAGGAAAGGAGATTTTCCTTAAAAACAAAGGATAATCGCGGAATGAAAGGAAAAGCAGAAGATAAGGCCCCGAAGATTTAGAAGATTAACATATCTCTAAACCGCCTCAAATTATGTATAAATAGAGGGGTTTGTCCTCTATTCAAGGGATCCGCAATTTTACACAAAACCCTAGTTTTCTCTATTGTTCTTGAGCTAAACCCTAACGTTGTCTCTAAGAAATCAAATTCATCCTTCTATTCAAGTCTTTGATCATAAATAGCAAGATAGTTAATTGAATTTGTTTTTCTCCTTTAAACAAATTCATTGTTTAATTTTCTGAATCAATAGAGATCAAAAGAGATTGTTGGTGTAGAAAGTTGTTGAAAAGGAAAGTTTTCAAGTTTAAAGGATGCTTGATACCTTGATGGTGGTGAATACATATGGATTCAGTTGCATGATTAAGAAGATCAATAAAGCTAAAGTACAAGCTCAAGATGATAGGTAATTAAAGTGATTTTTCAATAGATTCCGTCGTGAGAAGGTAGGGAAAACTGCTTGTTGGGGTCGGATCCCACACATCTTCGGTAGGATCCACTTGGATCTGTCCACGTCATTATTACATAATAATCCTCTTGGATTTCTAGATGTTTCATTGCGAGAATCGAGCTCGACCTGTCGGAAGTTCGATTCAGTTTATTAAAGAGCTCGATCTTTACCAGTACGGAGTTCACTCTTATTCAACATATAGTTCGCATAAAAGAAGGCCGAAGCGAAGAGAATATTGTTCGAGGTTCGCGGCAGCGTCAAGACGCAGGAGTTCGGAGTCAACAAGAAAGAGTTCGGAAGATCCACGCGAAGCCCAGGATAGTTCAAATTCAAGCCGTTTCGGTCAAATTGTAACCTACATGATTAATGCGGATCAATGCGATTATGAGCAGTAAATGACCGCATTGATCATGTTTTCTCTATAAAAACAACCTCAAACGCATGTGTTTGAAAATAAACAACCTTTTACCTCTGACTATCAAGCAATACAACATACTCTTTCTTTTACAATTTCGCAAGGCTTTTTACTATTTTATTCTTGCCAAATTCTTTCGCTTTATTTAGTTTCTTGGTTACTCTCCTTTTCAAATTCTTATTTTTCATTTGTTGATTTTAGAGTTTTTCTCCACAAAAATACTTAAAGACAATCGAGTGTGAATCCTACATCCACATTTTGGCGCCGTCTGTGGGGACATTACCGCAAAACTCTTTAATCTCAAAATCTCTCTTTTTCAAACCAAGAAACTATGGCTGATCATCAACCTTTGAGCGATGCGATTGCCTTGCTTACTCAGAAAACCACCGATCTGACCAATCAGTTAGGTACACTTGTTGGTACCAATACCACTTTTAGTGAAAGGTTCAACTCAATCGAGCAAACCTTAACAAGTGTTCAAACCACTCAAACAAATTTGTCAAACGCGCAGAACGTTGTTTCAAGCCATTTATATAATTTGTCCTCAGCGCGAACGACAGCGTATCAGCGCAGGCTATTCCAGACTCCCACACAAAACAGATCCGGGAGCACTCAAACTCCTCCTACAGGCCGTCTTGCTAGTACTAGCAATCAGACAACCGTAGGTGATGGGCCCAATCCAACCGGGGATGAAAATCCCCAAAATCAGGGAAATCCTGCTATTGACGAAGGACTCCTTATGGAATAACCTGATGTCATCCTCTCCGATGATTTAGTCAAAGTTCGTCAAGAGCTTGATGAGATGAAGTCGAAGTTTCATCAGGCGACCAGTTCGGCACCTAAGATCGATCGAGTAATCGAAGAAACTCGGCGAACACCCTTCACTTCGAGAATCTCGAACCTTCGGATCAAAGATTCTCGAAAGGTCAAATTACCAACTTACGATGGTAAAGGTGATCCTAAAAATCACCTCGCTGCTTTTCAGATCGCTGCTGGCAGAATTGATCTAGAACCAGACGAGGAAGATGCCGGATATTGCAAACTTTTCTCTGAGAATCTATCCGGATCGGCTTTATTATGGTTCACTCAGTTGGAGCCTGAATCTGTTGATAGTTTTAAGGAATTGTCCTCCGCATTCCTAAAACAGTATTCCATGTTCATGGAAAAGGCAACCTCTGATGCAGATCTATGGAATTTAACCCAAGGTCAGAACGAACCACCTCACAAATATATCGCTAAATTCAAAGAAGTGATAGCCAAAATTTCTGGGGTGTCGCACGCTGCTGCCCTTTCTGCTTTAAGGAACAGACTTTGGCATGAATCCCGATTTCGGGAAGAAATCATCGTCAATCGTCCGAGCACTATCCAAGATGCTTTATTCAGAGCTACTAATTGGATGGAGGCAGAAGAAGAAAAGCTTAGCCTCGCTAAAAAGCATCGGCCAGCGAAATTGGTCGTTGGAAATCCAACTAAAAAATTCGAACCAAAAGATCAAAAACGGTTCGAAGTTAATTCTGCTACTAATGCCGTAGGAAAACCCTCCCCAAACAAAGGAAGATACAATTCTTCTAATACATGGGTTAGAGATGAGAGTGCCTATTGCGATATTCATAGAGTAAATGGGCATTCCACCAAAGATTGCAGCGTACTCAAAAAGCACCTCACCGAACTGTGGGCGGCTGGAGAGCTCGCTAATTTCAATATCGAGGAGTTTGTGGAATCTTATCATAAAGAAAAAGAAGATTCTGAAGCGTCCAATCCTCCTGAAAAGAAACATAAGCACAATGGGCCCGGAACACCGAACAATCCTAAGAAAAGGATCGATGTTATAATGGGAGGATCGAAATTATGCCGAGATTCGATCAGATCAATCAAAAGGCACAAGAAATCAGTAGTAATTCAAACCGATGTGGGTTTCAAGTCAAATGAACAAACACCTTCTATCTCTTTTGATAATTCTGACACTCAAGGATTAACAGGACCTCATGACGATGCTCTTGTGATAACTTTAGATGTTGCGAACTTCGAAGTAACTAGGTGTCTAATTGATACTGGAAACTCGGTAGATCTCATATTTCTGAGCACTTTGCAAAGAATGGGAATCAGTAAGACTGACATTATCGGTCCATCGGCACCATTAGTAGCTTTCACGAGTGACACATCTATGTCCTTGGGGAACATAAAACTACCAGTGCTCGCTGCAGGGGTTCCTAAGATTGTAGAATTTATTGTTTTCGACCGTCCGGCCACTTACAACATAATTCTCGGAACTCTGTGGATTTACCAAATGAAGGCTATACCTTCAACTTATCACTAGTGTGTGAAATTTACAACTCCTGCAGGATTCGGAACCATTCGAAGAGATCAGGAAACGTCGCGATCTTGCTACCTCATGGGACATCGTTTAAAGCTTAAATAACAATTAATGATAAACGCTAAGCAAGAAAGCACTTCGCGTTACCCAAGTGGTCTCAGTTCGAATGAAGTTACTACGGAAGTTGGAATTGATTCCGGATTTCCAGACCAAAAAGTAAAAATCGGTACTACTTTAGATTCAGAAATCAAAGATCAGTTGGTAAATTTTCTAAAAGAAAATAAGCATACTTTTGCCTGGTCGGCCAAAGATATGCCTGGAATCGACAAAAATATCATTACCCATGATTTAAACGTCGATCCCAGTTTTAAACCAATAAAGCAAAAAAGAAGAAAACTTGGTCCTGACCGAGCACAAGCGGTCAATGACGAAGTTGATAAACTTTTGAAAATTGGTTCAATTAGAGAAGTAAAATACCCGGACTGGTTAGCAAACCCCTTGGTAGTCAAAAAGAAAAATGGAAAGTGGAGAGTATGTGTCGATTTCACTGACATTAACAAAGCATGTCCAAAAGACAGTTTTCCTCTCCCTCATATCGATCGGCTCGTAGAATCAACGGCCGGAAACGAACTCTTAACATTTATGAATGCATTCTCTGGATATAATCAGATCATGATGAATCCCGAAGATGAAGAGAAAACATCCTTCATAACAGATAAAGGAATCTACTATTATAAAGTTATGCCATTCGGTTTAAAAAATGCCGGGGCAACATACCAACGTTTAGTTAACAAAATGTTTGCAGAGCATTTGGGCAAAATGATGGAAGTTTATATTGATGATATGCTCGTGAAATCTCTTAAGAAATCTGAGCACATCACACATCTTGAGCAGTGTTTTAAAATTCTGAACGAGTTCGGAATGAAATTAAATCCAGCTAAATGTTCCTTTGGCGTGCCTTTTGGAGAATTCCTGGGGTACGTAGTCACGGAAAGAGGAATAGAAGCAAATCCTAATCAGATTAACGCTTTCCTTACTATGCCTTTGCCAAGAAACATTAAGGAGGTCCAACGATTGACAGGCAGAATCGTTTCATATCGAAGTCTACCGATAAATGTCTCCCCTTTTATCAAATTTTGAAAGGGAACAAAAAATTTCGGTGGGATGATCAATGCGAAGCAGCATTTGGTCAACTCAAAACTTATCTGAAAACACCGCCGATTCTCTCAAAACCTGAATCAGATGAAAAACTCTATCTCTACATTTCAGTCTCTAACCATTCCGTGAGTGGGGTTTTAGTTCGAGAGGACCGAGGTGAGCAAAAGCCGATTTTTTACATAACTAAATCTCTTACTAGTCCAGAAACGAGATATACCATGATGGAAAAATTAGCTTTAGCAGTAGTCATATCTGCTAGAAAACTCAGACCTTATTTCCAATCTCATCCGATAGAAGTTTTAACTTCTCATCCACTTCGCTCAATTCTTCACGGTCCAAGTCAGTCCGGAAGATTGGCGAAATGGGCAATCGAACTCAGTGAGTACGATATAGAATACAAAAGTAGAACTAGTGCAAAAGCACAAGTTCTGGCTGATTTTCTAACCGAACTACCATTAGATGATGAAATCTTTGTTGAAACGGACTCTACATGGAAATTACATGTAGATGGATCTTCTTCTAAACAAGGATCCGGAATCGGCATTAGGCTCGAAACTCCGACAAAGGAAATAATCGAGCAATCATTTCGATTAATGTTTCCAGCTTCGAACAATGAAGCAGAATACGAAGCTCTTTTAGCAGGACTTCGGTTTGCTCTTGCGATTGGAGCAGAAAAAATAATAGCTTATTGCGATTCTCAGCTAGTTGTAAACCAGTTCGCTGGAGATTACGAAGCTAAGGCTCCTCGAATGGAAGCTTATCTTTCGGCTGTCAAAAAATTAGCCGAAAAATTCAAAGAATTCAAATTAGTTCGAATACCTAGAGGAGAAAACACTTCGGCAGACGCTTTAGCGGCCCTAGCTTCTGCCTCAGATCCTGAACTCAAACGAGTTATCCCAGTTGAATGTATTTCTTCGCGAAGTATTTCGGTTGAAAAAACAGAAACGATAACATTTCGGAGGCCGAATACATCGAAACTCCAAAACAAAGTTCCGGAAATAGTTCACTTGTCATCACCAGATCACGAATGAAGTCTCAAGATGACGAACTTACTCCACCATTGGAACTTCCTAAAAGAAAGTCAAAAAGAAAGTTAAAGGATCAAGAGGTCCCCATTAAAGAACCGTCTCGAACCGAACAGTCACTTCCAGGTGATGTAGAGGTTCAGGAGACAATCGAAGATCCTGATATTCCTTCCGAACCCGAACCAAGGAAGTTTATACTCAAGGATAATACTTTCGCTAATGATTGGGGGGCTGACTGGAGGGTACCCATCAAAAATTTCATTCTTAATGGAGAACTACCATCTAACAAATGGCAAGCTCGCAAATTAAAAATCATCAGCGCTAAGTATTGTATAATTAAAGAGTCATTGTACAAGCGAGGCGTCAGTGACAAGCGAGGTCCACGAAGGGCTTTGTGGTAGTCATTCTCCAGGACGAGCAATGGCTTTCAAAATCAAACGGTTAGGATATTTCTGGCCAACTATGATTTCAGACTACATTGATTACGCCAAACGGTGTAAAAAGTGTCAGATACACGCTCCTCTTATTCACCAGCCATCTGAAATTCTATCATCTATATCCGCTCCATACCCTTTCATGAGGTGGTCAATGGATATAATCGGTCCGATGCATCGTTCAACACGAGGCGTCCAATACTTATTAGTTCTAACGGACTATTTTTCCAAATGGATTGAAGCTGAAGCTTATATAAGCATACAAGATTCCGTAGTAAAGACATTCTTGTGAAAACACATTATTTGTCGCTATGGAGTTCCTTACGAAATAGTAACGGACAATGGTCCTCAATTCATTTCAAATGATTTTGAAGATTTTTGTTCCGCTTGGGGAATAAAACTTAGCTACTCAACGCCGAGGTATCCTCAAGGAAATGGACAAGCGGAAGCCTCCAATAAAATCATTCTCAGCAATCTTAAAAAACGCTTGAGTGCTCGAAAAGGTGGATGGTATGACGAGCTGCAACCTGTGTTGTGGGCTTATCGAACAACCCCAAGGCGAGCAACGGGTGAAACTCCATTCTCATTAGTTTATGGGATGGAAGTTGTAGTCCCAGCCGAGCTGAATGTTCCAGGTTTGCGCCGAAGCGAAGCTCCACTTAACGAAGAATCGAATTCTAAATTATTAGAAGATGTTCTCGATATAATCGATGAAAGGCGAGACCAATCCCTTATTCGACTTCAGAATTATCAATAGTTGACCGCTCGATACTATAACTCAAAGTTGAAAAACAGACCTTTAAATGTAGGAGACTTTGTTTTAAGGCGAGTGTTCGATAACACAAAAGAAGAAGGAGCTGGAAAACTCGGTATTAACTGGGAAGACCCTTATCAAATCACTGAAAAAATCCGAAACGGTGTATACCGTTTACAAGACCTTGGTGGAAATCTCGTTCAAAGGCCTTGGAACATAATCAATTTGAAAAAGTTCTATTGCTAAAGCAAACACATTCGAACTACGATTTGGCTTGATCCTATTCTGGATACGTAGGCAGCTCGCTAAACACGAGTCCAACTATAACATAATAATAAAAATATTATTCCAGTCATGGAATCTTGTTTTTATGAATTTGATATTCGAGCATAAATATAAAGATACGTTGCGAACAATGTATAAATAAATATTTCTTGCTAAGCTAAGACCGGATCTAGAAGGGTCTTGAATTACGGAATAGCGCTGCTCCTTGACCAGCGAGGTCAATGATGCTAATAATACAACCTGGCATGTTTCCGTACTCCTGAAGTCCTAGTTCGATCCAATCGGAAGGATGGGCTTCGAGGCGATGAAGCTCGCGAGCAATGTCAAGGCAACGCTTCTCTAGCTCCATTATCCGTTTCCTAATCTTTTTATTTTCATCTACGAGCTCGTCATGTCGAGTGATAAGCTGAAGAAAATAAAACGCTATGTTTAGCAATAACAAAAAGAAGTTAATCACTAAGATGAAAAATACCTTATTGATAAACTCCTCAGCCTTGACACGATCTTGGGCTGACAATCTCTCGATTAATACGATCGGAACCTGAATGCTGGTTCCCTTCCTCAATATTCGTGACCCTTCCGGTTCGCCAGTTCTTACCGTTTTGGTAAGCTCGATGTTTGGTGCTCCCGGAAGATCGTCACTTATCAATCTGGATGAGTCAGAAGTTTTCTCTGCAGAATTTCCCTCTTCAGACATTTTTGTAGAATTGTTGTTGAAATTCAATGATAAACTACACCCACTTTATACTCGAAAATTTATTCGATTGCATTTAAGAGGATTAATTGACGATTTCCCAAATCTGAAATTACGACTTTCATGGAAAATGTAATCGAGTTAATTGCTAATTATATTCCCTAGATTAAACGCATTAAATGAGATTTGAATAAATCGGCAAATTTAAAGCAAAAGGAGGAATATAATTAATGTTGCTGGGTTTCAAATCCAGTGACATTTTACAAACATAAAACGGAAAGTGTTCGATTAAAAGTCTTCGCCCGATAATGACTCCAGCGAGGTGCAAGATCCCGAACAGCTTTCTGAGGATAGTCCCTCGTCAGAAGATAAATCAAAAGGGGCGGGGAAGTCATCAACAATTTTCATCTCCGGTTCCTCTTTTTCTTCAGTTCTTAACATCGGAAGTCTCCGAAACTCTATGGAACATGAAACGAAAGAGGATCCATCCCTGGTCGCCAAGGATAAACGATGAAATTTATCCAGCATGCGGAGGAATCTTCGGAGGCAAGTAGGCATTATGGCCACAATGTCTAGACCATTCCTCTCCCATTCGTGCGGTTCAGATTCCAGGCGAAGGATCTCTCTTTCCATCCTCTTTATGCGTTCATCAAGAGCACGGCGCCTCCTTCCGATTCTTTGTCTCTTGTCACATAAAGCTTTGTGTCTCCCGACAATCTGTTTGAACAAACATTTTGTCAAATGACCAAAAGAAAGGAAGTTATAGTTTTCTGAGAAGACTAAGAGTTAGAAAAGGAACCTTTTCCAGGAAGTCATAACATTTAACTCTTTTCTTCCCTGTTCGGAAATGAAAAAACGTTGGGTGAATAACTCCCTTTGGAGAGAATCCGTCTTCGGACTCAAACAGTGGGTTCCCACTTGAAGTTGTTATTCTTGAGCTTGATCTGAAAGAAGACAGCGGCATTTTTCAAGTTTTTTCTGATAATGAACTATGGTGATCTTTCGGAATTCCTTTTGAAGGAGAAAGAGGTTCAGATTTCTAAAAATAATTATATATTGCTGGCCTGTTAGAGCAAGCTTCAGATCCAATTAAAACGCGGCCCAGCGATTCCGAAGCCATCATTGCCTGGTCATATTTATGACAAAATTCTCATGAATTATAAATCTTATCCCTTGATATAAAAAAAACTTAAGCCGAGCTCCATCCTCGCCTTCGAGAGACCGAGGAAAAATTCCAATGTTTTTTCTTTAAAAAAGGCAAGTAGGACTGATCAGCCTATCTCTCCTATAATCTTAAACCATTTCGGTTAGGAGGACTTTGCAAACCCTCCAAGTAAAATCGATGGTTTCCACCAAAATTAAATATTTCTTCCTAAATAAATTTTAATTAAACCCCCTTGGGAAATTTATTCAAAATAGTAATAAAAGCCGCCTTGGGCAAAGAAAAACTCAAAAGTAGTAAAACGGCCCCATGGCCAACAAGGCAAATTTCATGTCTTAAAAATTAAAGGGACAATCCCCACATAAGGTGAATGCAATCACCATCATTCATTCATAGGCGAACCTCCTTCTTCTCTTACTTGACTTGAGACAAGAGCACCCCGAGAACCACTTCAGGGTTAAGCAAGCTAGCATCGTGAGGAGTTTCGTTCCTCGATTCAACATCGTCTCTCATAATCGAGGAGATGACAAGCCCCTGATCAGAGAGCCCCTGAGCTCGTCCCGAGGAGATTCTGTCAACATTGGTTCCGAACTCATTAAAATGAGCGCGAGGAGAACCAGTTAACAGCATCTCATCCAGAGACTAACCAATACTTGGTTCAGTCGGTGGAGGGGAATCAGCGAACTAAGAAGCAAACTGCTGCAAATTCAAATGTGGCTGGGGAGCGCTAGCTAACTTAGCTTCAGTCTCGGCGAGCTCAGCGCCCACTGTCTCCTTCTCTTCAGCCAAATTGACTGATCCATCCTCTATCTCCTTGATCAGATCGAGGTTGCTCTTCATCTCATCACGTTCGGAGCTGAGTTTGTTCCAAGCTTTATCTGCAGTAATAAATTTCTGCACAGCAAGAAGAAACTTTTGCCCAGCTCCTTCGACCTCTTTCCGAGCATCGTGAGATAATTTGCGAACATCTCGATCATTCAGTTCGGAGAGAGATTTATTTTTACACTCGAGCTCCTCAACAGTTGTCTTAGCTCTGTCAAGCTCTGATCTCAGAAGCTCGATTTCGCCCTTTGCGAGGTTACGTTCAGTAAGGGCGGACTCTAGCATTTGCTCTGTCTCAATCAAAGCCTTCTTTGTCTCCTCGCCGGATCTTTTGAGTCGCTCGATTTCTTCCTGGCGAGCCGAGTTGAGGCCAGCAGACTCCTGCACAAGCCGACTAGAAGATTGCAGTTTCTCAATCTCCCCTTCAGCAACAACAGCCTTCTTGGAAACTTTGGCAAGCTCCTCTTCGTAATGGTTAATGATTCCATTCACGTCCAGAGTTGCCTAGTCAAAGAAGATGCATTTTTTTTTTAAAAAAGGGGATTTTTCGTGATCGGCTATTTAAGGATACAAATGATCGAACCTGAGAGGAGTGGAATGAACGGCTGATATACATCTTCTTGATGTCGGGCTTCCACCAATCAAAGGACGGGAGTTTCTTCCCAAAGCGGGTGTGAAAGCATCTAAACATATTCCCAATCTTCTCTTTGTCTAGAATAAAGGAAGTTATGTGAGGATTCACCTTCTTAAAAAGTCAATTTATCTCAAGTAACAAAACGGTAATCAAAGGTTACCTGATTGGGATGAAGCTCTGGCAACAAGTCCCGAGCTCGGGGACGATCAAACCCTAGAGGTATTGCCTCGGGGACGTCGAGGGGGTAGCATCCCAGAACCCAGCGGTTCCTTTAAAGCAAGTCCTGAATCAGGATTTACATCCTGGGCTTCGGCTGGTTCAGGAATCGACAGATTCGAGGGAGCAGCTCTGTCCTTCCTTGTGCTCTTGGGACGTCCCTGGAGTAGGGGTTCAAGTTCTTCGGCTTTCCTCTTCTTCATGGAAGAAGAATCACCTAAAAGGATTCCCTCCTCAGCAGTGGCAGCGGCCACGTTGTCCGCTGCTGGGGAGGAGGGAGGAGCATTGTTCACAACAACCGCCATTGACTTTGAACCTTCAAGGGATCCATCGTCGACTAGGAGAGTTTTCCGGTAGACTTTGTCGTCCCCGGCGGAGGTTGCATTTTTCTTACTTTTCCCGATTTAGGAAATCTGATCTTTGACCTTTTTGTTTGCCTCTTTCATCTTTCTCCTATCTCGGGCGTTCAGACTCGAGAGATCGATCTCAGCAGAAGGGGGTTGACGGGGTGAGTAAGACTCATTCTTACAGAAAATCCGGCACCGTGAATTCTTTCCAAAGTAAAAGAATTCCAATTAACTGGCCTCTCCAAGACGGCCTTGTAGAAGTTGAGAAAATCAACGGATGGGACTGGCCGAATTTGGGGACCTGCGAGAAAACAAGGAAATGTTGGAACGCGGTATGAGATAACATAGGAAAGTTATTCAGTTAAGTCCTAGTTTCTACCCAAATTCGATGACCAGTGAATTTGCAGGAGTTCGGAATAACTCTGAATCGAAAAATTATTTATGCCGAAGAAGAACCAAAACTTCCTCCAGGCGTTGTCCTTTAGGGGCAGGCCATCAATAACAGTCCGATCCGCGATCGGATAAAGGGCGTAATACCCAGAATTTTGGGATTCGCGGGCCTGGAAGAGTTCCAGAAGCTCGCTAAGTCCCAACGAGTAGCCCGCCTCCGCCGCAACAGTGAAGGTACACAAAAAATACCGAAGCATGTTGGGCGACATCTGAGAAAAGGCAATTCCCAGATGATTGAGGTAGACGGGGAGTATCTCAGGAAGGGGAAGGAATAAGCCGCACCCTTTGGAATAAATTTCATAGGCGCAAAAATAACCTTCTCGCCCCGACTCAGGAGATTCGTAGGGCTCCGGAACTACTATCTCTACCTCAGAAGGGATGTGACATAATCTACAATGATCATTGAGAGAATCGACAGTTGATTCACTCTGGGGGTGAAGACCGAACTCGTCTCCGGTTTGGATTTGAGGTTCGGATCCTTCACCCATGAGAGCTTCGAGATCATCAGCCTCGAATTCACGAAATTCGGAAGAAAGGTTCGACATTTTTACGAAAGGGATTTTTTACCGAAAGGAAACAATTATTTCTGTAATAAGAATGAAAGTTCTCCGGGTGAAGAAGATAAGATGGAAAAGTAATATTACCTCTTAGAACCCTAAAGTATGATGAAAGACCGCCTCGAGAATGTTGGGAAGTGGGACGGTTTTCCCCGCAATATTAATATGAAATTAGGAAATTAATGATGACGGTTGTCAGGGATATCAAATCGATTGATTATCCGAGATCGGCGTAATAGCGTAAAACATGGGATAATTCCAAAATGTTAAAGATCTCGAGTCATTAATTACTGTTTACTTAAGTCTTCCAAGCCGAGCATTCAGCTCGCAAGACTTGGGGGGCTAAATGTTGGGGTCGGATCCCACACATCTTCGGTAGGATCCACTTGGATCTGGCCACATCATTATTACATAATAATCCTCTTGGATTTCTAGATGTTTCATTGCGAGAATCGAGCTCGACCTGTCGGAAGTTCGATTCAATTTATTAAAGAGCTTGATCTTTACCAGTACGGAGTTCGCTCTTATTCAACATATAGTTCGCATAAAAGAAGGCCGAAGCGAGGAGAATATTGTTCGAGGTTCGCGGCAGTGTCAAGACGCAGGAGTTCGGAGTCAACAAGAAAGAGTTCGGAAGATCCACGCGAAGCCCAGGATAGTTCAAATTCAAGCCGTTTCGGTCAAATTGTAACCTACATGATTAATGCGGATCAATGCGATTATGAGCAGTAAATGACCGCATTGATCATATTTTCTCTATAAAAACAACCTCAAACGCATGTGTTTGAAAAAAAACAACCTTTTACCTCTGACTATCAAGCAATACAACATACTCTTTCTTTTACAATTTCGCAAGGCTTTTTACTATTTTATTCTTGCCAAATTCTTTCGCTTTATTTAGTTTCTTGGTTACTCTCCTTTTCAAATTCTTATTTTTCATTTGTTGATTTTAGAGTTTTTCTCCACAAAAATACTTAAAGACAATCGAGTGTGAATCCTACATCCACACTGCCTATTCCCCCCTAAACTTAGTTACTTTATCGTATTTATACACAAAACTTTAAAGTGTGCTTACAACTACACGAACTTAACTAAAATTTGAACTTGCTACACGAACAATTCAAATCCGGCCAAAATCATCAAATTGACAAACGGTGTTAATTTTCCGTTAACAAATGCTGACTAGGATGCTACATCAAGCTATGAAACGACGTCGTTTCATCTATATATATAGATACAGATTCATTGAAGTTGTCTTAGCTTAGTTGGTTGCGAGTGTTCTACCTTAATTAAAAGGTAGTGTGTTTGATTCTAGGCTAAATCAGATTTTATCTCTGATTTTTATTTTAAATTTTAAATGAAACCACGTAGCATCTTAGACTGCAAACGTGGCATCTTAGACTGCAAACGTTGCATCTTAGTCAGCATATGTTAACGGAAAATTAACACCGTTTGTCGATTTGATGGTTTTGGCCGGATTTGAATTGTTCGTGTAGCAAATTCAAATTTTAGTTAAGTTCGTGTATTTATAAGCACGCTTCAAAGTTTTGTGTATAAATACGATAAAGTAATTGAGTTCATGAGGGAATAGGCTGTTTTTCCTGAGAAGGTAAGTGACATGTACTCTGAATTGCAATGCATAAATCATGGTTTCGTTTAAATGACTAAAATATGTAACTAAGATAACATATAGAAGTAACTAGATGTTTTGTTAAGATTTTGTTAAACATTACAAAAATGTCATTAGAAATATGTAATTTTAATAATCTCATTAAAGGTACAATAATTTTAATTTTAATAATCTCATTTAATAATCTTATATATATTTAACTAAATACAATCGATTGGATATTTTTTATATATTAGGAAAATAGATAGAAGATATTTTTCTATATGAATATTCTATTTTCAAAATATTATGATGTTAAAATATCATAAGTATTTTAATTTGATCAAAAAATTTAAACTATTGTATTCTACTAAGAATTTTAAATGATGTGTTGAAATGACAACTCATGTGAATTATTCAATCATGATTTTGAAATGTCTTTTAAAATCTAGTGTTATTGAGATAGTTATTTAAAAAACTTACCTCATTGTTTTTGGAAATATTTTAGGGAGACCAAATGTCGTTAGTTCAACTTCAACTAGTAATGATCCTAGGCGAAGCTTAGAGATCGCCGGTTCGAGTGACGCTTGGACTGTACTGAATCTTTATGGCACAGTTCTAAGAAAACTTAAATCTCCAATATTGAATCAATCAAACTTTAGCTCTCCTAAAAAATTTTCATTGCTCAAAACAACTCTTTTTTTTTATGTAACTCTTAAATTTTTTACATAACATTTTTGTACTTTAAGAGCTGTATACATTTTTTTTCTCCTATGCTTGAAATTTTAATGCCCCCTTTTCCTAGACATATTAGTACATGATAATTTAAACATAAGCTATTTATATAATAGTACATGATACTTTAAACATAAGATAAACATTTATCTAATAAATTTTAACAAAAAAATAATTATTTTATTTCTTGATTACATATTAGTACATGATACTTTAAACATAAGATAGAATAATCTTTTTACAATATTTTTACTAATAAAAATAACATATTTAAAAAATGACAGAAAATTATATAAATTATATATATACATATATTTCACTTTAGTTGTTATAAATCTTTATATTATAATATATATTTTCACCAAAAATTGTATAATGTACTATTAATTATATGTTTCATTTGTTATCGTATTGTAATATGTTGCAAATTTTAAAAATTCTTATACTTAAATTAAATCCACAATATTGACCTAACTTTACCAAGGAATCTTTACAATTAAAATAGCTACAGAAAAAACCTACATCTACAATTATAGGGTGAACTTTTAATTAATGTGTGGCTGACAAAAAAACAAAACTACAGCTATAGCCAGGCCATCACATATATAGCAAAAATACTACATCAAAAAATTACAGCTACAACCCAACCAATCACCTATTTAAGAATTAGATTTTTATTGACTTTAAGGTGGTATATATAGAAGATTTCCTTGATTAAAAAGATAAAAAATTAAATCTTATGTTTTTAGTGGGATTTGGGAGGATATTATAACAAATCATAGAAATTTTCCTAATTTTACCCAAAAATAATTCAAAATATATAGTTGAATACATTCTTAAGGATTCATTACAAGATCAAGAAAAAATAATAAATTTACGAAAAAACTTAGAAAATATTTTATCAGTGTTTTTTAATCATGAAATCTGCTACTTCATTGGTGGTTTTATGTGTTCTCGTGTTCTTTGTTATGACTCATGCTAAAGGTAATATATTCTTCTTCTTTTGATTTTGATCAGTTACTCGCATAGTATGAAAACATTAATCGTATAATACCAAAAATTGTTCCGCAATTTGTAACATCATCAATTGTTTATCTAACATGTTTTATCCATAATTCAACATTTTTGTGATTTGATACAGTTGAGAACAGAAAAAAGAAAGATAGCATTGTAGCATTTTTGAATGGATATTGTGCTGATGCTCCACTATGCAAAGATAGCCTCGGAAAAAAAGATTTTCCTTACTGCCAGTGTCTAGATGTAGCGTTTCCGCGTGGACATTACTGCTATTGTTTTAATCATAGGATCTAAAAAAGATGTATTCAGACGAATCAAAATAATTCACATTAAAATAAAACTAAAATTCTATGTTACGTAAACATAGATTTTAATTTTTTTCGAAAAATCTAAATAAATAATTTAAAAATAGAAAAATCAAATTTTCTATGGATTCTTCCGTGACTTTATTATGTTTATAAGCGAATTTTCCTAGTTCAAAATACAATTGACGAGAATTTCAATATCACACGAGTAGAACTCGAAGTGGATTCGGAGATTGTGGTGGGTTTTTTGACGACAGGGATAAGCGAGAATCATCCACTGTCATTCCTAGTACGGTTGTGCTATGACTTCATTTCAAGGGACTGGATAGTCCGAGTGTCTCATGTGTATAGGAAGGCTAATCGTCTTGCAGATGGATTAGCGAACTATGCGTTTACGTTATCGTTGGGTTTTCATTTTTTGGATGGAAGTCCGCCCATTGTTAGTTCGTTGTTGTTTGATGACATGAACGGATCTGCGTACCCTCGTAATATCCGTGTGTAATTGTGTTTAAGTTTTTCTTTCAATAAAATAGGGAAGCTTTTGTCTCCCCTCCTCATACCAAAAAAAAAAAAATATCATGATTCAGATCATAACAAATTAACAACTTTCTTAAAAATACACAAATTTCATAATTTGAAAACCCTATTTTATCCTTGTTGAAAAAAAAAAAAAAAAAAAACACAAAAGTATTCCCTTGCGAGAGAGGCAAGATTGACTTATTTGGCACACAGACCTAGGCATTTTCGTTTCGTCTCCACACGCCTCCAACGTCAGATTCATCATCATCAACCTCCATGATCGTTCCCAATTGATCAATCAAAAACCTTATCTTCTTCTTCTTCTCTGTCAGTATCTGAATCTGCATCTGGAAGCGTGATTTCATCATCATGTATATAACTGCTTCATCTTCCGCTTCTTCCTCTATCCTTCGAGCTGCTTCTTCTCGCTCTTCTTCACTCTTCTCCTTCCGATCGTTTTCATATCCGTCCGTTTCATCTACTTCTCCGTCGTCTCTTCTTGGTCGTAGATCTTTTGGTACCATTTCACCTGCTTTTCGTTCACTTCCTCGTTGGAGCCATTGTTTTCACTCAAAACCATCTCCGTTTCGCTTAACCACTCAGATCAGAGCTGTTTCTCCAGTCTTAGATCGTCTCGAGAGAACCTTCTCTTCCATGGGTAAAGTTTCTCGATCTGATTGATCTTAGTGCTTGAATTTTCCGATCTCTGTTGATTTAGTAACAGTTTTTTTTGCGATTATTATTGTTTCAGCGTCAGAGCATCCGTTTAAAGGGATCTTCACTACTCTTCCTAAGCCTGGTGGTGGTGAATTTGGAAAGTTCTATAGCTTACCTGCTCTTAATGATCCACGAATTGGTATGTAGTTTTGAGTATCTCTATGAATGAGTTTATGAAGGACCTGAATCTAAGAGGAGTGATCTATTTGCAGATAAACTTCCTTACTCTATTAGGATTCTTCTTGAATCTGCGATTCGTAATTGTGATAACTTTCAAGTTACTAAGGAAGATGTTGAGAAGATTATTGACTGGGAAAAAACATCTCCTAAACAAGTCGAGATTCCGTTTAAACCGGCTCGTGTTCTTCTTCAGGACTTTACGGGAGTCCCAGCTGTTGTTGACCTTGCTTGTATGCGTGATGCGATGAATAAGCTGGGCAGTGATTCCAACAAAATCAATCCCTTGGTATTTTGTTATTTTGCGCAGATTGATGCTATTTGTTTAGCTTAGGATTCTTCTAGAATTCTTATGTATACCGTGTCTCTCAGGTTCCGGTGGATCTTGTGATTGACCACTCAGTTCAAGTTGATGTTGCTCGATCTGAGAATGCAGTGCAAGCAAACATGGAGCTTGAGTTCCAGAGGAACAAGGAGAGGTTTGCTTTCCTTAAATGGGGTTCTACTGCGTTCCAGAACATGCTTGTTGTGCCTCCTGGCTCTGGTATTGTGCATCAGGTAATTCTCTTGTAGTGTGCGAGTCCATAATTTGTTTCTAAACTTGTTCTGACATTGATATATATCCTTTTCAACCTCATGTTTTCAGTGTATTGAAATGATTTTGTCTCAAACTAAACCTCATCTTGAAAATTCAGGTCAATTTGGAATATCTTGGAAGAGTTGTGTTCAATACCAAAGGCCTTCTCTACCCAGACAGCGTGGTTGGAACTGATTCACATACAACTATGATTGATGGTTTGGGAGTTGCTGGATGGGGAGTTGGAGGCATTGAAGCTGAGGCAACAATGCTTGGGCAGGTAATTATTTTGATTATGAGCATTATCCAGATCCTATGTTTGTGAATCTGGTGACTATATTGTACGACTATTCTGCTCCAGTTTAGTGAGGTTTTATATTCAATCTTTCTTATACTGATGACTCTTTTTTGCTTGACAGCCCATGAGTATGGTATTGCCTGGTGTTGTTGGATTCAAACTGGCCGGAAAAATGCGTAATGGTGTAACAGCTACTGATTTGGTTCTAACAGTGACTCAAATGCTGAGGAAGCATGGTGTTGTTGGAAAGTTTGTTGAGTTTTATGGTAATCTACATCTTTGTGAGCGCTTAAGTGTTATGCTCCTTTTTAATAGACATTTGTTTATTGGAGCATTCTAAAGGCTACATTTTTCTTCTTAGGTGATGGTATGAGTGGGCTGTCCCTAGCTGACAGGGCAACCATTGCCAACATGTCTCCCGAGTATGGTGCAACCATGGGCTTCTTCCCTGTGGATCATGTTACTCTACAGTATCTCAAATTGACTGGAAGAAGCGATGAGACAGTGAGTGTTTGGCTTTAAACTTCCTTCTATATATATATCTGGTCTGATACAGTACTTTCATGGCAGGTGGCCATGATTGAAGCATATCTTCGCGCTAACAATATGTTTGTTGACTACAATGAGGTAAATCAGCCTTATCCTTTATATTTGGGTTTTAAGTATTTTATCTCGTTTCAGGTTTTTATTTGACTATTTTGTTAATAAATTTCAGCCTCAGCAAGACCGAGTTTACTCATCATATCTAGAACTGAACCTGGATAATGTTGAACCTTGCATTTCTGGACCAAAGCGGTATGGGTTCTGTCAGTTTTTGTAATCACAAATTTTTATTTTCTGATTAATGGATCATGACCATTTTATTGATATCTGCTTTGCAGGCCACATGATCGTGTTACTTTGAAGGATATGAAAGCTGACTGGCATTCATGTCTTGACAGTAAAGTTGGGTTCAAGGTATGTAACTAGATGTTTCGTTTTGTGGAGGTCTGATTTCTTAAGCATTTGCTCGTTCAATAGACTGTTGGTGCACATTTTAGATACCACTGTTCATGTCTGAATATTGTTATACATTCTCTGCAGGGTTTTGCTATACCTAAAGAGGCACAAGAAAAAGTGGCAAATTTTTCGTTTAATGGAGAACCAGCAGAGCTTAAACATGGAAGTGTGGTGATTGCTGCAATCACAAGCTGTACTAATACATCAAATCCCAGTGTCATGCTTGGTGCTGGTCTTGTTGCAAAGAAGGCGTGTGACCTTGGCCTACAGGTTGGTTTCACGAGATCAAACTAGAATTCTATCTGACGCCTCGACTTTTTCTGATCCCTTTTCAAAAACTTGCCTCTATAGGTTAAGCCTTGGATAAAGACAAGTCTTGCGCCAGGCTCAGGAGTTGTTACAAAATACTTGTTAAAGAGGTATGTTGTAGTGTTTTCAAGTTCTTTGTTGTTAAAGGCTGATTCTTGCTTTTGTGCGGGAAATTTTAAGTTTATATTTTTACTTCATGCAGTGGACTGCAAGAATATCTGAATCAACAGGGTTTCAATATTGTCGGCTACGGTTGCACTACCTGCATTGGGAATTCTGGAGAAATTAATGAATCAGTGGGAGCTGCTATTACCGAAAATGGTATTATTGAGATTCGCAACTAAACTTACTTTGGACCTTCATCCTTTATATTACTATTATATATAAGTGGCCAATTGTTATCAAAATTTGTGGTGCTTGTTGTTAGACATTGTGGCGGCTGCTGTTCTTTCCGGGAACAGGAACTTTGAGGGGCGTGTTCATCCTCTAACAAGAGCCAACTACCTTGCTTCTCCTCCTTTGGTGGTTGCCTATGCTCTTGCTGGCACGGTAATAAATCTTGGGAACTTGTCAAAATTCAACCAACATTTTGTGTGAGATAATGACACATGACTCATTATCATATTGGTAATTTAACATTCTTCTTTCTTATTTTCCAGGTTAACATCGACTTTGAATCGGAGCCTATTGGCACTGGAAAGAATGGCAAGGACGTCTTCCTAAGAGATATCTGGCCAACCACGGAAGAAATTGCTGAGGTATGTACGACTTAACCAGAGAACAATAACTTCTTTTTAGGACACAAATATTAAATAAGTCTTTTGACATATGGATCAGGTTGTTCAATCCAGTGTTTTGCCTGACATGTTCCGAGCAACATACGAGTCAATCACCAAGGGTAACCCCATGTGGAATAAGCTGTCTGTTCCTGAGAATACCCTTTACTCATGGGATCCCAACTCTACTTACATTCACGAGCCTCCATACTTTAAGGACATGACCATGGATCCTCCAGGGCCACACAATGTGAAGGATGCTTACTGTTTGCTCAATTTTGGGGACAGTATCACCACTGATCACATCTCACCAGCTGGGAACATCCAAAAGGACAGTCCTGCTGCAAAGTTTCTCATCGAGCGTGGCGTTGACCGTAAGGACTTCAACTCATATGGAAGTCGCCGTGGGAATGATGAAATAATGGCCAGAGGCACTTTTGCTAATATCCGTATCGTTAACAAGCTCATGAATGGTGAGGTTGGCCCTAAGACAGTTCACATTCCATCTGGAGAGAAGCTCTCAGTCTTTGATGCAGCCATGGTTTGTATATATCTAACTAAAATTTGTACTCCTGACTGTACGTTGATCATGTTGAATGTCTCCTTATCATAATGTCAAATGTATCAGAGGTACAAGTCATCTGGTGAAGACACAATTATTCTTGCTGGAGCTGAGTATGGAAGTGGTAGCTCACGTGATTGGGCTGCCAAGGGACCCATGCTACAGGTTTTGAACCGCTTCTCTCGTTTGTTTTCGCATAAACCCATTGTACTGTTTTATCTGAAACAAAAAAAATTGGGATTGTCAGGGCGTTAAAGCGGTGATTTCTAAAAGTTTTGAGAGGATTCACCGAAGCAACTTGGTGGGAATGGGAATCATCCCGTTGTGCTTTAAGTCTGGTGAAGACGCAGATACTCTTGGATTGACTGGTCACGAACGCTACACGATCCATCTCCCAACTGATATCTCAGAGATAAGACCCGGCCAAGATGTTAACGTCACTACCGACAACGGAAAATCTTTCACTTGCACAGTCCGCTTCGACACAGAGGTAAATAAAATACTCCAGTCTTCAAAATGTTTGGTGAAAGATAAAAAGAAGAAAAAACACATTTCTATGTGAACGAACTAATAATGGTAAATAAATGCGCAGGTGGAATTGGCATACTTCAACCATGGAGGCATACTTCCATATGTTATCAGAAACTTGAGCAAGCAATAGTGAAGGAACCAACACAATTTATGGAGCAAAATAAAAGAGATTTTTTCTGTTTAAAAATGTCATTTTTAAAAGGCAGATAAGTCTGTCTAGGATAGGTTAAAAAGGTGAGTGATCTCATGCAATATGAGTTTGGGCTCCCAAGTTTCGCAACTTGCAAGAGTTGAATATTATTGTTTTTGGAATGGAATAAGAGCCGATCTCTTTTGACAGACCTTTAAATCTTCAAATAGAGGAAAAAATGTCGCGGATATAACCAAATGCAGTGTTAGATTTATTTAAACTTGTAGACTTGTGTAGAAAACTCCCTATCTAGGCGTCCAACGTTAAAGTGACTTAAACAATAACAAGTAACTATATTTTTTCGAGCACAACGGACTAATCCACTAAACGAAGCTACGTCGTTTCAGTTTAGGGTTACATTTGGGCGTCTCTCTCCGAGATCTCAACGAGAGTCATCGTGATTTTGTGTGTTTTTGATTATCTGAAATCGAAACAGCTCCCATAGCTTCTTCTCAATTTTCTTCAATTGTTGTTACCCTTCTCCCAAATTCACGACTTTCTTCTGGGTTCGTCGGAACACTCACGTAAGCTCTTTTTCTGGGTTTTGCTTTCTCCTCTTTCTGGGTTTCTCTTTCTCGCAACGCTTACTGATTAATGCCTAGTCCTCCTTTTTATATGTATTTCTCCTCTTTTGGGGCAAAACTTGAGATTATATCTGTTGTTTAATGGCTTAGGGCATTTGGTCGTGTCGGAGAGAGATCTCAACAAGAGTCATTGATATTCATTTGATCGTCGCAACGCAACACTTAATAATGGTAAGCTCCTATTTTGTTGTTCATATATGTTTGTAACGTTAATGGTGATTGATTAAGTTTTTGAATTGATTTTGTTGTTGAAAGACCAACTCTTTTCGATTTAGAGATTGAATTTTTCCCTATCAAAGTGTAGTCTCTGTGATTTAGAAAAGCTTTAAAAGAGAAAGAGATGAACTGAAAAGTGCTTGCATTCAACCAAGGAAATTGGTCTCTTAAATAGACCTTGAACTTACAACTGGAATCCGAAACTTAAGCTACTAGAATTACTGAAACAAACTTCGACGTGGAGCTAGTCAATCCCTATAAACAAGGATGACTTATTCAACTAAAAGAAATTCAAAACAAAACAGAATGTTGCCCGAATATGCAGGACCTTATTCTTCATTCCCTCCCCTAAACTGGAATGTCTCCTCTCCAGTTTACTCTTCCTTAACGCATACTCCCATCCTGCTCCTGAGCTTTTCAAACACATCGAGTTTCACAGCTTTTGTCATGATATCGGATATCTGATCTTGTGTTCCACAATAGTCAAGCTGAATGACACCATCATTCACCAACTCCCTTAAATAATGAAACCTGACATGAATGTGCTTGCTTCTTCCATGTAGCACCGGGTTTTTAGACAACTTTATGGTAGAACTATTGTCACAGAACATAATGGTACCTTCCTCTTGCTGAAAACCAATCTCCTCCAAAATGTTCCTGAGCCACACTGCTTGACAAGCTCCATAAGCTGCTGAAACGAATTCTGCTTCGGTTGTAGACAAAGTCACAATCGGTTGCTTCTTCGAGACCCACGACACTGCTCCTCCTCCCAACATTAAAACGTATCCAGGGGTGCTTTTACAATCATCAACATCCCCTGCATAATCACTGTCCACATACCCGACCAGCTTTTGCTCTCCACCAAACTTATATTGAATACCAAAAGCTCGAGTTCCTTGAAGATATCTCAGAATTCTCTTAGCTGCTACCATGTGTTGTTCATTTGGACTCTCCATGTACCTACTGACCAAATTCACAGAGTAAATTAAGTCTGGTCGTGTAGCAGTTAAGTACCTTATAAGCTTCCAACAAGTTGTTGAATTCACTTCTTCTCCACCTCCTGTCTTCGTCAGCCTTTGACCCGGAACCATAGGATTCTTAACGGAATTGCAGTTCTCCATTTCATACCTTTTAAGAATTTCTTCTGCATATTTCCTTTGATTTATGAAGATCCCTTTCTCATCTTGCACAACCTCTACTCCCAAGAAATATTTCATTTTACCCAAGTCCGTCATTGAGAATTCTCTCATCATAGAGTCTTTAAACTCTTCAAGCATCTCAGTTGAATTTCCAGTGTAGATGAGATCATCAACATAAAGACTTATGATTAAACAGCATCCTTCTTCCTTCTTCACGAACTGTGTGTGCTCACAATAACATTTTTCAAATCCTTCCCGCAGAAAATACCCTTCAATGCGACTGTACCATGCTCTTGGAGCTTGTTTCAAGCCATACAACGTTTTCTTCGACCTATAAACCTTGTCAGATCCTTCACTGACCTCAAATCCCTTTGGTTGCTCCACGAAGACCTCCTCCATTAGTTCTCCGTGTAAGAAAGCACTCTTAACATCTAATTGGAAAACATTCCAGCCTTTTTCTGCAGCTTTTGCCAATATCACTCTTATTGTATCCCATCTAGCTACTGGTGCAAAAACTTCGTGAAAATCCACTCCTTCTTTCTGATGATACCCTTTTGCAACCAGTCTTGCCTTGAACTTATCGATTTCTCCATTCTCGTTGAGTTTAGTTTTGAACACCCACTTAACTCCTATCACCTTAGCTCCTTCCGGGAAATCGATTAGCTCCCATGTGTTGTTTTCTTCTATAGAAGCAATTTCCGTCTCCATTGCCTTTCTCCACACTGATTCTTGTGCTGCGTCTTCGTAGCTCTCGGGATCCTTTGAAGCTATGAACAACGCAAGAATCTCTCCGTTATCTTCTTCTATTAAAAACTCTGCATCTCTTGTGTCAAAGTCTTTGAACCAGACTGGTCTCCTAATCGTTCGCTTGGAACCTTCTCTCACAGGAACCTGAGCTGCCGGAATTGGTTGAGCTTCCTCTACGACAGCGTTTTCTTCTTCTTCAACACGGTTTTCTCCTTCTGCAACCACATTCTCTTCTTCAGCGGGTTCAATCTGTGAATCGTCCCATGCGAGTTCTTTCTCCTCTTGTTTTTCTTCCCAATCCCATCCTCTGGTTTCATCAAAGTGAACGTCTCTACTTATCACTATCTTCTTCGTTGCTGGATTGTAGAGACGGTACGCCTTTGATTCTTTGCTTACTCCAAACAATACACAATTGACGCTCTTCTCATCAAGTTTAATCCTTCTTTCATACGGCACAAGAGCATATGCGATACTCCCGAATACCCTGAGATGACTCACCAACGGCTTCTAATTGCTCCACTTCTCCTCCGGTGTGACGTCATCTAAGGCCTTTGATGGACTTCTGTTCAGTATGTATAAGGCATATTGAACAGCTTCTGGCCAAAACGTCTTGGAACTCCCATCTCCAGCATCATACATCTTGTCATGTTCATGACTGTTCTGTTTTTTCTCTCTGCGATTCCGTTCTGTTGAGGTGTATATGCCGCTGTGAGCTGACGTTTGATACCAAACTCCCTGAAATAATCATCAAACTCCCGAGAGTTATATTCTGCTCCCATATCAGAGCGCAAACACACCAACATCTGCCCTAATTCCCTTTCTACACCAGCCTTAAATTCCTTAGAAACTCTAAAAGCTTTTGATTTCTCTGACAAGAAGTAGGTCCAACACTTTCTAGTCATCTATGAAATTGATGATGTACCTTTTTACGCTTTCAGATTGTGGAGTGATTGGTCCGCATATGTCGGTGTGAACCAATTGGAGCACTCAAGTTGATTTCCACACGCTCTTCTTTGGAATGCTTTCTCGGTTTTGTTTTCCTCTCATGCAGATATCACATACGACTTCTTCTGGTTCTTGGCTCAGCTTTGGTATCCCAATCACCATGTCTTTTTCTGCCAGCGATCTCAAGCCTTTGTTGTTGAGGTGACCATACCTTCTGTGCCATAAATCATTTGTCTTTTCCATCACTTGCAGACATCGGCCATCTTCTACTTCTTTTGCTTTCTTGACAATGGCAGGAATTACAAACATCCTATTCTTTGCCATTGTAGAATGCATTATCATTCTTTTCTCCTCTTTGTGCCATTCTTCACATTCTCCATCTTCGATAATGATTCTCAAACCTTTCTCTTGCAGCTGTCCCACACTAAAGAGATTATTCTTTAGTTCAGGTACGAAGTAGACATCAGAAATTACTTGAGTTCTCCCATTGATCTCAAGCCGCAAATTTCCCTTTCCGTCGACAGACATTCTCCTGTCATCCCCTAGCTTCACGCTTCTCTTAAAGGTACTGTCAAGCTCAATAAACCACTCCCTTGAGCCGCACATATGATTGCTGCAGCCCGAGTCCAAAAACCAGACTTGTTCCTCTTCGGTTTTGACATCCTCAATGCGTGCCATCAACAGCAAATCTTCCTCCATTTCAACATAATTTGCTTCTTTGTCCCACTCTGGACATTCCGACTTGTAGTGCCCCAGCTTGTGACACTTGAAACATTCCACGTTCTCTTTGTTGACAAAACCACGGCCCCTACCTTGATATCCACCTCTGCCCCTTCCTCAAACTGGATATCCTCCTCTGCCTCTGCTACTGCTCGGTTTCCATTGCCCCTCAACTTTAAGAGCTTTCTCCTCTCCATCGTGCCTGATCATGTTTTGCTCATGAACTCTCAACGAGCTCTGCAGACCATCCACTGTCATGCTCCTGATGTCTTTTGATTCTTCAATCGCACACACTATGTATGTGAATTTCTCAGCCAGCGTTCTTAGAATCTTCTCAACGATTTTTGAATCCGGCATATCTTCTCCAAGATTGCGCATGTCGTTAGCAACTTCCATCACTCGTGAGAAGTACTCTTCGATTGACTCTCCAAATCTCATCTCAAGGACTTTAAAATTTCTTCTCAGCCTCTGTAGTTGTGCGCTCTGCACCCTATCATTACCTTGATATTTCTTCTTCATTGACTCCCACAATTCCTTTGACGTCTCCTTCTTGAGAATTGTTTTCAGAATCGTCTTGTCGATGGAATCGAACAGATAGTTCTTCACTTTGTGATCGGTAACCGTCTTCTCTGCTATCTTCTTTAACAGCTCGGCTCTCTGTGCTCCCGACAGAACCGTTCCTCTTTCTTGACTTGGAATCCCTGTTTCGATCAGATCCCACCATTCCTTCGAGCGGAGCAAATTCTCCATGAGCATAGCCCAATGCTCGTAGTCACCGTCAAACTTTGGTATGATCATCGTATCTTTGTCTCTCATCTCTTTCTCTCAGATTATTATCAAGCTCTGATACCACTTTGTAGTCTATGTGATTTAGAAAAGCTTTAAAAGAGAAAGAGATGAACTGAAAAGTGCTTACATTCAACAAAGGAAATTGGTCTCTTAAATAGACCTTGAAATTACAACTGGAATCCGAAACTTAAGCTACTAGAATTACTAAAACAAACTTCAACGTGGAGCTAGTCAATCCCTATAAACAAGGATGACTTATTCAACTAAAAGAAATTCAAAACAAAACAGAATGTTGCCCGAATATGCAGGACCTTATTCTTCACAAAGCTCTTAAGATGCATACACGTTACACGCTCAATGTAGATTTGAAGGAAGTTGCGACTCTTTAAGCTCTTAAGAGTAAAGCAAGGCTAAGCTTAAGGAACGTTTCAAGACTGGGAAGAACAGGTGGTTCTTTACTAAGCTCAGGTTCTGAATAACCTTTGAGATTTTATCTTTATCGAATTTTACAACTATCTATCTACTTTTTTTTGTTTAGTTCTATAATGAATTTGGATAATTGTCATGACTTTTAGTTCTGGATTTTGTCTTTTTACTTATGATCATTTGCTATATTGATGCCTCCATTTGATATGTTGTCACTGGTTTAATAGTTTATTGCTTACCAAACCTTGAAGATGGTCAAATGCTGCTCTAGACTCTGTTGTTTACTTTTAGGGAACATAGAGAGCCGTAGAAGCATTTTTGAGTTGTCATCATGTTGATCTTTGACGGGCCTAAACGGGCTTTTAGAAATTTGGCGGGCTTAAACGGGTAGGAGACTAAACGGGTTTCAAAATATTTAGTTAAACAGGCATGGGCCTAGCAAATTCTCTTCTAAAGTGGTACGCCATCTTCTAAAGTGGTCGACTGGAAACTTCATCCTGTAGAACCACGATTTCTACGATATGGCAAACTGAAAAATTGTTGTAAATAATGATAAGAAACAGAATCAAAATTACAAACTCGATACCAAACTCTAACGAACGAAGAACGATTTGTGTGGAGGCGAGACACTCTTTCCTTAATTCTTTAATTGCCCGTAGTGTGACGGTGTTACGCAATCAGAATCCCAGGATACAACCACACCATCAACTGTTTCGCAGCACTCAAAAAACAGAAGCTAAACGAACCAAAATTCTGTGTTGTACTCTCAGACACAAAAGGAAAGAGAAGAGAAGAGAGGAGGATTGACTTTTTATTATTGTTCACGATGATGAAAATGAGGTGAAGAAGCCTTACTTATAAAGCCAAAGCCTTCAACGTACATGTAGTCAAAAGGAGAACAAGACATTAATCAGAATCAATTCTCATGTTAATGCCATCACGTTAATGTCGTCAATGAGACAATAAGTTATTGTCAATAACCATTGATTTTGTTGTTACACAAATTCAATTAGGGAGAGATTCTCATTTTTATTATTATTTAAACAATAATAATTAAAATTGAATTTGGGAAAATAAGAATAATATTTTGGGTTGTAAGCCCATTTTCTATTTCCCTAATTCCAAACCCCAAATCCTAACCGGTCCGGTTTGATGCGACACATCACAATACGACACGGTTCGGGTTTCTCCTTTAACTTCCAAAGTGCGACATTTGACCGTTAGTCAACATTTCAAGCTTTACAAGCTAGCCACTTTGGACCTCTATTTCTCATTCAAACGAACTCCGTTTTTGACATTCCAATACACTACCGCGTAGTGTTCGCAGCAACGATCTCATCGTGCCCAAGAACCGGTCATTCCGATGAACGTCTTCACCGGAAAATCCACCGAAAAATGGTCACAACCACTACGTCAAAAACAAGTTCCAACACATCCTACATTAACAAGCAAGAGGATGATGAAGATTGGAAGATTTGACCGCGAGATAACGACCGCGAGATTGGAAGATTTGACCGCGAGATTGGAAGATTTGTTTATGGCTTAAGATTTTGTGGATGGCAATCAAAGATAGAGTGGTGTTGTGAATCTTGTGATGCTCTGTGTTTGGTTTAGATTTTGTTCTGCAGCATTGTGTTTCCGGTTTGGTTTTTTTTTATTATTCTTTTGCTTTACTTTTCTGATTTTACGGATCGTTTGGGGTCAATAAATTTTGATTTTCAATTTTTACTTTGCTCCACCATTTCAATATGATTTTCAGGATTATCTGTCTACTTTTCATAATCTCTTGTGTTTTCTGGAACCTTAGGTTAGTTGATAAGGAAGCTTCTAGAAATTATTCTTGGTGGGCGTGGAACTATATGGGAAGATCAGCTTGGAGAATATGCTTTTTCGAATGGAGTCTGATCAAGTTAGTTCTCGATGAAGAATTTAAAAGTGGTGAGTTTTTCCTGCAACCAAGACAAAAGAAACAAAAAAATATTAATGGTGATTATATCAAAGCTGAACTATGTGTTTCTCTTTTCTATTTTGTGCTAATTAGAGTTTGGAAATATATACTCATTGTTCTAATTATTCAGGTGATTTTGTGATTCTGGTTCATCATAGTTAATCAAGGAAGCCGCTCTTAGATTTGTTACTAAACACAAAGTACGGTTGTCTTAGTTTATTTTCCAAATATGTTCTCTTCAATCTTTTTTTCTGTTTGGTCTTTTGATTTTGTTCTTGGAGTTCGATGTTCTGTCACGTTTCTTCTGCAGCTGCAAATTCCAGAGCCTATATATAATCGTTGGGATTTTCAGGGTGTTAAAGCGGTGATTGCAAAGAGTTTTGAGAGGATTCACCGAAGCAACTTGGTGGGAATGGGAATCATCCCGTTGTGCTTTAAGTCTGGTGAAGACGCAGATAGTCTTGGATTGACTGGTCACGAACGCTACACAATCAATCCCCCAACCGATATCTCAGAGATAAGACCTGGCCAAGATGTTACTGTCACTACCGACAACGGAAAATCTTTCACTTGCACAGTCCGCTTCGACACAGAGGTAACAAAATACTCGAATCTTCAAAATGTTTGGTGGAGAAAAAAAGCATTTAATGTGGACGAACTAATAATGGTAAAATAAATGTGTAAGTGGAATTGGCATACTTCAACCATGGAGGCATACTTCCATATGTTATCAGAAACTTGAGCAAGCAATAGTGAAGGAACCAACACAATTTATGGAGCAAAATAAAAGAGATTTTTCTGTTTAAAGTTGTCATTTTTAAAAGGCAGATAAGTCTGTCTAGGATAGGTTAAATATTATGTCGATCTTATAATTTTTTTCTTTTATTTCTATTTTTATTTCATAAGATACATCGAATTTCCTTATATTTATCTTCTTTAGATTTTTTAAATTGTTTTATATAAGATATATACGTATAATTTCCTTATAAATGTTTTTCAAAACAAATATTTTTTTTGGTTTTACACGTTGATAAATTTGACATGTGCGCATAGCTTCCTAATATATATTTTTAAAATAAATAAAAATAAATTTTAATTTAACACATGTCAAAATCTGAGATCAATAAATTTGACACGTGACACGATCCTATGAATTATTAACTTTCAAAATCATACTTTATATAATAAGAAGATAGGTCTCACTTTTTAATTTAGGTTTTGAATAGGACTATGATATTGATAACGATGGATTGCCTCAAGGCTTTAATAGGGAGATTATATTGTTACTAATCCGAAAAAATAGCAAAATAAAATAATGAGGAAGATTATTTTCGTGTTATGGTGATAATTATGCCAATGATTTTATTTCTTTTCGTGTATACAATTCGTTTTTGTGTACATAACAATATCCCGACCTTTATGGTCAGAGGAATACAATACAACTTTGATATTACTCTTTACTTGGAAAGCAAGGAAAACATTTGAACTTGACGAGAACTCTTCAAACAGAATCAATGGCGACTACTCATGCAGTGATGGGTGTGATCAGGTCAATTATGCCTGCTTTTCGCAATAACAACGACAAAGTCGCTTTCGTAGTTCACGCTTCTTTCGTCGTTTCCGGTTTCATCCTCACTGCAACTGGGCGTCCTGCCTTTGCCTTTGACGCTCTGTCGTCATCGACCACTGAGAGTTAGTGTGTTAGGTTTTTTTTTTTTTTTAATACTATTTTTTCCTAGGGTTTAGGATTCTGATTTGTTCGATTTTCGATTTTTAGGTTTGGTTAGGATTGCCGGGTGGAACGAATTCGATGAGGAGTATGCGTTTGTTTATAAAAGTCCGGTGAAGGGATCGAAGAAGAATACAGTGAAGAAATTTCTGGTTAAGTGCTTGGTGATGAATGATAAACTTCTTGTTGATGCAATAGCTGAGGATGGAAAAGAATTTGGTCATCTCCAAATACAGTATGTCATTGTTTCTCTTTATCTCTTTACTTTTGCTTGAATCTCAAGGTACTGAAACTTTCTTGTTTATTTTCTTATTACAGAGTTGGGAATTATACTGATGAGTCTAGAGAAGAGAAGGATTACGATGCACAGTTCAAGAATTTTGGCAAGTTAGTGACTGATTTGAATAGTGAGATTTTGTGTAAACTAAATACTGTTTCTACTACAACCAAGTCCAGCTCTGAGAAAAATGAAGAGCCTAGAGATTACGTTGGGATAACTTCATCTTCAAAGAAACAGAAGAAAATATGGGTATAACTGTTGGAACTCATTTTTTACACAAGTGGCTCCGGCCAACTTTCCGGCAACTTTTCTGGTGACGTCCGTCATCGGAATGACCGGATAATGGAACCTTTGGATTCCTTGTAATGGGCACTATAAGATAGTGTATCTATTTGTAAAAATTGAAGTTATATTGAATGAGTAATTGAGGTCCAAAGTGGGGAGCTTGGAAGCTTATAAATCACAAATGTAATTTTGTCCCATATTGGAAGTTTGGAAACTTTCCCTCTAGTATATATAGTGATACACATGTGACATGGTTCACTAGCTATTGGGAAAGGGAGACTATGGTGAAGGAGATGCATGCACATTATGCAACACGACCCACACGCGCGTGCGCGTCGCTGTGCCGGGCTTGGGCTTGGGCTTGGGCTTGGGCTCTTGGGGAATGTGGGCCTTTGGCCAACAAAAGAATATTCTTTTTGGGGAAAATACTTATGAGGCTTTTGTTACATAAGACTTGGCCCATTAACGAAATTCGAAAGCCCAATAACGAAATCGAAACCTTTGCATAATTAAAGGCATATTCGAATATTAAAAGCATATCCGAATATTCCTTTTCCGAATTCGAAATCGAGAAACAGAAGTGATAACGCTTCCTAAAATCTCGCCCACGATCTCGACTCGGTTAAGTCTTGCGCATCACTCCGATTCTCCACGATCTCCGCTAACATTCGCGCGACTTACGGACCAAGCTGCTTCTCCTCTCGCCTATAAAAGGAACACCTCACTCTCTCATTTTCTTCACTTGCTATTCGCAAAAAACACAACCACACAACTCTCTCCCTCTCTCTCTTTCTTCTCAAAGTAAGTCTCAAGAGTATATCGTCTATATCAAGTTCGTAGATTCCGCTATCGAGTGAAGCGATAACGGCCTCATTTTGATTGTATCATGCGGTCCGCTGCTCATAAAACCGTCTCATCTACGGGAGCTAGTTTGGATCGACTAACCCATGTGCAAGTGCCGTTCACATGGAACCTTCAAAGTTCTCATTTGAATATTTGCTACTACCACCAAGATATGCACCAACGGCAGCTCCGCCCGGGCTCCCGCCCTAGTTTTGCAGCGACTGCCGTGCCCTCCTACTCATCGAGGCCTGGCTCTTGCCCCGACTGCCGGGTATAGGTCACGCGCTTCAGCGCCATCCATTTTCGGGGCTAGTTGATTCAGCAGGTGAGTTGTTACACACTCCTTAGCGGATTTCGACTTCCATGACCACCGTCCTGTTGTCTTAATCAACCAACACCCTTTGTGGGTTCTAGGTTAGCGCAGTTGGGCACCGTAACCCGGCTTCCGATTCATCCCGCATCGCTAGTTCTGCTTTACAATGCAGTGTTGGTGCTACTTTACACAACCTTGGACAACTCTATCTTGTGCAGCGAAAACTTGAGGAAGCTCGTGCGTGTTATGAGGTAATCACAATTTATGTTTTACAAAACAAAGCATCTAAAATGGATTGCATAAATAGTCCCTTTCTAGGTTATTTGGATGGATGTAGTGTTGGTATTGAAGATTAGGAGGTGTGTGTTTGCTGTGATACATGAAAAAATTATGAGGAATTGGAGTCATGAATGTTGCTGGCTATGTATACGAAAACAAATTTTTCATGATAAAAGGGCATGTTACGTATCAAAGTCTAGATGCTAGAATCAGAAAATTGGTCCAAAATATGTTTTAAAATAAAGAGTGAACTGGCGCAGAAGTAAAATTGGGAAAAGAAATTAGCTAAGAGACATTTGTTATGAAGACTAAACCAAAATTACATATATTTGATGTCTTTCTGAAAGATTTAATACAAAAAGATTTAATCTTCGATTCTCCGGCTTCATTGGTGGGAACTTATGTCAATTTTAAATTAATTTGTATGTTCTTCAAAAAAAAAAAAAAAAAACCAACTCATAAGCTTTTATAGTTAATTTTTTTTTTTTTTTTAATTTTAAATTAATTTGTATGTTCGTCAATTTTTTTTTTTTTTTTTTTTTTTTTTTTTTTTTGCGCAAAATTGTAAGAGATTACATAGTAATTTCAAATTTACTTGAAGAATTGTTAGAAATGCATTCTTTTAGATATCTTTTTAAGAAATGCATTCTTTACTCATCGACCTCTTTTTAAGAAATGCATTTTTTTAGATATCTTTTTGTGCCCTTTTAATTTTTATTGACCATTTTACCTCTATGTAAAAAATATTTAAGTCAACAAAATGAAAAAGTGATTTTTTCCCGCAAAAAAGTTTTGCGACAAAAAAATTTCCGTCAAACATTATATCTCTTGCTTTTTATTTCTTATTATTTTATTTTATAAATGCAATATAGTTTAATAAACAATAAAAATATATTTTGTCATATTATAAGTGTTTAATGATTTTACTAGTTGTTTATTTTATTACACTAATTTCATCCATATAGTATTTTATTTTTTCATGGTCATTGCAACTATTTTCTATAGCTTGTAAACAATTAGTTTGTACAGTTAAAAATATGAAGAAAAAAAAAATGTTCTCCTTAGCTTCCTTCCACGTGTCCAAACTGTAACGCCCGTGTTCTGAAAAATAATAGAAAAATTAGATTTTAACCCGCGCTACACCGCGAGATGATTTATTTTTAAAGTTAGTGTAAAAATATTTTGTAAATTGTATCTCCTTCGAAAATATTTATTTATATTATAGTTTACAATTGTTACTAAGTAACGGTATACCACTAGTCCACGAGACAATTATTAATAAACTGAGGATTTAACCCGTATTAAAGCGGTATATAAATATTGATTCAAATTCGTCCGCCATATAAACCCGTTACGAAATATAACCCATTCCGTAATTTTTTAACCCGTCCCGTGATTTGTTTTTATTTTAAAATTTAATGATTATTTATTATATAAAAGTTTACAAATCATATCATTCTCTAAAACATTTATATTTTAATAAACTGAAGATTTAATATATATTAAAGCGGCATGTTAATGATATTTTAAAATTTTATAAATATTGTTATTAAGTAACATTATACCACGGGACAATTTTTGGTTTTATACAATCTTTTCTAAATGAGACTGATTTAATATGTTTAATATTGGTGATATTAAAAAAATAAGGATTTAATCCGTATTGAAGCGGCGGATTAATGATATTTTAATCTTTTTATTATTGTTGATTCAAAAGTCCATCCCGCCAAACCCGTCCCGCCAAAAAACTCATTTATTTACTAATGTTGATCTTATTTATGATATGATTTTGAATTATTGTCTAAATATTTTAATCGATGTAGAACGTTGAACACACATTTTCCTCAATTGGATAATATATGTCCGTTTTTAAAATTTCGAATCACAGTATATGCAGAAAAAAGTTGATTTTTTTTTTTACTTTATGGATTATATGATGATTCAAAACAGTTAAAAACAAATCAAACAAATATGATAGGAGAATCATAATTCTAAATCTTAATCAAATCTTCTAAATATCTAAATTATTAAATATGGAATATCCGGTGTATGAGTTGGGTTAAATATAACCCGATCTAATAATTTTTTTGTGAAGGAATTTTAAAAACGGGTCGGATATCTGATATACCCGGAAGCATTTTTATCCACTCGTCACCAAAGTATTGCAAAAATACTAGTATAGATGGATGTTTATGTCGGGAATTGAAGTAGAGTCGGTTCAATTCAACTGGTTTACTGAAAGGGTCGATTTATTAATTAAACAAAAGAGGTGGTTTAATTAATTCTCGGTTTAGTAAAATCTTGGTTTGATCAAATTAAACCAGGGAACCTTATTTTTCTCTATATCACCACACAAGCCTCCTCTTCTCCTGTGTCGTGACCTGCAAAGAAAAAGAGAGAAAGAGAGCTTGTTAGTGTGAGAAAGAGGGAGAGGTTGAAGTTTGGTGAAAGGAGAAGAGAGGCAGACAGGACACGTTTTGGTAAAACAGAGTTTCGTCATATCAATTCGTTTCCAAAGGTGACGAAATTTTCAGGAATTGTAGCCGTTTACGGATATTGATTCGTTATATCTAGTTATAGCCGTTTACGGATATTGATTCGAATCAATATTCTAAGAGTTATCCATGTTTTCGTGAGCTCTTCTGTTTCAGTCGCGTTTTGGACCAGTTCGTGTTCAAAGTGAGATTGCGAACGAATCCTTTTTCTGATCGCCACAAAGTTTAGTGGGTAGGTTTAGGACACCTAGGAGAAGCTTTTCAACGGTGGGATTGGAAATTGAACGGTAAGAACTTGTTTCGTAATCCAATGTTTTAGGCTGACAATTCTGTGATTTTCGTAGAATTTTACGGTTAGGTTTAATTGATGTTTTGATTGTTGTGGTTGGCTACTAGCGTGATTTGAGATACAGTTGACGTGAGGAAGAATTCAACTGTGGTTGTGTGGTGTTGTTATTGTTCAAAAATCATCCCTAAGCTGAGGTGAGTGCGTGACCATGAGCTTATCTAAGCGATTGGGATTATGTGATTGCTTGTTGTGATGTGTAGATTGGATTCTTGATGGGTCCAGAATTAAAATCTATGAGATGGTTGTGTTATTGGATGATTGTCATTGGTTTGGTTTGTTTTTGTGAATTATGTGTTGATTTTTGATCTCAGTTGCTTGTGTGTACAGCTCGTAGATGTGAGGATCGCCTCACTAAGTATTTATTGAAATACTTATGCATCTTTTTTCTTGGTGCAGGTAAAGATAAAGTGTGATCGTGGAATCATGGCGAGGAGAGGAGGATGATCTAAGACTTGATTTTTGTGATCATTATTAGTTGACTTTCACGGTTTATTTTTGATTAAATGTGGAATTGATGGTTGCATTGTTATTGGTATTTTGCTAGTTTTATTTTGAATAATTTTGAATTTAATTTTAGTTTGGAATCTGTTAAAGTTTATTTGAAATACTTTGGAATTTGGTGGGTTATTAGGATAACCGGAATAATTTGATCGATTTAGTGATTTTTGTGAGTTGTTGAATTAAATGTGGATGTGGATAAATAATTAATATTTATGGGAATATTAGTTATATAATTTAAAAAAAAAAACGGGTCTGGTTGTTTCACAAACACACACAAGAAAAAAATTGGTTGATCCGAAACCGAAAAAGAAGATGAAAATCTAAAAAAATGATTGTTACCTTTTATTCTCCTCTTCGTCCTACTACACCATAATCACACTCTCGGGCCATTTAAGTCCAGCCTTTTGAAATCTCTAATATATTTTATGGGTGACTTTAAAGTTCAGAGCCGACTTGCTCTGATACCAATTCAAATCAAGATCTTCTTATCTTGACTTCTCTGATGGCCAATTCAAATCAGGATCACCTTATCCTGACTTAGTCACTGAATGATTCAGAAAGTGATTCAGCAACACGAGAACAAGAGTTTAAAGAACAACCTTTCTTTATTGATTTAGAAACTTCATAAAACTAAATCTCTCTCTTATGTCCTCTCTGAGGTCTTATGGAACAACTCTCCATAGCCTCTCTTATATAGAACTTATCTACCCCTAAGTCTATATGAGTCTCTTTCTCTAGACTCTCATGAGATCTGTCTCAACACCTCCACGTGTCTCAACTCTCATCTTCGGATGCTGGAGCTCCTCTGGTAGCAGAACTCCCCCCCGAGCTGTTCTGAGCTCACCCCGAGCTATTCGAGCTCCCCTGGGCTATTCGAGCTCCCCGAGCTACACTAAGCTCTTTGAGCTTTCTCTCAAGCTCTCTCTCTTCTTCTTCATGAGCTCTCCTCTTGAGCTGCCTTCACGAGCTCCCTCTGAGCTGCTCTCACGAGCTCTCCTCTGAGCTACCTCTGAGCTACCCTCTGAGCTACTTCGGCTATACGAGCTACTCGAGCTCCTTAAGCTCCTCCGAGCTATTCGAGCTCCTCCGCTTGAGCTGCACGAGCTCCCCTGCTGAGCTACTCCTCTTGTTCTTCACAAGGCTCTTATTTATACTAGAACCAAGCTTCTTCTTTGCCTATTGTGAATAGGAAGACTTACAAATCTTGTCCAACTTGACATTATTTGTATTTCCTTTTCTCTTGATTTCCTTTCTTGGATTTCCTTTCTTGGATCTCTTCTAGCATCTTCTAGAAGGAGATAACTTGCTCCTCAAGTTAGTTGGAATTATCCAACATTCTCCCCCTTAATTCCAACTTGAATTCCGGGAAGCTTGATTCTCGCCAATGCCTTAGTAAGTGTGTTCGCCTTCTGCTCCACACCTTGAACATTCTCAACTTCAACCTTTGTTGAGATACGATCTCTTGCTCCTCAGCTTTTGAGATCTTCAAATTTGACTGCATCTTAGTATCCACAAGCATTCCTTGAGCATCTCCCTCTTGTTCTGCTCCTTGAATTACTTCTTGTACTAGTGCTTGTACTACTTCAACGATTCCTTGAACACAACCTTCTTGTTCTGCTCCTTGAATCACGTCTTGTACTACTTCATGTAATACTTCATGTACTACTTCAGCGAGAAGTATTCCGTGAGCACAAACCTCTTGTTCAACTCCTTGAATAATTTTCTGTAGTACTCTCTGTACTACTTCAACGACTAGTACAGAATACCCAAATATCATAACCCGACTTGGTTTGATATTCTCTAGAATCTGACTTGATTCTAGCATCATTAGAACCCGGCTTGGCTCCAATATTGACCAATCATCTACCTTCTTGAGATGCGGCCTCGTGATCACACTTCTTAACCAATCATCTACCATCTTGAGATGCGGCCTCATGATCTTCTTAGCTTTTAGTAAGCTTGAATGATGTTCGGCTTCTCCCCACATATCATTCAGAATCTTCATTAGGTGCCTAGAGACTCCTCCTCTATGCAACCTCGAATCTTCATTAGATGCTTAGAGACTCCTCCTCTATGCAACATCGAATCTTCATTAAATGCCTAGAGACTCCTCCTCTATGCAACATCATCGAATCTTCATTAAATGCCTAGAGACTCCTCCTCTATGCAACATCATCGAATGCCTAGAGACTCCTCCTCTATGCAACATCGATTCTTCATTAGACGCCTAGAGACTCCTCCTCTATGCGTAATCGATTGAATTCCATAAACTCTCCTCCTCTATCGGTGCGAAAGGTTTTGATAGACAAGCCGGCTTGCTTCTCTACACACTCTTCAAACCTTTTGTACCGATCGAAAACTTCAATCGATATGTCAACAAGGAACCACCTGTTCTTGTTGATCTTGGCTCATCTCTCACTTTCATCATAAGTTTTCTAGAACAATCCGGAAATTGTTTCTGGACATACTTACATAGTCTTCAAGGTACTACAGCTGATTCAATTGTCGACCTGACCTTCTCAGTTGTGCTAGTCCTTGAACTACTTCACCAACCTCACCCTCGTGGTTGTCTTGAGTGATATCCTCTATGACATTACCTGCTTCATGTCCTTCTCCAGCATCTTCTCCGCGAATCAACTCCAAAACTTATATGACCTAACTGAGCATGCCATGTTCTTGTAGATTCATTAGCAATTCATTCAGTCAGTCCTTTAGCGAGTCCTTCAACGAGTCCTGCAGCAAGTCCTTCAGCACGTCCCTCAGCAAGTCCTTCAGCTTGCAGACATGTTGCCTTGCTTATCTCCAAACAACTTGATGCTGACCAGCCTTGTCGCATCACTTTGGATAAATTCTGCTTTTGGTTGTGATCACCGGTTACTCCTCCTTGAGATTGCAAGATGGACCTTCCTTGTCCCATGCCTCTGCCGGAACTGTCACCTCCAAAGCTTCTCCTACCATAACCACCGTAGTTATAGCTTCCTTTGTTATAACGTCTTCTTGTTATAACCGCCTCTGTTTCCTGCTCGAAACTTCCCGTAGCCTCCATGCTTAGGGTTTGAGGTCCTTGGTCTTCACTTTGGATTTCTTACCCAACACGTTCTTCATACTCCAGTAACCTCCCAACAATGTCTTCAAACCCCATCCGTTTTAGGTCAAGAACTTGCTCCAGGGATGCTACAATATGAATGATCTTGGTTCGTGGTTGTGGATTCTCGCCTGCCATACTTGCTTACGAGTCACATACCACCAGTCTTGTCTAGAGTCTTCAAACTAAGCTCTGACACACCACAGATCTTGTCCAGAGTCTTCAAACTAAGTTCTGAACTTGTACAGAGTCTTCAAACTAAGCTCTGCCATACCACAGGTTTCGTCCAGAGTCTTCAAACCAGAAGCTCTAATACCAATTAAAGTTCAGAGCCGACTTGCTCTGATACCAATTCAAATCAAGATCATCTTATCTTGACTTCTCTGATGCCCAATTCAAATCAGGATCACCTTACCCTGACTTAGTCACTGAATGATTCAGAAAGTGATTCAGCAACACGAGAACAAGAGTTTAAAGAACAACCTTTCTTTATTGATTTAGAAACTTCATAAAACTAAATCTCTCTCTTCTGTCCTCTCTGAGGTCTTATGGAACAACTCTCCATAGCCTCTCTTATATAGAACTTATCTACCCCTAAGTCTATATGAGTCTCTTTCTCTAGACTCTCATGAGATCTGTCTCAACACCTCCACGTGTCTCAACTCTCATCTTCGGATGCTGGAGCTCCTCTGGTAGCAGAACTCCCCCCGAGCTGTTCTGAGCTCACCCCGAGCTATTCGAGCTCCCCTGGGCTATTCGAGCTCCCCGAGCTACACTAAGCTCTTTGAGCTTTCTCTCAAGCTCTCTCTCTTCTTCTTCATGAGCTCTCCTCTTGAGCTGCCTTCACGAGCTCCCTCTGAGCTGCTCTCACGAGCTCTCCTCTGAGCTACCTCTGAGCTACCCTCTGAGCTACTTCGGCTATACGAGCTACTCGAGCTCCTTAAGCTCCTCCGAGCTATTCGAGCTCCTCCGCTTGAGCTGCACGAGCTCCCCTGCTGAGCTACTCCTCTTGTTCTTCACAAGGCTCTTATTTATACTAGAACCAAGCTTCTTCTTTGCCTATTGTGAATAGGAAGACTTACAAATCTTGTCCAACTTGACATTATTTGTATTTCCTTTTCTCTTGATTTCCTTTCTTGGATTTCCTTTCTTGGATCTCTTCTAGCATCTTCTAGAAGGAGATAACTTGCTCCTCAAGTTAGTTGGAATTATCCAACAGACTTTGTATATGAATTTCTTTTCATATAAGAAATTGACTAAGCCTTGCGCAATTGAAATTAGATCTCCAACATTGGTCAAATCTTCCTTGGAAAGGGTCGAAAAAGCCTACTCAATATGATGTGCACTATATGATGGTCAGGAAAAATCGGCCTACCTTTTACGATGCTAATAGCCTCATGGATATGAAAAAGAGTCTGTATCTTTAATTGCATATGCATCAACAATAGTACCAAAGTGAAAAATGTTCAGGTTAATCCATATTCTTTTCATTGAATAAAGAATTTCAAGTGTTTCTTCAGGTTGACCAATATGACTAAGTGCGGCAACAATGCCCAGAACGTAACACCGGTGGGGCTGACGACAGTGGTTTTAACCATCTCTTTAAACAATACCCCTGTCTTCTCTGGAACGCTCTTGGAGTAGATAAAATTCATCGATTTGTTGATCGTAGTTCATTTCCTTCGTTCATTGTGAAAGATGGTTTCGTCAACCTCCACACATCCAATCTCAGCATACAGTCTCATTACCCTACTCATAACCCTCTCTTTGTCTTGCATCACCATCTTAAGCGGTTAAATATGGTGAGGATTTGCTGAGTCGTCGAAACCCGCCAATAGATAAATTATCAAGAGAGACGTTGGCTTCCCATCTTTATTGTACTCTTCCATTACACTAGCAAACCTTACCAACGACCGGTTAATATCAAAGCGCATTGTAATATCTTTTGCAGAGCTAATGCTCTATCCAAAGTAAGAACCATACCAACACTAATTTTTTAAAAATATTTACAAGGGTGTTTAAAGTATTTACAAGAGTTTTTGAAAGATTTATAAGGATTTTTAAAGAATAGCAAAAAAAATTTTGGCCAGTGGCTCAAGCTCTAAATTGCAGAGGAATGAGTGTGGAAGATAGCTGTCAGGTCTGTGGAGAGGAAGGGGATTCAATAAACCACTCTCTGTTTTTGTGCTCTCAAACTAGACATGTATGGGCTTTATCGGATTATCCGTCTCCTCACCTAGGTTTCTCAAATGGCTCTGTTTTCTCCAATGTTTTCCACCTTTTAAGCAACAGAAATAACAAGGATTGGCCAATAGAGTTGAGATTAAGTTTTCCTTGAATTATTTGGAGGATATGGAAGAACAAAAATTGTCTCATTTATGAAGGGAGGAACTTCACAGCTTTGGAATCGGTGGAAAAAATCAGAGTTGATATTGCTAAATGGTTTGAGGCACAATGTGTTGATCCTGATGGTAGTTTAGTGCTTAATCAACCCTCTCTTAGGGCTGTACAGAGAGGTGCTCAAGTGGTGGTGAAAGGTTGGGAAAAGCCTCCGTGTAATTGGTTCAAGCTAGTGTAATGTGGGGTCTTCATGGTTCAAAAGAAATCAGATTGTAGGGGTCTAGTAGGGGGTGCTTGGGTTTTAAGAGATGAGCTGGGAGTGGTTCTTTTTCATAGTCGCAGGGCTTTCTCTGGTATAAGAAGTGCTAAGGATGCAAAGCTAAGAGTTTTGCTTTGGGCAATCGAAAGCATGGCCAGTCACAAAGTGGTGAGAGTTGTTTTTGCTTGTCAAGATAAATTTTTTATTGAGGCAGTCATTAATTTTTTATTAGGCCAATGGCCTGGCCTTCTTTTAAAGCTCAATCGGGAGCTATAAAGAGTTTTTTGCGTTCCATTCCGGAGTGAAAGATGTTTTTGGAAACAAAGGCTACAAACAGGGGAGCAAATCTTACAGCTCAAAGTGTGACAGGGGATCTCAGGTTACAATCTTATGTTGCGGTGGGATTTCCTGTTTGACTCTCTAGTGTTTTCAAATCTGAAAGGATTTTTCCCTCTGTTTGTTAATGCAGTTTATGTCTATGGTTACTAATTCTTTTGTGAATCTGCATTTTTTGTATAGAACCCCAAACTGTGTTGTTGGTGGTTTAGTGTAGGAGGTATTGGGTTAGGAGTGCTCTTTTCTCCTCTAGTTTTTATCCTCACTTGTTGTAACAGTTCGTAACCATTTTTATGGCCTTTTCAATATATATCTACCAGATGACCAGAAAAAAAGCAGGAAAATTTTGGCCGGAAAATTTCACCTTCTCATTATTTGCTCTTTCTAAAATAAGGGTAATTTAGTCATTTTGTACATAGAATGGGCTATTTTTGAAAAAAGACAGTAGAAAAGGGTATGTTTAAAAAAGGACATAAAACTAACAATTGACATTGACTAAATAAATACAACAATACTAATTCATGTATATTTTTATGCACTTCTAAAATATATATGAACTTCTCAATCAAAATCCACAAATATATATATATATATATATATATATATATATAACTGATTTGAATATTGATTGTACAAATTATTTACAGCTCTTTCGATTCTTCTTTTAGGGTTACACATACAATATTATTTACTATTAAATAAGTCATGATCGATCTTTACTCATCGATCACTTACCCACCATTAATATCAACTAGATGAATTTCCACACTACGCGTGGGCTTGTTTTGAAAATTGTTAAGACAAAAATATGTTAATTGTTTTTGTCGCTTTATGTTTATTTTTTGTTTGTTATTGTATACTTAATAAAATATTAAAATTAGACTCATCTTATGTACTTACAATTTTTATTGTTAGATTCATTTTTGACTCTAAATATCAATTTATACATTTTTCATGTATAATCTGATTATTTTTATATCTAAGATTCTAATATTTGTTCATTTTCATGAATACATACAACAAGAATATAAGATATTTTGATCTCAAGAGTTTTCGTATGAAAAGAAGAAAAATAAAGCAAAAATTAAAGAGTTATTTAAGTAACACTTTTAGATTTTATGTTATTGCATATAACCATATAAGAGAAATGAATTTGTCTTGAATTTTGTGGTACGTCTAACGTCTCAAAAGTCTATTACTTGAAAAATTTTACATGTTAATGTTACGAACTTACCATAAGACACAAAAATAAAAAGAGAGAATGTCATATGATAAGATATGGACCATAACATAATAATAGGAAAATATTCAAGATAAAATTAATAAACTAATAAGATATTAGGTAGCAAACAACTAAACTACAACATAAATAATTATTTAGTCATTACCGAGTGATGACCATTGACCATATAAATTTAAAAAATTAGAAAAATGATAAAAGTAAAATGAAAATAGTAATTGATTTATTAAAATAATTTTATAATTTTATTTTTATTTTGAAGAAATCATTTTAGAAATGGATTAATGGAGGATTTAACACAATAAGAGACTTTTAATTTTCTCTCAATTAATTTTGCTGATTTTTAATTTAAATAATGTTGAATGACACATGTCATTTTCTTGTGTGATGATGTGGAGAGAGTTGACCAACTTTCATATATATGGTTTATTGACTTTTATTCTAATATTTTTGATAGATAACGTATATCAATTTATTTATGCCGATTATAGGATATGTTTCATGAAAACTATAAGATTTCACTAATTGGATTAGAAACGTTTCATGATAACTTTCACTTAATCATATACTCCCTCTGTCCCATATTGTTTGTAGTTTTAACTAAAAGCACGCTTATTAAGGAAACTTAATTTTGGTTAAAAATCATTAATTTTATGATAAATAATTAAACAATGCTTTGACTACATATGCTTTTGTCGATTGTTATATTTGGACTTTTGGACTTCTTTGACCAAAATTTATTAATTATTTTCGGATTTAAATTAATTACTAAGAAAATATAAATTTTTGGAATAAGTAAAATTTTGCATAGATATGTGAGAAAAACAAACAAAATGGAACAAAAAAAAAGCCTAAAACTACAAACAAAATGGAACAGAGGGAGTATATGAAAGAAGAAGAACTATCTCCATATGGGTGACACGTCAGCACAAAAGAGAGTGCCACGTGTCCACTAAAAATAATTAACAAATTAATTTCATTCCAAGCATTAAAGTACATTTATTATTTTCTATATTTAATAGTATTAGTATTTTATTATTAAATTTATTTTTCAATAATTTTTTATACGTTTTCTACATGTTTGAAGGTTTTTCACTAATTTATTGTAGTCTTAATTCAAAATTTGAGCAAAAAATAGTATAATCGGTTAGCTAATGGTTTTAGTAGGTTATTTTCTTTACTCTCTATCTATATTGGGTGAGGAATTCAACGTATATTATATAGGGTGAGGAATTCAACGTTTTTTTGAGGTTTCATCAAATTCTTGAGGTTTTTATAGTCTCACCATTACTACCTTAAAATTGGTTTAGGGCGAAGATTGTTTCAAGATCGTATGAGTGATACATTGTTGAGAATGTTGCTAGAAAAAGAATTTCGACAATAAAAGTAGTTGTTGGTACGTTAAGTTCAATTATAACTACAAGAAAACATGTAATTAGCGACCACACATTAAGTAGTGTAGTAGTCGCTAAACCTATTAAGACGACAGTTTGGCGACTAAAACACGTAGTCGGTAAACCTTGCGTCGCTAAATTTATTAGTCGCCAAACAGTCTCCATTTAGCGACTGAATAACTACTAAATTATGTGCCGTTATTTAGTCGCCTAACAGTCGCCAAATTAGCGACTGTTTGGAGACATTATTGCCACTATATAGTGACTCTTTGGCGACTATTTAGTGACTGATATAGCGACTGTTTTGCTACCACATGGCGTCTGTTTAGTTTAAGTATTGATGACTGAAATGCAACTATTTGACGACTGATTACAGGTTTAATTATCAATTTTACATTCTAATTTATGGAATCCTAAATTTAAAAAACTATATTTAACAAACAAAGAACCTTGATTCAAACACACAACATAATTCAAACATGTTCACAACATAATATTCAAGCTACATAATATCAAGTTTTTAAGTTTAGATAAGAAAAGCAACTAAAGGAAGGGGAGATGAGATGTTCACTCCTCAGCTTGATCTTGTGCAGCAGTAGCAGTCTGGAACTCCTCTGTTTGATCTTCTGAAGTAGACTCGAGGAAGGCGAGAAACTTGGGGTCAGTTTCGGTCAAGTACTTCTTCACCATCCTCAAGTGTTTGATCTCTGCTTGTTGCTCATTAGCAACACGCTTGATCTCTGCTTGCTCAGCTTTCACCCGCAATGCCTCTGCCTCCCGATGTGCTTGGAGAGTCGCTTGTTCTTCTATCTTGCGGTTGGCTTCCTCAAGCTGTGACTGCAAGGAAGTGAAAGCAGAACTGCTTCCTAGGTACTTTCGCTTCCCATTGATGTACCGCCCTAAGCTTCCCATTCCGAAGTATACCCCTCTCTCGTTTGTGACAGTTGACTGCAAAAAAAAGACAAGAGGATTAGTTCTTAAAAGATGAAGTAATTAAGTGATAATAAAAAAAAAAAAAGAGGATTAACCACATTACCTGAAGGAAGATCTCATCATCCTCCTCTTGAGATAGTTCTGATCGACGGGATGTACCATCAGACCCTTCATCATTCACAAGGGCAGCCAACTTAGCTTCCTTGTTCTTCAAATATGCCTCATGAATTTCCTGCGCCTTCCCATCAACAAAAAGAATAATTCGTAAAACCCGCAGCGTAGCACGGATAATCATCTAGTAACTGATAGTTTAGCATCAAATGACAAAAAACTACAATGACAAAATGACTTGGAATGCTACATTTAATGCAAAAGGTTATATGTTCGAAATCTCATATAGTAACAATTTGTACCCATTGAAAACTTGAGATTTTGTTAAACTTAAACGATTGTATTCTACTAAGAATTTTAAATGATATGTGTTGTCGTGTGAATTATTCATTCATGATTTTGAAATGTCTTTTGAAATCTAGTGTTATTGAGATAGTAATTTAAAAAAATTACTTCAATGTTACTAGAAATATTTTAGGGAGCGATTGGTTGGACTGTATCTTAATGACACAACTCCAAGAAAACTTAAATCCCCAATATTAAACCAATCAAGGTTTAGCTCTCCTAAACAACTCACAGTCTAAAACAACACTTTTTTAAAAAAAGTTTTTTTATGTAACTCATAAAATTTCTACATAACATGTTTTTGTACTTTAAGAGTTGTAAACAATTTTTTTCTCACGCTTGAAATTTTAATATTCCTTTTTCTTAGACATAAAAATTATATAATAAATTTTAGGGTAATATTGTTGAATAGCCAAATAAAACATTGAAATTAAGAAAATAGCAGAGAGAAAGTTTTTTTGTTGCAAAATAGCCATGGTTTCACGTTGTCAGATGAAGTGAAATACCAAAACTATCTTTTGTTTGTTGCAAGATCAACGATATGCGAGACAGTTTCGTGAGATTTTCCAAAATAGCATATAACATTTAAATTTCACATGTTATATTTAACTAAAAGACATGATATTTCAAAAAACATAGTGAATTTTTAAGAAAAAACATTGTTACGAAGTATTTTTTAAAGAAAAAACATTGTTATAGAAAATTAAATCTAAACAAAATCTTTTTTAAAAGAAATCACATGTAATCTTAATATAAATCGTGTATTACTAAAAAATAATCATCTTTTTAAAAAAGAAATCACATGTGATCTTAATAAAACACGTTTATTATTACAAAATAACATGATAAAGAGACATATTAAAATAACGTGTAATACGAGAAAATACATGATAAAAAGAGATATATTATGCTATCACATGTAATTAAAAAATACCGTGCATTCTGACATGTTACTGACAGGTTACTGTAGCTCATGGTTAGTTTGTATATTATTTTTGAATCCATGGTTACGTTGTATATATTCCCTAAATTTTAACAAATCATTTAATTATTTTACTTCCTTATTACGTATTAGTACATGTTACTTTAAAGATAAGAGATTCTAATATTAAAATACGGTCAAACATGTTTTTGATTTTGATCCTGTTTTTTTTAGAATTAGCTATGGTTCAATACCCTGCAAGTCACTCACTATTCTAAGGAGTCTAAGAATCAAAAGATGGTGGAGGGAAGGGAAATGCCATGAACGTAAGCTGCTTAAAGCTATAGAGGGGTATTGTTCGTGAGGCTCCTTTCACAACTTTAATAGGTTATTAGAGAGAAAATATGGAATTATAATGATGATGTCGAAATATAATTATTTTAAAGCTTCTTCTGTTTTTGACAATCTAAATCAAGTTCATTTTAATTTACTAAAGTCTAGCATGTTAAAACAAAGACAATGGTTGAATACTTGAATCTCGAGATAAAAAAAAAAATTATGGTGTTTCATTTTAGGTGCATTGACGAGCCATAACATCAAACCAGTGTGAAGAATGAGAGCATTGACGAGCCATAACATCAAACCAGACTGTTTTAGTACTCCTTCTCATAAAACATGCACAACATTAACATTACTCCATATCTTTAATTTAGTTAAGTTTTTTTTTTCTACAAATTTGTACAACATTAACTTTATTTTATTATTATACTAGAAGGTTGTCCACGCGATGCGTGGGTTTTTAGTTCATTTTTTTTGCTAAATATTTTATAATTTATGGTTTTGTATAATTTAGTTGGTTTAGTGTATGTTTTTTTTTTTTGGTCAAGAGATGAATATACATTTCAATTACATATTTTATAGAAAACTATCTATCTAATCATTGTTAATCATAAGAAAAACAAAAAACTTCCGTTGTTTTATTTTTCGATAAATTTAAAAAGCCTATTTTGGATTTTGATTTATTAACTATTCTAGATGCAGTTCTACCAAAAAAATTAATATTCTCAATGCATTTCTAAGTATTTTCTAAGTATCTATTTACAATATTTTTCTAATGTAAATAACATATATAAAAATTAAATGACTGAAATTATATAAATTATAAATATATATATATATATATATATATACATTACTTTAATTGTTATAAAAGTTTATTATAATATATATTTTTACCAAAAATTGTATAATGTACTATTTATTATATGTTTCATTTATTATCATATTGTAATATAGTACAAATAATTAAAATTATTATGCTTAAATTTAAATCCACAATATTGAACTAATTTTACTAGGCAGTCTGTACTATTAACATAACTACATAAAAAAAATAAACCAATCACTCATTTAAGAATAATATTTTTATTGACTTTTAAGGTAGTATATATAGAAGATTTTCTTGATTAAAAATATAAATACCATGCTGTAAAGAGATTTGGGAGGATATTATAACAAATCATAGCAACATTCCTAATTTTATCCAAAAATAATTCAAAATATATAGTTAAATACATTCCTAGGTATTCATTACAAGATCAAGAAAAGATAAGAAACTTACGAAAAAACGTAGAAAATATTTTATCAAATATTTTAAATCATGAAATATGCTTACGTCGTTGGTGGTTTTATGTGTTCTCGTGTTCTTTGTTATGACTCATGCTAAAGGAAATATATTTTTCTTCTTTTGATTTTGATAGTTACTCGCATAATACAAAATATATTTTTTTTTTGTCAACCACACATTAATTAATAAATAACTCCTTGATTGGTTGCCCAACTAGGAGGAGAAGTGTTTACAAAAGTAACTTCAGAAAATAAAAGTCTAGAAGATCGGGCTAAACAGTCCGCTTTAACATTAATAGCAAAAATTGTTATCATCAATTATTTATCTAACGTGTTTTATCAATAATTCAATATTTTTGTGATTTGATACCGTTGAGAACAGAAAAAAGAAAGATAGCATTGTCACATTTTTGGATGGATAGGGTGATGATGTTCCACTATGCAAAGATAGCCTCGGGAAAAAAGGTTTTCCTTATTGCGAATGTCTAGATGTAGCGTTTCCGCGTGGACATTAGTACTATTGTTTTAATCATAAGATTTAAAAAAGATATATTCACACAATTCAGAATAATTTACATTAAAATAAAACTAAAATTCTATCGTTATTATCTCCACCGTCGTCTCTTCTCGGTCGTAGATCTTTTGGTACCATTTCACCTGCTTTTCGTTCACTTCCTCGTTGGAGCCATTGTTTTCACTCAAAACCATCTCCGTTTCGCTTAACCACTCAGATCAGAGCTGTTTCTCCAGTCTTAGATCGTCTCGAGAGAACCTTCTCTTCCATGGGTAAAGTTTCTCGATCTGATTGATCTTAGTGCTTGAATTTTCCGATCTCTGTTGATTTAGTAACAGTTTTTTTTGCGATTATTATTGTTTCAGCGTCAGAGCATCCGTTTAAAGGGATCTTCACTACTCTTCCTAAGCCTGGTGGTGGTGAATTTGGAAAGTTCTATAGCTTACCTGCTCTTAATGATCCACGAATTGGTATGTAGTTTTGAGTATCTCTATGAATGAGTTTATGAAGGACCTGAATCTAAGAGGAGTGATCTATTTGCAGATAAACTTCCTTACTCTATTAGGATTCTTCTTGAATCTGCGATTCGTAATTGTGATAACTTTCAAGTTACTAAGGAAGATGTTGAGAAGATTATTGACTGGGAAAAAACATCTCCTAAACAAGTCGAGATTCCGTTTAAACCGGCTCGTGTTCTTCTTCAGGACTTTACGGGAGTCCCAGCTGTTGTTGACCTTGCTTGTATGCGTGATGCGATGAATAAGCTGGGCAGTGATTCCAACAAAATCAATCCCTTGGTATTTTGTTATTTTGCGCAGATTGATGCTATTTGTTTAGCTTAGGATTCTTCTAGAATTCTTATGTATACCGTGTCTCTCAGGTTCCGGTGGATCTTGTGATTGACCACTCAGTTCAAGTTGATGTTGCTCGATCTGAGAATGCAGTGCAAGCAAACATGGAGCTTGAGTTCCAGAGGAACAAGGAGAGGTTTGCTTTCCTTAAATGGGGTTCTACTGCGTTCCAGAACATGCTTGTTGTGCCTCCTGGCTCTGGTATTGTGCATCAGGTAATTCTCTTGTAGTGTGTGAGTCCATAATTTGTTTCTAAACTTGTTCTGACATTGATATATATCCTTTTCAACCTCATGTTTTCAGTGTATTGAAATGATTTTGTCTCAAACTAAACCTCATCTTGAAAATTCAGGTCAATTTGGAATATCTTGGAAGAGTTGTGTTCAATACCAAAGGCCTTCTCTACCCAGACAGCGTGGTTGGAACTGATTCACATACAACTATGATTGATGGTTTGGGAGTTGCTGGATGGGGAGTTGGAGGCATTGAAGCTGAGGCAACAATGCTTGGGCAGGTAATTATTTTGATTATGAGCATTATCCAGATCCTATGTTTGTGAATCTGGTGACTATATTGTACGACTATTCTGCTCCAGTTTAGTGAGGTTTTATATTCAATCTTTCTTATACTGATGACTCTTTTTTGCTTGACAGCCCATGAGTATGGTATTGCCTGGTGTTGTTGGATTCAAACTGGCCGGAAAAATGCGTAATGGTGTAACAGCTACTGATTTGGTTCTAACAGTGACTCAAATGCTGAGGAAGCATGGTGTTGTTGGAAAGTTTGTTGAGTTTTATGGTAATCTACATCTTTGTGAGCGCTTAAGTGTTATGCTCCTTTTTAATAGACATTTGTTTATTGGAGCATTCTAAAGGCTACATTTTTCTTCTTAGGTGATGGTATGAGTGGGCTGTCCCTAGCTGACAGGGCAACCATTGCCAACATGTCTCCCGAGTATGGTGCAACCATGGGCTTCTTCCCTGTGGATCATGTTACTCTACAGTATCTCAAATTGACTGGAAGAAGCGATGAGACAGTGAGTGTTTGGCTTTAAACTTCCTTCTATATATATATCTGGTCTGATACAGTACTTTCATGGCAGGTGGCCATGATTGAAGCATATCTTCGCGCTAACAATATGTTTGTTGACTACAATGAGGTAAATCAGCCTTATCCTTTATATTTGGGTTTTAAGTATTTTATCTCGTTTCAGGTTTTTATTTGACTTTTTTGTTAATAAATTTCAGCCTCAGCAAGACCGAGTTTACTCATCATATCTAGAACTGAACCTGGATAATGTTGAACCTTGCATTTCTGGACCAAAGCGGTATGGGTTCTGTCAGTTTTTGTAATCACAAATTTTATTGTCTGATTATTGGATCATGACCATATTATTGATATCTACTTTTCAGGCCACATGATCGTGTTACTTTGAAGGATATGAAAGCTGACTGGCATTCATGTCTTGACAGTAAAGTTGGGTTCAAGGTATGTAACTAGATGTTTCGTTTTGTGGAGGTCTGATTTCCTAAGCATTTGCTCGTTCAATAGACTGTTGGTGCACTTTTTAGATACCACTGTTCATTTCTGAATATTGTTATACATTCTATGCAGGGTTTTGCTATACCTAAAGACGCACAAGAAAAAGTGGCAAATTTTTCGTTTAATGGAGAACCAGCAGAGCTTAAACATGGAAGTGTGGTGATTGCTGCAATCACAAGCTGTACTAATACATCAAATCCCAGTGTCATGCTTGGTGCTGGTCTTGTTGCAAAGAAGGCGTGTGACCTTGGCCTACAGGTTGGTTTCACGAGATCAAACTAGAATTCTATCTGATGCCTCGACTTTTTCTGATCCCTTTTCAAAAACTTGCCTCTATAGGTTAAGCCTTGGATAAAGACAAGTCTTGCGCCAGGCTCAGGAGTTGTTACAAAATACTTGTTAAAGAGGTATGTTGTAGTGTTTTCAAGTTCTTTGTTGTTAAAGGCTGATTCTTGCTTTTGTGCGGGAAATTTTAAGTGTATATTTTTACTTCATGCAGTGGACTGCAAGAATATCTGAATCAACAGGGTTTCAATATTGTCGGCTACGGTTGCACTACCTGCATTGGGAATTCTGGAGAAATTAATGAATCAGTGGGAGCTGCTATTACCGAAAATGGTATTATTGAGATTCACAACTAAACTTACTTTGGACCTTCATCCTATATATTACTATTATATATAGGTGGCCAATTGTTATCAAAATTTGTGGTGCTTGTTGTTAGACATTGTGGCGGCTGCTGTTCTTTCCGGGAACAGGAACTTTGAGGGGCGTGTTCATCCTCTAACAAGAGCCAACTACCTTGCTTCTCCTCCTTTGGTGGTTGCCTATGCTCTTGCTGGCACGGTAATAAATCTTGGGAACTTGTCAAAGTTCAACCAACATTTTGTGTGAGATAATGACACATGACTCATTATCATATTGGTAATTTAACATTCTTCTTTCTTATTTTCCAGGTTAACATCGACTTTGAATCGGAGCCTATTGGCACTGGAAAGAATGGCAAGGACGTCTTCCTAAGAGATATCTGGCCAACCACGGAAGAAATTGCTGAGGTATGTACGACTTAACCAGAGAACAATAACTTCTTTTTAGGACACAAATATTAAATAAGTCTTTTGACATATGGATCAGGTTGTTCAATCCAGTGTTTTGCCTGACATGTTCCGAGCAACATACGAGTCAATCACCAAGGGTAACCCCATGTGGAATAAGCTGTCTGTTCCTGAGAATACCCTTTACTCATGGGATCCCAACTCTACTTACATTCACGAGCCTCCATACTTTAAGGACATGACCATGGATCCTCCAGGGCCACACAATGTGAAGGATGCTTACTGTTTGCTCAATTTTGGGGACAGTATCACCACTGATCACATCTCACCAGCTGGGAACATCCAAAAGGACAGTCCTGCTGCAAAGTTTCTCATCGAGCGTGGCGTTGACCGTAAGGACTTCAACTCATATGGAAGTCGCCGTGGGAATGATGAAATAATGGCCAGAGGCACTTTTGCTAATATCCGTATTGTTAACAAGCTCATGAATGGTGAGGTTGGCCCTAAGACGGTTCACATTCCATCTGGAGAGAAGCTCTCAGTCTTTGACGCAGCCATGGTTTGTATATATCTAACTAAAATTTGTACTACTGACTGTACGTTGATCATGTTGAATGTCTCCTTATCATAATGTCAAATGTATCAGAGGTACAAGTCATCTGGTGAAGACACAATTATTCTTGCTGGAGCTGAGTATGGAAGTGGTAGCTCACGTGATTGGGCTGCCAAGGGACCCATGCTACAGGTTTAGAACCAGTTCTCTCGTTTTTTTTCCGCATAAACCCATCTTACTGTTTTATCTGAAACAAAATGTTTGGGATTGTCAGGGCGTTAAAGCGGTGATTGCAAAGAGTTTTGAGAGGATTCACCGAAGCAACTTGGTGGGAATGGGAATCATTCCACTGTGCTTTAAGTCCGGGGAAGATGCAGATACTCTTGGATTGACTGGTCACGAACGCTACACAATCAATCTCCCAACCGATATCTCAGAGATAAGACCTGGCCAAGATGTTACTGTCACTACCGACAACGGAAAATCTTTCACTTGCACAGTCCGCTTCGACACAGAGGTAACTAAATACTCGAATCTTCAAAACGTTTGGTGGAGAAAAAAAGCATTTAATGTGGACGAACTAATAATGGTAAAATAAATGTGTAGGTGGAATTGGCATACTTCAACCATGGAGGCATACTTCCATATGTTATCAGAAACTTGAGCAAGCAATAGTGAAGGAACCAACACAATTTATGGAGCAAAATAAAAGAGATTTTTTCTGTTTAAAGTTGTCATTTTTAAAAGGCAGATAAGTCTGTCAAGGATTAGGTTAAAAGGTGAGTGATCTCATGCAATATGAGTTTTCTTTTCTACAGTTTCAGTGTGTTATTACACGTTTGGGCTCTCAAGTTTTGCAACTTGCAACCGCTGAATATTATTGTTTTTGGAAAGGAATAAAAGCGGATCCCTTTTAACAAGCCTTCAAATTGAGGATAAAATGTCGGATATAACCACATTAACTTAAATACGTCCAACTTTCGAGTGAAACTCAGTAACTATTTTGTTTTCCATCTATTGGGCACATTTGATTGATCCATTTACCCCAATTATTTCCGGATGAAGTCGTGCCGGTTCTAGGTAGACTTATGAGTCGGTTCTTGGTAGACTTATGAGTGTCACTACATTGCGGTCACTTGTTGATTATAACAAGTCACTTTACCGTATGTCCTTGCAACAATAACACAAGTTCAATACAAAAGTATAGAAAATATTTAACTGGCTTTTGGAAAAAGGCAATTTCCTATTTCCATATCAAACCTCATTCACGATGATTTTGCCGTTGTTGAGCTCCTGGCCATTCATTCGCTCAACCAATGGCAGACCCAATTGAGAAGAAGGGGTACTGTTGATCTAAGCCGCGGCGATTGTTAATCTCTCGATCGTTAGCTTTTTTGCATCATTCTAATGTTTTTAACTCTATAAAATTCACTAAATTGGTGTCGTTCATTGTTACTTTTGTTATGTAAAGTTTTATTTGATATAATACTATATGCTCTTAGAAAACCTTGTTAATGTCTGGAATTATTTATATAACATATAAAATAGGTCACTTTTTAATTTTGGTTTTGAATTGGACTATGATAACGATGGACTGCCTCAAGGCGTTACACTCTTTAACCATCTTCGTTGTGGTGAATTTTTTTTTTTTTTTTTTCTGGACATTAATTTGTGGTGGAATTAATAGGGAGATTATACTGTTACTAATCCGAAAAAATAGCAAAATAAAATAATGAGGAAGATTATTTTCGTGTTATGGAGATAATTATGCCAATAATTTTATTTCTTTTCGTGTATACAATTCGTTTTTGTGTACATAACAATATCCCGACCTTTATGGTCAGAGGAATACAATACAACTTTGATATTACTCTTTACTTGGAAAGCAAGGAAAACATTTGAACTTGACGAGAACTCTCCAAACAGAATCAATGGTGACTACTCATGCAGTGATGGGTGTGATCAGGTCAGTTATGCCTGCTTTTCGCAGTAACAACGACAAAGTCGCTTTCGTAGTTCACGCTTCTTTCGTCGTTTCCGGTTTCATCCTCACTGCAACTGGGCGTCCTGCCTTTGCCTTTGACGCTCTGTCGTCATGGACCACTGAGAGTTAGTGTGTTAGGTTTTTTTTTTTTTTTAATACTATTTTTTCCTAGGGTTTAGGATTCTGATTTGTTCGATTTTCGATTTTTAGGTTTGGTTGGGATTGCGGGGTGGAACGAATTCGATGAGGAGTATGCGTTTGTTTATAAAAGTCCGGTGAAGGGATCGAATAAGAATACAGTGAAGAAATTTCTGGTTAAGTGCTTGGAGATGAATGGTAAACTTCTTGTTGATGCCATAGCTGAGGATGGAAAAGAATTTGCCCATCTCCAAATAGAGTATGTCATGGTTTCTCTTTGCCTCTTTATATTTTCTTGAATCTCAAGGTACTGAAACTCTCTTGTTTTTTTTATTACAGAGTTGGGAATTATACTGATGAGTCTAGAGACGAGAGGGATTACGATGCACAGTTCAAGAATTTTGGCAAGTTAGTGACTGATTTGAGGAATGTGATTTTGTATAAGCTAAAACCTGTTTCTTTTGCAACCAATTCCAGCTCTGAGAAAAATGAAGAGCCTAGAGATTACGTTGGAATAACTTCATCTTCAAAGAAACAGAAGAAAATATGGGCATAACTTCATCTATTTGTGTTAAGCTTGGTAGTAGTAGTAGTAGTAGTTACATATAGATTATAGGATCCATTTGCTTTGCTTTTTTTTCATGATGTCATCAGCTGTTTTAATTTGGCTTTGGTTTTGCTTTCAAGATTCCCTTCGGTTAGCATATGTACCGGTCGCCTATAGATAAACGCTTGAATATACTGAGAATGTGAGAACTATAACATCATCTCTTTGCTTCAACTACTTGTGTGATGAATATTTGTATCGACTCGACGACTCTAGGTTGATAGAGTAATGTAATCTGTAAGACAAATGATATGATAACGAGTCATCGATGGAGTAGTTTGGAATCTAGGTCAATGCTACATTAATAATGTTTTAAAGTATCGCCTTTTGCCCTTGAGTTTGATCTTAAAGTTGGAATCATGGACTCATGGTAACACTCTAGAGAGCCAAAGTAGAGTTTTTGTCTTTTGTCTAGCAATTTGAATCTGGATTGTTTTTAAAAGTTAACCTGAGAAGTGCTAATTTGCAAGCGAATGAGAACATGAGGAAAGCTCCTCAAGAAGAGGTAAGTCTCATGGCTTAAGCACTCTTCATAGATCAATCTTATGGAGTACCTAGCTATAAAACCGAAACAGAGTACAAAGGACATGGGTCTTTTTTGTCGAAGATCCGGAGTCTTCTTTCGACAATGCAGCGTCAAGATGTAATCGATAGGTATTTGAAAAGAACGGATTCTGTTTAACAAACAACTCTTCAGGTGAATAAGAATACAAAATCTCTTGCTTTTGGCACTCTATATCAACAATTTAACACTCATTATTTGACACCTTACATATTCTCGTATTCAAGATTAAATAGACTAATAATTGACTATTAGCACAGTTGATCTTTTTTTTTTTGAATGAATGTAAAATTAATTCACCAAAAAAACTTGTGTTACAACATGTGTGTCTTCTCTGAAAGTGTTTTTAGAACTATAGACTCAAGAAAGAAATTAATTTCGAGTATCAAACCAAAACATGAGGATATCCTCATATTTTTATCACCGGAGTTGCGAAGAATACTTATAGCCTATTCCGAATGGTTTTGTCAATGAGTTTGCTGAGTTTCTGATACGGTCTGGGTTCTTCACCGTGTCGGCGGTTGTTGCTTGAAGAGTGTAACGCAGGAGTAGCTGTGAGCGATGATCCAGTGTTGCACTTGTAGCTAGCTGACCAAGTTGATTCCAATCCGTGGTGTGTTTATTTTGCAGAATGCCTTTCATGAGCTTTCCCCAAACTTGTTTAGAGTAACGACGATGGAAGAAGAGGTGGTTCGTTGTCTCCATCGGAGCTTGACATAGCACACATGCAGTGTTCGGCGTTTGATTCCACTTCATCATACGGTCACCCGTGGCTAGACGATTATGCATAGCGAGCCATGTGATGAAAGCATATTTCGGTGTAGCTTGCGGAAACCAGACATCATTAGCCCAATCACATTTTGGTCGCTCTTCTCTAATGAGCATCCATGTCTCACGGGTTGAAAAACTCTTCTTAAAGCATGTTCTCCATTTCCACAGATGGACGTCTTCCTCATCAATTTTCCTAGCCTCTCTGGTTGCGCTTATCCCCGAGATCAATGTAACCTCTGTTCCCAAGAACATCAAACAGAACTCCCTGTGTAGACCAATTGTCATGCCAAAATGATGTGTTTTTGCCATTCTTTACCAGCTTTTGGTGAAAACCTTTTGCCATTTCTCGCAGCTTCAGGAGATTCCTCCACATCCACGAGCCTTGGTTAGTCCCTCCTCTCATTGCCCAGAAAGATTTGTTGCGGATTAGATACGTTTGCACCCATTGCGCCCAGAGCGACGTCTTTGCATCAAGTAGACGCCATATTAAATTGAGACCACATACCTTATTTGTTTCTTTAAGAGGTCTGAGGCCGAGGCCTCCTTCGCCCTTAGGAAGACAAACATCACGCCATGATATCTTTGCTTTATGTGTCTTTAAATCAGGCCCACTCTAGAGAAAAGCTGAGCAAAGACTCTCTATCACCTTCATACAAGCTCCAGGTAATCTAAAAGCAGAAGACCAAAAATTTGTGATACTCATTAGGACAGAGCGAATCAGTTGCAGTAAGACAAGAATCTGCTTATCCAAGTGCTAATTCTGGCTCTGAATTTCTCGATCAGAGGTAGGCAATCATGTGAAAACGTAATTTTATTAGCACAGTTGGTCAATCAGTTTTAAAATAGCAAATTTCACCTTTAATTTCATTTGGAAAGAAAAAGATTTGTACAAGAACACTCTAGTTCAAGAGCATTAACCAACTGAATCATTTCAATGTCCAATTCAAAAGCAATATTTCTGGCAATGCTGAAGCTTCAATCAGTCTTTGGCATTAAGCTTCTCCAGGAGGATCTTGTTTAGTAAACCTGGGTTTGCCTTGCCTTTTGACATTTTCATAACCTGAACAAAGCATATACGAGTTTGAACTGATTCACAAGGTACAAGTTTTCAAAAATTGTGAATCGTATCTGCCATACCTGGCCAGCAAAATAGCCTTGAAGCTTGGTTTTTCCACTGCGGTACTGCTCAAGCTGCTTTGGGTTCTCAGAGACCACTTGAATAACCATTTTCTCGATCTCCACAGGATCGGTGATCTACAGCGTGTGTCACACAGAAGCAAAAGTCATTTCTTCAATTAGAAATGGCCTGTTGGGAAGTGAAAGATGTAATTCTCTGGAGATAACATTGACTTGCCTGAACCAAGTCTTTTGCTTTTATCATTCCTTTGACGGTTCCACCTTTGGCCAATAGCTCAAACAGTATCTGCAAAAATTGAATAAGTTGCATTGATCCAAACGAAAGATGATTCATTGTTAAATGGAAGTGAACTGACCTCTTTTCCAATCTTTCCGCTAATGGTTCCATCTTTGATTGCAGCTATCAGTTCAGCCAACTCGTGCGGAGTGAGTTTAATATCATTGATAGAAAGTTTCTCATTTTTCAAGTAAGCAGCAATATCACTCATTATCCAATTTGCTGCCAACTTCACTTCAGCGCCCTTACCAATGACTGCATCGAAATATTCTGCAACCTACGCCATTCATTCCAACAACAGTTTACTCGTCTTGCTGTTATACATAAAATTGATATTCTCACCAAATTGATCAGAAAGTTTACTCTTTTGCTCTCAGCATTGTCTTCTTGTGAAGATAACGTCATCATATAAACTAAAATACTATCAACATCAAGCCACTAGGACTTACACTGACGTCATTCGCGAGAAAAAGCACATCTTGCATGCCTAGACCCATCGCCTCATATCTCCTGCGCTTTGCTTCAGGAAGTTCCGGTAAAGAAGCACGAATGCTATCAACATATTCTTTGGTGAGGATAACTTCTGGAAGATCTGGTTCTGGAAAGTACCGGTAATCAGCAAGCCCTTCTTTTTTCCTCATTGTTACTGTTTTCTGAACATCTACTCAAGTTAGTGCTGGTGGATATAAATATTGCAACCTAATGAAAGATTTTTAGCTTAGAACCTGAGCGCCTTCTTCCCAAAGCCGAGTCTCCGTTACAATCTGATCAGCTTTGCCCTGATTATAGAGAAGTGCTTGTCTTGATATCTCATAGTCAATTGCCCTGCTAATGGCGGAAAAGGCGTTCAAATTCTTTATCTCCACCTGTAAGTCGAATCAGCAACGAGATAATATGAAACTGCAATGAGTGGATCATCCCTTCACTGGTTAAACTCAGAATCTACAAATAACAACAAAAGATACAGAGAAAGAAACTTCTCAACCTTGGTGCCAAACTCAGCTTGCCAAATAGGACGGATTGAGATATTGACATCGCAGCGAAGAGAGCCTTCCTGCATATTCCCATTGCTGACTCCCAAATACCTCGCAATCCGTTGCATTTCACAAGCATATTCAGCAGCTTCTATACCACTTCTCATATCAGGTTCAGAAACAATCTCAAGTAAAGGAACACCTGCTCTATTCAAATCTACCTGCACCATAAGAGTAACCAACATACACATAAGAAACAGAAACATCTTGCACCTGAAACCAAAAACCAAACTGAAAACTACATAAATTCCATGCCTGAGAGTAATCTCCAGTGTCTGAATGAAGTAACTTGCCAGCATCTTCTTCCATATGAACCCTAGTGATACCAAATCTCCTATGTCCACCACCAAACTCAAGTGGAATATCCAAATCCACATAGCCACCAGAAGCAATTGGGATATCAAACTGAGAAATCTGATAACCTTTAGGAAGATCTGGATAAAAATACTGCTTCCTATCGAATTTAGACTTAAGAGACAAATCACAATTCAAAGCTAAACCCAATCTAACACCAAATTCAACAACTTTTGAATTCAAAACAGGCAAAGCACCAGGCAAACCTATACAGACAGGACAAATACTTGTGTTTGGATACGATCCGTAATTGTTAGAGCAACTACAAAAGGCTTTTGTCAATGTAGAGAGCTGGACATGAGTCTCTATACCAATCACTGCTTCGTAATCCCTCAGAATCTCATCAAGTTTGTTGCTTTTGTGGTTTTTTGGTGCGACCCTTGTTGGAGAAGACTGTTTAGCTTCATGGGTCGTCGTTGTTTGGCTCCCACAAGACCTCACGGAGAAGTTGTTACTTCTTCTCCTTCTTAACAAGCTAGTTCCAAGAAGTGAGAACTGGTTTGGCTGAATTGTTCTCAACAATGTGGTAGACATGTTGTTAAGGATGTTTTATAGAATCAGAAATGAAGAAATTGAGTTCATGAGGAGCTTAAGCAGACAGAACCTGCTCGCTTCTCAGCGGAGTCGTATCGGAGAAGAGGCGTTGAGTTATCTCATCATCTTCTGCGCAGAGGTGTAATTCGAATTGGGCTTAATTGAGTTATTGGGCCTTTTATGTCTTTTTTAAGCCCAATTAAAAATGGAATGCTCTGTTTAGCTGTTTGAGTTTTTAGGTTTTAAACCTTAGGGTTAAACTATATTTCTGTTTGGAAATCTTTCGCTTCTAATCCGTTTAGCTTCTGCCTCTGTAGATGTATGATTTATGAAGAACTTTCTTTCGAAAACCTCTCTCTGATTTAGCTTCTCTTTGTTTCTGATGCAGAGTAAGGTTTGGGCTTTTTACTTGTTAATCAAGCTACTGTTTTATTTACATTATCATTAGTTTTCCTTTTTATTTGTATAATACATAAGTGTAATACATAACGTTGCAAAGAGATCCCAAATTATCTAGCCAATAAGATAGCTTTTTTTTTAAATCCAATTTTTCTATTTTTGTTTTAAAAATCTCACCTAATTATCCAATATTATCTCTTAAATCTCACCAAATAACAAACTAGTATTTCCTTTTCAAAAATGAAAATTCTAACAATTCCACCAAAAGTATCCTAAAAATTTACGTAACTTTCTCAAAATCCAAAATTTCCTAAATTCCACCAAATCTTCCCAAATCTTTAATTCAATACACCCCCTAAGTTTAGGAAGATTATGTCGATCTCTTTGCTTCGTTATAAATAAGTTGTCTCTAGAGCTTTGGTAAGCCAAAGCCAGTCGATCGTCCTCTAAGCCAAGAACCGGTCTTGTCACCAGCTTCTTCTAGAGATCTTGTGTCACAAGTTTAACAAATGTGTCAAACAAAGCTTAGAGAGACTAGAATAGAAATTGCCAAATATTCTATAAAGAGAGCTGCTCTAAGGATTCAGCGTGAAAAGCGTCGAATGGATGATCCAGATGAAGATATTAATGCTAAGACTAATTTGGCTTTAAAGCATGTTAAAGACATGGTTCTTGACTGGGGATGATCGTCCTCTTACTGGTTGCTCCTTGTCACGAGATGGAAAAATACTCGCAACATGTTCTCTTAGTGGGGTTACTAAATTGTGGGAGATGCCTCAAGTTACAAACAAGATTGATGTCTTGAAAGATCACAAAGAACATGCAACTGATGTAGTGTTCTCGCCTGTGGATTATGATTGTCTAGCAACTGCTTCTACTGATCGAACTGCGAAGTTGTGGAATATTGATGGAACACTCTTACAAACTTTTAAAGGTCATTTGGATCGGCTTGCACGCATTGCATTCCATCCATCGGGGAAATACCTAGGGACAACGAGTTTTGACAAAACATGGAGATTGTGGGATATAAATACAGGAATTGAGATTCTTTCGCAAGGAGGTCATAGTCGTAGTGTCTACGGAATTGCATTTCAACAAGATGGAGCATTAGTAGCTTCTTCGGGTTTTGATTCACTTGCACGAGTTTGGGATCTTCGTACTGGTAAGAGTATTCTTGTCTTCCAAGGACATATCAAACCGGTTCTCTCAGTGGATTTTTCTCCTAATGGCTACCATTTGGCATCTGGTGGTGTAGATAATCAATGCCGTATTTGGGATCTACGAATGAGAAAGTCGTTATACATTATACCAGCTCATGTGAACCTTGTTTCTCAAGTAAAGTATGAACCACAAGAAGGGTATTTCTTGGCTACTGCCTCATACGACATGAAAGTTAATATATGGTCAGGTAGAGATTTCTCGCTTGTTAAAAGCTTAGTAGGACATGAGTCCAAAGTCTCATCTCTAGATATCGCTCTAGATAGCTCGTGTATCGCAAGTGTTTCGCATGACCGCACCATCAAGCTTTGGACAAGCAGTGGGAATGATGAAGACAAAGGGAGAGAAACAATGGACATAGAGCTCTAGTTTCTTTTTTTATATTTGTGCGAGAAAAGTTAGTATACGGTTAAGCTTAAACTTCAGGTTTTTGTTTGTATTCCCTTTATTATATGAAGTTGATTGTTGCTCAAATAATCAAATTTGTTTTTCTACTAATCTTATGTAAACTTGCAAACTTTGCCAAGTAAAGGTAGGAAAAAATCAAAAGTAAATTAAAAAAAAAAAATCAAAGCGAAGTGTTTAAACCATAATCAAATCCAAATTTATTAATAAGCTAATTTATTTTTGTATTTTTCAATTTTAAGAAATCAAGATCAAAATTTAGTGTAATAAAACCCAGCATAACTAATTAAAATAGTAATTCTTGATTTGATTGTATTTCTATTTATATAATAAAAAGCTTTAAGCATATAACATCAATAGAATACTACTTGAATAAAAAAAAAATTCTATATATATATATATATATTTATTTATGGTATTGCTGCCAAAAAAAAAAAATATATATATGTTATTTCAAAAATAATTTAGATTGGAATCCAAAGCATAAACCAAATGAATCCAATCGAGTCAATGACTTCCTTTAGAGAGAAGATTTAGAACTATACCCTTTAATCCCAGATGATACTCACCAAAAATTAGGATATTCGAACCTCAATGTATTGCACATTCTAACATCATCATTATGTTTTCGAAACCAAAAGCTATTTTTGAGAGTATGAAAATTTGTGAAGACATACAACTTTAAGATTTTTTTTTTTTAATATAGATAATTATAAAATCTAATTCGTATTTTTTACACCTATTTTGAAAAATTATGTAGTTAAGAGACATTGCCATATCCGTCACAAATTGGTCGTAATCATCTTCAACATGTACAATGTACCTAGCCTTATTTGCTCTGAGCTGCAAAACTGAGTCAATAATTTCATAATAAATGGTATCTCCTATGTCAATTGCTTATATTTACCAAACTATCTAACCTCTTCAACAACTTGTCTCCTAATTCGCGCGTACAGCTGATCGAATAATTTTCTTGAGCATCCCTTCATTGTTCAAAATCTGTTCAGCATACTTGGTTTGAGATAGAAACAGACGTGAAAGATTAGTTTTTATCTTAAATTTGATTATCTTTGTAGGGTATTAGATCAACATAGGTATGAGGAGGATGTCGTCTATTGTACATAAAACACGAAAAAACCAAAGCAGCTTCGAACTTGAAAAACAAACAAACAAAAGCAAGTCGTCAAATACAAATTAACCAAAAACACACGAATCTTATAGAATATGCTGCATTATTACCTTAAGCGCAGGGATGTGACAACTTGGTTCAATGGAGGATCATATGAATCAAGGAAATTCTTGATAGCAACTGTACAAGCGAGATGTTGGTTGGGGTCATCTGATCGGATATGATGGAACAACGCTTGTAGCTACAATAATAATAAAAAAAAAATTAGATCTCTCCTTGATTTCAAGATAAAACAACATAGTGTTATGCCTCGCTTAACTATTTTTGAGGGTTTGAAAATTTGTCCAGACAAACACCTTTTAAATTTTTTTTTGTAGATAATTATAAAATCCAATTCTTATTTTTCACAGCTATTTTAAAAGATTTATAAAGATTTTAAAATTTTTTTATATAAATGATATTTTTGATAGAAACTTTTTTTTTAATAGATGTTATAAAAAAGCATTTCTCAAAAATTCCAAAAATAACTCAACTTCAAATTTTCATAAAATCAAAATAAACCATGATTGGTAACATTTTAAACTTAAGTATATAGTCAAACCTCTATAAATTAATAATGTTGAGACTATAATATTTTATTATTTTTATTAATTTATCGAGTATTAATTTATGGAGGTTCTACTGTATAACCTGACTGAAACATTTTCACTAACCACATCAAGTATAATTGTGCAGTCCATGCTTCTAAACAAATCTCGTACATGCTAAGAATGACTTAACCGGAACATATGGTCCTTCGGTATCCCGTAGTTGCTCGTTTAAAAGCCATCGAATATTATTTTCACGACAATAAAAAATAGGTAATTCTTTAACCACGAGCGGTAATAAACCTTCTAAAAGGATCCAAGACACATATGTGATGACTTTGACTGTGATTGATTGAGATGTAGATGAACTTAATTATTTAGCACAAAGAATTAAAAATATGTACAAACAATTAATTGATGTAGTATAACGTCAATTAATTAATTGTAACAATTAATAATGGAGTCTACTAGTCAACAAATAAACATTTAAATTGATGTAGATGAACCTAGGGATGAGAGCCGCGCAACGCGCGGGTAAGTTTTGGTCTTTGTATTGTTCTTTGATTTTTTGTTTAATTTTATAGGTGTATTGGTGCTTGTAATTGGTATTTGTTAAACTATATTTATATGTCACAATGTAGTCCTGTCAAAGCTTCTTGTTTTATTATGAAACTATCTAAATATGCTTTACTTTTGTTTAAATCTGTATGTTAAAATTTTAACGAAATTGTACCTGTTTAATAAAAAAGTTAAGGCATTTGTTTCTCAATTTTATTATTATAAATTTGTATTCCTAAACCCCAGTTTGGTGGTGAATATTAAACTTTAATATTCTCCACATTCCTTCCCATGTTTGTAGATAACGATACCGTTCTAATTTAACTCATTTCTTGGTTTATCCTCGACACCATTTCCAGATCCTTGACCATTCACACCATTTCCTTTTTTGATTACAGAAGTTGCTCTATCCATTCCTTTTGAAATGTATTTGAAGAGGTTCTTGATTGTGCTTGATTTGTTACACCATTCTATGTTGATATGAGCTTTGTACTTGGTCTGAATATGTAGATTGTGAGGAACCACAAATCGATTTTGAAGTACGCATAACACTTTAGTAGTGCAAAGGAAATCTGCATCCTGTGTCTTTTGAAAAGAGAAGTTGAACATTAGACTTTAATTAGAGTAGTTAATTGTTGTAGCAAACTTTTTGAAATATTTGGGATACCTATTCATCTGCTTTATATATAAATTTGTTATGCTGATTGTTGTACACCAATTCTTTTTTTAGTATTCCAGCCGATCTATCTGGTAGTGCAAAAGCTTCTCCGATTTTCATTCCCATCCTGCATTCATTAAGTATTTTAGAAGGAGTATTAGAATCTGTATTTATATCAATGAGTTAGTAGATGACGTATTGATAGCAATCTAACATTTCCTTAAACTCCTGGATTGGGTTAATGTTGGTGTCAAAAAAGAACCTTGATGTCATTAATGCCTAGTAGCATATCTTTTTAAAAAAATATTAGCTTTTATGATTATTTTTTTTTCTAAATTTAATCAATTGTTAATTGTCTAATTAGAAAAGGTTATATTTTAGTTTTTTATGTGGTAAACCTGAAATTTTAAAATAAAATTTTTTTATTTTCTTAAAATATTTTTTTGTCAATATTGACTTATATCTACCTTGATATTGACATAGATGGATATAAGAAAATATTGACAAAAAACAACTTTTATAAAAATCGAAATTTATTGTTGACCAGACATTGATAAAGATTACCATTGTGAATACTACATGGTAGTATGTGAAGTGGCATTGGTATCCTTTTTTTTTAATTGTGAACAAACAATTAAGTCTACAAAGTTTTTCTTAAACAATTACGAAGATGTAGAATCAAACTTTCATGCTAAATTTTTTGACAACAAAAAAAAAAAAAAAACTCTCATGCTCAATAAGATGCAGATAATACAATGCCACTTCACATAGAAAAAATTTGTAAATTCTTCTTAAATAAATAATAATCGATATTTGGCAGATTAGAGCATTTGTTTAAAATCTTTAACACAAAAAAAAAAGAAAATATTTTTTGTAAAATTCGATGTAAATCTTGCAGCATACAAACTCAAAAACCAATACACACTTTGTACTATTTTAGAAATTGCAAATTCTAAATTTACCTCATTTGATCCATATGGACAAAAAAAAGTCTTCATGAGTTGTTTTTCGGAATCATAGATATCCTCATCATAACAAATTTTCCACATATGCAAGATTTCGGTAGGTCTTTTTCTCTTTACCATTTTTGCAATAAAATTTACTCCAAATCGAGTAACAAACAATTTAGAGAGATGCACGAAAAACTAAAATCGAACATATATCTACTATAGATTCCTCTCAATGATATGAATGGCAAAAAAGATGGAGCTCACGAATCACGATCAATAGATTCCTCTGAGTGATATGAAGAATTGAACCCTTAAATCGCCAGTTATATATTTTCTTAAATTCTGTTGAACCAAACGATGTTATTTAGTATGTTTGATAAAAAACCATGACCAATACGATGTTGTTTGGTTTGTTGAATAAAAAAGTTTTAGACCAACGTCTTTCGATAATTGTTCTAATTAGCATTTAGTCAACAACTCAACACATATTAACATATTGACTTAATTACGGCATTTAGGTCAATACAATTTTGCTTGATTTTATTAGTTCATATAGGTACCAGCTTCTATATTGTAGTTGTAGATAATTATAAACTCCAATTCTTAATTTTCAAACTTATTTTAAAACATTTATAAAGATTTTAATGTTTTTTCTATAAAAATGATATTTTTGATAGAAACATTTTTTAAAATAGGTATTATAAAACAGTATTTCTCAGAAGTTCCAAAAATAACTCAACTTCAAATTTTCATAAAATCAAAATAAACCATGATTGGTAACATTTTGAACTTAAGTATAGGTCCACAATTAATTCATGTTAATAATCCAGCCTAATATTATTTACCCAAATTGAAGAGTCCGTTAACGTCGCGTTAAACGGCAAAAGTCAAAACAATCCATTTGAAGCGTCCTCTTTTGACTCTTCGTTATCTTTCCGTTTTGTCTGTTAGAAGCGGTTTTCGTAGCTATGGCTTCTTCGTCTCCGGAGACCAGAATCACCGACGAACACCTCGCCCTTGAGCTTACCGTTCGCGATCTAGAATCTCCGGCGTTAGAAGACGCCTCCTCCGCCCCTGAATCATCTTCCGACGAAATCATCCCTCTCCTGAATCAAAACCAAAGACCTAGAATCAACATCTTCTCCGCTTCCTACACTCGACACAAACCAAGAGTAAGAACAACTCCTCTGGTTTCAATGGCTATGATTCATGAACATTTCAGCTGAATTTCGATAATTCGTGAGTATGATTCAATTCGAAATTGTTTGCGACTGGAATAGTGATTGTGTTAATCGGTTTAGGTAATGGCTTTAATCGCTGCTAATTGTCTATAGTATGTTAATAATCGAGTGAAATTCGATAATTCGCGAGTATGATGCGATTGCTAGGGGCTTCAATTTCTGCTAATTATGTTGCTAGATTTGTAGAATTAGGTTATTGATAGGAACTGAGATCAGATTTTAGTATGAATGATTTGGATTTGATTTTGAATTGTGATGTATGTAATGTGTGTAGGAGCAAGTGATTAAAGTAACAGAAACTGAGATATCACCTGTAACTCAGTTTTCTTCATGGATTTGGAGTGGTTCTCGTTACTCTGGCTTACTGTGTATGGTGTTGTCATCGACACTGTATCTCATCATGGAGTTAGTTTCAGATACTTTTTCTGGTCAGTACTTCATTAGCTCTCCTATGGTATCTTGTGATTTTGTCCTTGTGCTTAAAAGATGATAAGTAGCTTTATGGGGATACTAGAAATGTTGAAATTATTTGTGCTTTGTCCTTTATTCACATGGTGGGAGAATCTATGTTGGATTTTTAGTTTCTGAAACAGTGGACTTATTTAAGAACTTGTCTTTTCTAGTTGTCATGGAATCTCTCTATAGATTAGTGCAAGTGCTAACCTTAATCCACGTCTTCCTTCAGCATTGTAGTCTTGCCTTGAGCTGGCATGTCTATTATCTAGTGTATTGATATATTTTTTTTCCTTCTAATTTGCGATGTTTATGACAGTTCAGCCGATTCCTTTGTTTGAGACCGCGTTCATGAGATGCACAATTATCTTGATACTGTCATACCTTTGGTTGAAAAGAATTGGACAACCAATATTTGGACCTGCGCATGCCAGGAAGCTTTTGGTTTCAAGAGCCCTTGTGGGTTACCTTTCATTGTTTAGTTTCATCTTTAGGTATTTACTTCTCACACTCTGCTCCATGTGTACGGATAACCTACTTTCAGTAGCTTCTTAGGAAGCAATTAATTTGTTAAATTTATTGAAAACCAATATATCAATGAACTGAAATTGTTATTAGAAACAGTGTCCATTCCCCACAAATCAATTTGTCATTGGTTGCAAAATAAGACTTCTAACACTGTATTTCACTGTTATTGACATTGTGAACCACAGCATTCAAATGTTACCGTTGTCCCAAGCTATTGTACTAAGCTTCTTGAATCCAATTATGGCTTCCATTGCAGCACGTGTTGTTATGCATGAGAAGTTGAAAATAACTGATATCGGAGGTACAGAACTTTTTCCCCTAGCTTGAACTCTCTGATATGCATTGTGAACTGACAACAAAGCAAGTCCATATATGATTATTTGTTTTTTGCGCTTTGGTCCAGGTCTTGCTTGCAGTTTCTTTGGCGTGCTTTTTATTTTTGGCCCAACACTTACTGTCCAAGGTACAGAAGTGAGTTAACAAAATAGTTCTCTATTTATTCTCTTAATAAAACTTCTCCTGACTGTCCTTTATGCATGAGGAAACGAAGATGTCATGTTGATTCATTCATCTTTTCTTGGCAGTTGGATCAGAAGGAACGAATGAAAATCTTAAAGGAAACCATCATATTTATGCATTCTGGTTGGGTTTATTTTCATCAATCACTGGAGGAATCACCTATTGTCTCATAAAGGCAGCTGCTAAAGCATCGGAACAGCCAGTGTGAGATTTAAAATTCAGATGTGTCATCAACCCACATGTCTTACTTCTTTAGCGAAAATTCTGTTGTTACGAAGAAGAAAAAAATGATGTGCATTTTCACAGGATTACTGTCTTCTCGTTTGGTTTGGTAGCTTGCCCCGCTGCAGCAATTTGCATGTTTTCCTTCGAGGTATGCTTTGTGTATATTCATCTACACCAATGTAGAATGCAGTCACTGATCTGTTGTTTGATCATTACTCAGACTCATGATCCATAACCTTGAATTTTCTCATACAGAGCTTCGTGCTGCCAGCTTTTGACACGCTTATAACCATGATTGTGCTAGGGTTGCTGGCGTTCTGCGCAGAGGTGAGGCATTTAATGAAGTTCTGTTTCTGCACATTTGTGTAGGCAACTCGCATAGTTAGACCGCTGAGAATATTTTTCCATTCTTAAGGTACTTTTGGCACGTGGTCTTCAGCTTGAGAAAATCAGCAAAGCTGCAAACATATTGTACATCGAGGTAGACTTCCACTTCCATGGAAGACAGGTTAAGGGTATATAGGGGCCTCAGCCTGGTTTTCAGTTCAAAGAAATCAAGTTAATTTTATCGGTTTACTTCCTTTTTACGGTTTGGATATACAATAAAATCAGTCTATATTGTTTAGTAGGTTCATTTCTTTCATTGATTTTTTGGTTTGGGTTTGCTTCAGATAAAAGACGGGTTGAACAGGATTTGAGCATAGTGATGAAGCAGAAAGACTTTGTTTTAATTTGTGTCTTTGTCCTATTAGGTGGTGTTATCGCAGTTATGGATAGTCAGCACGGGAAAAGCAGGATCGCCAGGTTTGTTTAGCCGGCTTGTTGGGTGTTTGCTCATTCTCATATCGGTAAGCTATACAGTTTACATGGGACCTGCCAAAGATACCGAGTCACAAATACCGTAGAAGTGTAATTCCATTCTTTTTCATTGGATTTGATATTTTTGACTATGCTTCTTGTTTGATGCAATGCAAACCAAATTTCACATTTTGAGTATAAAATTTCATTGATCTTCGTTTGCCAAACCAAATATGACAGCACTTTGTTTGTTGTGTTGAATAGTTTTGGGCATAATGTAGTATAGTTTATGCTGCTAACTAAAAATATTAGCTACATAAACCATATTATATGTTTTGTAGTCTTTTTAGTTGTTGTTACTCAAAACACTTTCACTCCAAGAGAATCGAATTTGTTGTAATTTTGTATTCACGAAACATTGTAGATAAATTACAAGGTCATGTGGCTCAGATTCCATTTAGTTGTACCAATAAAAAAAAAGAATTAAAACTCACTTCTTACTTAGTGGTTTTCGATAAAATATGAAGATTGGAAGCATCTATTCCCTCTAAAAGAAAACATTTGTTGGAATCTTTTCAATGCAAAAACAGTCGGTGGCCGCAAAAAGGACCGACGGGCTGGAATAAAAAGTTTTTATGCTTCCCTAATATTATATTTTTTTATTATACATATTTATAAATAAGGCTGATGAAAGTTTAAAGAGAAACTGATTATGAAATTGTCTGCTCAAGTTTGCTTCGTCGTATGGCCGAAGTTGTTAGTCTATTTCACCCTACGCATTGTTCTTCACTCTTTATTTGTTTCTTACAATTCACGTGAAAGTTTAATGTTAAAATATGCTTTTCGTTTGTTAATAATGTTTGAAATGTATTACACGAGGGAAAATGGTCTATTCTTTCACAAACTATTGCCAACGTGAAGAAATTAATTAATTAAGAGTAGCTAACTAAAGTTACTAAACCTTACGACTACAATATAGAAGCTGGTACCTATATAAACTAATAAAATCAAGCAAAATTGTATTGACATAAATGCCGTATTAAGTCAATATGTTAATATGTGTTGAGTTGGTCTAAAACGTTTTTATTCAACAAACCAAACAACATCAAACACACTAAATAACACCGTTTAGCTCAACAGAATTTAAGAAAATATATAACCAGCGATTTAAGGGTTCAATTCTTCATGTCATCGAAAGGAATCTATTGACCGTGATTCGTGAGCTCCATCTTCGCTGTCAAAGATCTATAGTAGATATATGTTCGATTTTAGTTTTTCATGCATCTCTCTAAATTGTTTGTTACTCGATTTTGAATAAAATTTATTGCAAGAATGGTAAAGAGAAAAAAACCTACCGAAATCTTGCATATGTGGTAAATTTGTTGTGATGAGGATATCTATGATTCCAAAAAAAAAAACTCATGAAGACTTTTTATTGTCCACATGGATCAAATGAGGTAAATTTAGAATTTGAAATTTCTAAAATGGTACAAATTGTGTAATTGGTTTTTGAGTTTGTATGGTGCACGATATTAAATCAATTTTTTTTTTAAAAAAAAATTTTGTTCAAGATTTTAAACAAATGCTCTAATCTGCCAAAAATCGATTCTTATTTATTTAAGAAGAATTTACAAATTTTTTCTATGTGAAATGGCATTGTATTATCTGCATGTTATTGAGGATGAGAGTTTTTTTTTTTTGTCAAAAAGTTGAGCATAAGAGTTTGATTCTACTTCTTCGTAATTGTTTAAGAAAAACTTTGTAGACTTAATTGTTTGTTCACAAAAAAAAAAAAAGGATTTACAATATTCATAATCATGTTTTACTCAAACTACTCTCTATTTTAAATTACCAAAACAAGAAAACAAACGCAATCTCTTTCTCCCTGAGAGGTTTTGGGACAACATTAAATGCATTCTTTATTCTTGTTATGTTTTCTGGTAGATAAATTTATCGTATCGCTTATCACAATTAAGGAAGATAACACGTGCTCCCACACAAAAGACAGAAAAACCATATGCATGCCGAATGATATTTTTTTTTTTGGTAGGATGGAGTCCCCCTACAATTTATTGAAACATAACTAAAAGAAAATTACACACGAACATAACGTGGGCGCATGCACCCGATCGCATCGTCATAAACAATAGAGTCCACCACATCCGGTTTAGACTCAAGCATATGAAAACCTAAAGGAAGAGAAAACGCATAGTTAGCTAACCCGTCCGCGAGACGGTTAGCCTCCCTATACACGTGAGAAACGCGGACTATTCAGTCACGCGACAGAAAGCCATAGCACAAACGCACTAGGAATGACAAAGGATGAGAATCATTAATCCCTGTCTTGAGAAATCCCACCACAATCTCCGAGTCCACCTCCAACTCAACCCGTGTAATCCGCTTCTCCCAAGCTATATAGAGACCATAGTACACGCCCCATAACTCCGCCAACGGGGCTGAGCATACACCTATATTCAGAGCAAAACCACCACGCCAACTCCCATCTCCGTCTCGCAATACACCTCCCGCTGTCGCCAAGCTGGGGTTGCCACGGGAAGCGCCGTCCGTGTTCAACTTAATCCAGCTTTCCCCTGGCGGTAACCATCTAATCATTCTTTCCTCTCTCCCGGCCCGCCGTGACTGATCTTGCAACATCACATGTGCCTTGGTCACTTCTTTTGTCCGATCTTTGAGGAATTGAACTCTATCTCTACACTTCCAGTCTGTCCCAAACACATTCCCGCAGCCGAATGATATTTATGGTTGCGAATTTCAACTATTTAATTATGGCTCTTTTTACTATAAAGAGAGACTGAGATATTTAACCAAAATTATAGATATCGAAAAGCATGCTTTAAGACTGAAGAGTAGATTTTCATGCAATCTATGACATTAATTAACTCATATACATTAATTATGGCTCTTATAATGGTGTTTAGTTTTCAAAGCCAACCGTTGATAACACCACATTTAAAACATAAATTAGTTTTTGCAAATAAAATTGAACTAGTGCATTGAACATTTACACTCAAGACCATTTGGTCATCATCCACTTGTTTAATTAACTTTCATTCTGTTAAAATTCGATTATGATAAAAAGAAAATACGATTATGATAAAAAAAAAATTATTAGGATTTACTCCGAAAGCATCTGAAATGTATCGATGTGATTAGTAAAAGGATATGAACAAAAGAAGTATACGATAAATTTTTTCGTAAGTAAGAATTTTTTTTTATATAACGAAGAGTCTTAAGTGTGTAGTACATGTGATTAACCAATTAACCTAATTTCTAGACTAGTCATTTTATGCATGTGAATAACCAGATAATACGTTCAATTATTTCAGAATAATATAGAAATTATAATAAAATATTTTGAAGTAATATCACTTTAAAAAAATGTGGTAGATTTTGTGTAAAATAAAATTTAGAATTTACATTTATTAGATTAACTGAATTTACATTTTCAATTAATTCAATTCATTAGATTAAATGAATCTAAAATACTAAACATACTATATCATCATTTTAGGGCTCCGGAGATTTTACTTGGATCAACCAATTATGCTCCCGAGATCGACATATGGTATGCGGGTTGCATATTTGGTCAACTCTTAAATCAAGGAAGAAGAATCTTGCTCGGGGAGAACAAGCATGATCAGATCGAGAAAATTTACAAACTCTGCGGAACTCCTAGTGAAGAATCGTGGCTGGGTGTTTCTACATACTTCTACTTTGACTTGGTGTACAAGTTTTCGGTGTGACACCAAACCCTACTCATATGCTTGATAAAGTTATATATTAGTTAACTATATACTAATGGAAAAAAAACAAGATAAATAAGTTCATCTACATATGAATCAATCACATATGTGTCTTGAATCCTTTTAGGATGTTTATTACCGATTGTGGTTAAAGGATTGGCCTATTTTTCCATTGTCGTAAAAATAATATTTACTGGCTTTTAAACGAGCAACTACGATATACCGAAGGACCATATATTTCGGTTAAATCATTTTTAGCTTGTACGAGATTTGTTTAGAAACAGGGACTCCACAGTTACTCGAGTGGTTAGTGAAAATGTTTCAGTCAGGTTAATTCTTTTGATAATGATGTAGTTTATCGATGATTATGCGTTAATCTACCACCAATATACATTAGCAAATCCATGTTTTCACCACCGATGTGCAACAGTGGCGCACATAGGTTTAGACTGTTGTATCAGTTTTCAATACTTCAATAAATTACATTAACGTAAAAACTCTTACAAATTTACTGGCTCGATAAAATCCATTTTGACAAGCCATTTTTCAACTTCACGGTCGATGAGTACATCAGCAGCTTGATCTTTGCGAGAATCTGGCGGTTTGTTGAACTTTCGCACAATCTTGACTTTGATCTTCGGGTCAAGACTAGATGGAACAAAGGAGTTCAAATAGCCTACCACCGCAATCACATTTACTAGCCCGAGGTAATTTTCAAAAAACGAAGAAATACCTCGTCTGAGAAAAATCCAAAAGGAACTGTTCTGTTTTCAAGGTCCAACCAAATATCAACAAGTATATCGTTCTTCTCTACGAGACTAAAAACATCAACATTTCCTACAAACACAATTGTCGAAAGTTTTCTACCATCTTTAGTTCTTATCGACTTTAATACAATTTCATAATCGGATAAAAGACAAAATTTAACTATCTTCTTATGATCAAATATATTTTATTATTCGATTTTGTTTAAAAAACTACTTTTTTATTTTTTACAAAAATAAATGTATGTTAAAAAATAATAGTATTTTTACTTGCCGTAAAAAAAAAAGGTATTTCTACTCAGAGGAATAGAATGAGTAAATGTAAATAAAATCTGAAACTTAAAAGTATGTAAAATAGTAAATAAATAAGTCCAAATATTTACAATAAAGATGAAAACAAGTTGGAGAAGATTCTGATTTTGCATTTAAGATCTCTCATGCAACAACAAAATAATTTTTTTTTAAAAAAAGAGAAAAAACCTGAGAACTAATTGACTCCGTTTAGATGGACCCCACCTTCGAAAGATTTAATTGGTAGATAGACGAACGAATCAGGGGCAAATCCGTAAAATAACACAACAATTAATTCAAAAAAAAATAAGGAAAGAGAAAGAAACTCATCAACGCCACGCCAGAAGGAAGAAGAAGAGAGAGAAGAAGTTTCAGAGAAGCTTTTAAATTCGCAGAGTGACATTTTCTTTGCATATTCCCTTTTTTTTTATTTTTATTTTTTTCCTTTTTTCTTTTTTCTCACTACTTTATATCTCTCTACTTTAACTTTTTTTTTTTTTTTGGGTTCTCTTCATCGTCCTCTTCGTCTTCTTCCTCTGTGTTTGTTCATCAGAAAAGGAGATTTTGTTTTGTTCTCCAATGGCGGAGATTAGTCATCCTCCAATGGAACAGCTTCAAGACCTTGAATATTGCATCGACTCTAATCCTCCTTGGCGTACTCTTATCCTCTCTCTCTATTCGACGTTTCAACTATATAATATATAATATATGTTTGTTTTGTGCAATGGAATATAATATATGTTTGTTTATGTTACTAATGACCACATGATCCCATTAATTTATTCCTAATTAAGTTTTTTGTGGGCCTTTTCATGGAGTTTGATTTGCTTTTCTTTAAATTGCAAAATTAGCTATGGCTATAGCTTTTTTTTTGCTGATTTTTGTCTATTTTTGAGCATATATGGATATAATTGAGCCTCTTGGTGATGCCAATTTGAATGAATGAATTAACTAATTTGTTTGTTTGCAGCTGAAACGGTGTTACTAGCATTCCAAAACTACATTCTAATGCTTGGAACAAGTGCTTTTATACCCGCATTGCTCGTCCCTGCTATGGGTGGCTCTGATGTAAGCCTACAATATCTGTCTCACTCTTTTACTCAGTTGCATTGTCTTTGAGGGTTTCCAATGTTTGAATGTGTGTAACCTTTGTGTCGAAAAAGGGGGACAGGGCGCGGGTTATACAGACTTTACTCTTTGTAGCTGGTATCAAAACACTTCTTCAAGCTCTTTTTGGTACGAGGTTGCCTGCTGTTGTTGGAGGCTCTTTTGCTTATGTTGTCCCTATTGCTTACATTATAAATGATTCTTCTTTGCAAAAGATTTCCAATGACCATGAGGTAAAAAGACTAATGAGATGCTATGTGACAATATCGTTTTGTTTTTGTATGTGTATCAACAATGTAGTTATGTTCTTGCAGAGATTTATTCATACGATGCGAGCTATACAAGGGGCGTTGATCGTTGCATCGAGCATACAGATTATTCTTGGTTACAGCCAAGTATGGGGACTTTTCTCAAGGTATATCATACTTTCTTTTGCTTTGTTTTTGAAAGACACATTCATTGCCTTAATTATGGTTTCCAATTTCAGGTTTTTCAGTCCTCTAGGAATGGCACCGGTTGTTGGATTAGTAGGTCTCGGGATGTTTCAGCGAGGAGTTCCTCAGGTAACTCATACAAAACCCACTTCACACCACTGAATTTGCTTTAAACATCAACAAAACTATCTCTTTTAAACTTGATTCTCTTTCTTTCCAGCTTGGGAACTGCATTGAGATTGGACTACCGATGCTATTGCTTGTCATCGGACTAACCCAAGTAAGAGCTTTGTGTTGTTTAGACTTTCTTTGCTTGCTCTCCAAGTTGTCTCTCTCTTGCTTATGTTACTTTTTCTTCTTGGCAGTATCTAAAACATGTCAGACCATTTAAAGATGTCCCAATCTTTGAAAGATTTCCGATATTGATCTGTGTAGCAATTGTTTGGATCTACGCCGTAATTCTGACTGCAAGTGGAGCTTACAGAGGCAAACCATCACTCACACAGCATAGTTGTCGAACAGACAAAGCAAATCTTATATCCACAGCTCCATGGTATTGAACAGCTCAGTATCCTCGTGTATTGTAGTTAGTTACATTGTCTATATCTCATTGCGCTTATAATCTATCATCAGGGTCAAGTTTCCATACCCACTCCAATGGGGGCCTCCAACATTTTCAGTAGGCCATTCGTTTGCTATGATGTCTGCAGTTCTTGTATCCATGATCGAGGTAAAGAAGCAGCGTCGTTAGATTTATTCCAAGTAAACTTAACTTTGATTTTGTTAGTGGATGAAATGAAATGGTTAAATGGGTTGTGTAGTCAACTGGAGCTTACATGGCGGCTTCAAGATTAGCCATAGCTACGCCGCCTCCTGCTTATGTATTGAGTAGAGGCATTGGATGGCAGGTGCGATTCAATAGTTTAATGAAAGACATTCAAATAAATATCACACCTTCTTATGTACCTTATATCTGTTCTGCAATGTTTCTTCTTATAAATTCAGGGCATTGGTGTGTTGCTTGATGGTCTATTCGGAACAGGCACAGGTTCTACTGTTCTAGTGTAAGTAAAGTAACATCTTGGAAGCTACTGGTCAATAATTGCACACTCTGTAATAAAGGTGTCAAATGTGTTTGCAGGGAGAATGTTGGACTTCTTGGGTTAACAAGAGTTGGTAGCCGTCGTGTTGTTCAAGTATCTGCAGGCTTCATGATTCTATTCTCAATATTTGGTATATTATAACATAACTCAATACTTCTAGGCTTGACCATTTTGTTGTTTTATCACCTCCTGTGATTCTAAACGTTTAGTTGTTTGTTTTGATCAGGCAAATTCGGAGCTGTTTTTGCATCAATACCAGTCCCGATATACGCAGCATTGCACTGCATCCTTTTTGGCCTTGTTGGTAAGACAAACCATCACAAAAGATACATAGACAAAATATCGTCATATGAAAAACATTTCATTACATTCTGTGGTCTTTCTTGCAGCTGCGGTTGGTCTCTCATTTCTTCAGTTCACAAACATGAACTCAATGAGAAACTTAATGATCACCGGTCTTTCGCTTTTTCTCGGAATCTCCATACCGCAGTTCTTCGTTCAGTACTGGGACGCTAGACATTACGGGCTAGTACACACAAACGCAGGATGGTTCAACGCTTTCTTGAACACAATATTCATGTCACCAGCAACAGTTGGTCTAATCATTGCGGTATTCATGGACAACACAATGGAAGTAGAGAGATCAAAGAAAGACAGAGGCATGCCTTGGTGGGTCAAGTTTAGAACTTTCAGAGGTGATAATCGTAATGAAGAGTTCTACACTTTGCCTTTTAACCTCAACAGATTCTTCCCTCCTACGTAGTAACCTTAATTAATACACTTTTATTGATTTATGATTATTCTTTTTTGGTTAGTGGTCTCTAATTTATGACCCTCGTTGGAAGTAGTTTTTTACTTCAACAATTTCATCTCTTTTTTTTTTCTGTAGATTCAATAAAGATCACATTACATTAATAATTTTTAGTCTTTTTCAATAATCTGTTATTGTAAGAGCAAATCTTGATTATAAATGTTATTAATCTTAATCGTTACAGTCATTACAAGGTCTTCACTGTGTTCCAACATCTGTCTTAATTATTACAGACATTAACAGTTTTGCTATATAATCATTGGTTCAAAACATATCTCTAAACTTGGTAGATATATTAAATTTAAAAATTTAAAAATCGTGATTATAAGAACTGAAATTGAACAAATTTGACTTAGTGATTTGGGAAACCTCAGGAAGCCAGCGTTTTTCTCGTCAAAGAATAAACTCAGACGGTAATTCCATAGTTTAGCAATAATCATCATCGGTAATCATCCCAATAATCAAGTCAAAATTAGGTTTAAATAAAACAATTTTTAGACAAAAAAAAAGTAATGTAATCGCCAAAATGGCTCCGTAGATCGTATAAAATCAAGATCCACAGGTTCCTATCAGTAAGCGAAACACGTACATTTGTTTATGTCCAATGTAGCATCGAGGATCATTGCCCTTAAGCTACCGTCGACGTGGCATCGGACAATTTTCATAAAAAAAAAAAAAAAAACCCTCAGCGAACCCTTGTCAAATCAACCACACAACGGACACAGAACGGTGGGAAGTACGGTAAAGACCCGGCCGAGGAGTCAGTACCCGACCGTAAACGGATCCGGGTATGGATCTGGATACGAGTCGGGTCAGACTGATCGGGGGATGGGAAACTTCACCGGATGCATCGTCGTTCAGTCCGTTGTTGTGTAAAGTGTCATACGGCACTTCCTATCTATGGGATTGCTTCTTCATCGGGAATTAAAAATCAAAATCAAAATTTGTAACCAAAAAAAAGACACAATACGATTTTAAAGAAATTGAGAATCGGTAAACTAAGAGGATTTGTGTGAAAATTAGGTCGAATAAGATAGAAAAAGTGGGTGATGATATGTGAGAGAGAAGAGAATCTTAATTTATATAGATCGTATGAGGCGGCATAACTTAAACCCTAATCTCTTCAAGTAAACCCTAACCGTTTTGATTGGGTTAACATATGGCCCATTAGTGGCCCATATGTATGTGGGCTGAATAAAAAAAAAATGATCGGGCTAGTATAAAAATCAAACCTAACGAGTTATTGGAGTTGACATTGATGTGTAAGAGGAAGTAACAAAATATAAAAAAAGGCTTCTATTGATATGAAGGAAAACAGTTAAAATCAACCTCAACTATATTTATACGGTCTTGTTCAATAATTTTGTTTCTATGCAGTTATCAATCCGAACCCACATAAATTTCAAATAACAACTTATATAACCGTTAACCAAAGAGATGGTGCCAAACCTCTTTTTGTTTTTTTTTTTGATAAATTTTTGCATTAATTTAAAAGTGGCAATCAGGCCAAAGTTTTACAAAAGCTCATTATATTTTGAAGAAACTTATTCTATAATTTTGTTGAGCCCAAATGAAGTAGAAGTCCATGATTGGAGTAGCCCACTATGTTGGGGAAGCCAAATTATATTTAAAAAGTAGGTGATCCTAATTAGTAATTATATATAAAAATTAATTGAAGTTAGATAAACAAATATTAAAATTAAAATATTTAATTTGTATTAATAAAAAAACTAGGGTTTTATGCAAAAAAAAAACCTCCAACTCACCAATTTTTGCAACTTAACTCTGTACTTCAAAAATGCAGAATAACCTTTACCTAAAAAAATTTTTAATTACAAAACACAAACAAAGACCAAAAAACACTTCCCTAACCCTAATATTTACGACTTTCTCTTTTTTTTTCTCAGCCTAATTCAAAAGCGTCGGAGAGAGACTTGAATTGAAATCGGGACACCGACAAAGGCTCGATTCCGCCGCAAATTGAGTTCCGCCGCTGATTCGAAGATAACAGCCGCAAACGCCGCCGATTAGAGAAGCAGCCATTGACGACGGTGCTCTTTTGTTCGAGGAGAACAGTAGCAGTCGCCGCCGATTTTGGAAGCAACCATTGACGACGATGCTCTTTCTCTGGGGAACCCGCTGCCAATTTCTCTGGTTCTTCTACTTCCCGGCATCTTCGTCTACTTCCTTATCTTCCCGTCATCTCCGGCGTTTCCCCTAAACCCTAATCTTTGGTTGCCACCGCCGCTTGAGTCTCTCTGTATCTGCTTTGCGACGTCCTCTTTCTCTAATCTTCTGTGCATTCGATTTGTCGGTGTAATCAGAGCTACTGGCCATCACTGTTAGCGTTCTTCCTCCATCGACGAAGTCTTCATTCTCAATTGACAATTGGTTAGTTTAATTTTCACTCATAGTGTTGAATTTTTGAAATTTTCACTCAGAATTTCTCCTAGTCAGTATGACCTTTTCTCTAAGCATCATTGAGTCAATCACTGAGTTATGTGGTTTGGTATTCTCTGTTGATATGACAGTTGCAATTTTCTCTCTGGCCCTTTTGTTTTTATGGTCTAACAAGCTTCTACTGCTTCTCGTTTCTTATATCTATTTCTATCCAACCTTGTAATTATTGTACTGAAAGCTGTTTCATACTCTTGTTACTGAACCCGGTCCACGACCTGTATATCTCATCTGTTTCTTTCCATTGTTTCATATTGAATCAAAAAGGCTATTTACTTTATGTCATACACGTTTACTCACAGTTTTTGAGGTTTGTTTGTTTCCTCCTAGGTTTTAGTATTTCTGTTATGTGACATTTAAGATTGTGTGTTGGATCTTTGACTTAGGGGACATTGGGTTGAAGCAACCTTTGTTGGACATCCTGTTCTTGAGGATGCTTCTGAGTTCAATCTTGTATGCGTTTTCTTCTTTTTCTTTTTGAATTACCTCAGTTTCTATGATACAATCGGATTCCTTATTGAAATGGTGCTCTTTTCTGCCACAGGTAAGGACGTGCAAGCCTCAGGAACTGAAACTTGAAGGCTTGAGTTTTAGCGAACACTCAATACCTTTTGGTAATGTGAAGTTTATCTAAGTGATTAACCTTTTTACAAATTGAATAGCTACTTTTGTTGATTTCCCATTGTTCTTTTGCTGCATTGCATAAATTTTCATAAAACAAGACTCAACTGTCATTTCTATTCATTAGTTTCTAACAGTTTTGTCCCATTTTAGAGAGTAAGTGACATATTTTTTCGATTAATTCATTAGTGTCCATCTTTTTTGTCCCAATTTAGAGAATAGGTTCTCTTAGAAAATCTGGATTAATTCATTAGTTAGTAACAGATTATCTGATTCTATTATTCTTTTATATGCTGCTTTAAGATTTTTAGGGTTTAAATTTGGACTGTGAATTGCAGTTTTGATTGGTTACTCATTTGTTGTTGCACTTACTTCCCATTAGTATCTAACGTGTTTTGGTTTATTAAAACTGACATGATTCTTGGATCTCTTAAAGCTGAGAGGAGGGTTGGTTCATCTATGTTTGCTTGTTGTAGGAAATATTAGTTGCTTTGTTGTTTGAGACTTCTAGGCTGGTGATCTTTACTAGTTAATTGTAAATTCTCTATTGGAGAAGCCTTGTCTGTTGTTATTATGTTTATTAATATGTCTTTGTCTGCACTACTTGTGTTTTTGCTTGCTTTGTTCATCTAAAGGGACCTCTAATCTGAATAAATTACTCTTGATTTCTTTTTTTCCTGTAGGAATTGAATGAATAAGGGCTGAGTTGCTAAATAGGATCCCGAATCTGAAACAGGTTTTAACACTTTATTCTCTTTTGGTATTAATTTGTTTTGCATCAGATTTGTTTTAAATTGTTTAGTAATAGGATTGTATTAGTCCTCTTATATGCTGATTTATTATTTTGATAATCTTCAGGAATGGCGTCTTCGAGTAATGTCTTCAAATATCCTCCTCGTCTATATGCAGAAGGAAAATCACCTTTGCAACATAGAAGCATGAACCACAATTGTTATCTGTCCAAGATTGGTCAAATCAGAGAAGGATTAGGTATTGATGTGTGGGATGGATTGGAGAAATCATCACTAGGTGTGTTTATCAAGCTAGCTGAACTAGAGTACACATGGGCTGCCAAGAAAGTACATCTATTCCTCACAAATCAGTTGAAAGTGGATAACTTTCATGAGATATGGTCTATGATTGATGGTAGACCAGTCCGGTTCTCCTTAAATGAGTTTGCTGCTATAACAGGACTGAATTGCGATCCATTTGACCCGTCGGAAAAGTTTGAAGCTGATCACCGTGAGCTATGGGGGGCAATGAAAGTACCAATCTCAGAAGGTCCAAAGTTCAATGAGTTGCGAACTGTGATGGATCTTAGCAAGGCATGTGACTTAAAGGAGAGGATGATGGTGGGTAGGTTGTGTTTATTATCAGTGGCAATACATGGAGTACACCACGGATCTAGATTTCCTTTGTCTAGTGCTATAAGAGTTCTTGATCCAGTGAGTTTTGAGAAATATCCGTGGGGACGAGTGGCTTTTGAATGTCTACTTAAATCGGTTAAGACAGTTGACTTTAACAAAGATGGTTATGTTATTAAAGGATGCGTTCACGCTTTGCTTATGTGGGTGTATGAGAGTTTCCCTGGATTAGGAGAGGGTTATGGGTTGAGAAGGCCTATCTTGACTGGTATCCACTTCTTGATTGGCAGTCAACTCGGAAGAATATCGACCTAACAGAATTCATTAAAAACGAGAAGAAGCTGCATGGGCAGGTTAGTTTTTGATCTTTTAAATGTTGTGTCTTTATGTATCAAAGCAGTAACTTCTTTATGTGTCTTTTTCATGTACTTTCTCTATAATGTGAAATTTAGAATATGATTTTATTGAAGTGTTATGACTGTTTTACACAAACTTAAGGTGCAGTCTTATTTTTTTTTTAAGTGTCATGGCAACACTAACCTATTAATTTAAGCTGCAGTTTTTATTTCATTGGTGGTGCTGTTTTATTTAACATTTTGTATGTTGTATATAGGTGCGTGTAAGACACATGATTCCTGTAACTGAAGAAAACATGTACCCTCAATGGAGTAATGCGGAGGAGGATAAGGATCCAGCACTAGACAACTTGATAAAAGACATCATCCATAATCGATTGGCTTTAGATGCTTGGAAAGGTGTGCTAGCTTTTGGTGTGTCTAAGAACAAACGCAAAGTAAAAGCTACTGTTGATGAAGAAGGTAGTATCACACGGAAGGGGAAAAAGATCAAAAAGGCTGAATTTTCTGGCGAAGAAAGAGTCAAAATTCAAAAAGAAGACGAGAAGATAGTCTCAGAAGATATACAAGTTATGTTTTCATGCCTATTCCTGATTAGTTGTGTTTTATAGTAATGTACTTATTGTGCTTCAACTTTTTTTTTTTAAAATCTGAATATCTTACTGATTGTAGGTTGATAAGGATGACAAGAAAGGCTTCTCTGATATTTTATTGATGATGGAAAAAATGAATGGGAGTATTGTAGACAAGGGTAAGAATCTGAGTAGTAGGATCGATGACTTGGAGAATACCTTTGACTCACGGATTGTAGCTATCAAGAGCAGATGAAAAGAATATGGAAGATTCATAATCTTTCAAACGTTTCATGACAAACATAATCTATCAAAATTTAACCAAAGTATTATATGAAAAAGATAAAGAATTCAACTGTAGACTTGCACCACAATAACTAGTCAATGACGAAAAAAGAAATTAAACTTGAAGATTACAAGTCTTACGATTATGACCAACTTGATTGCAATTGCCACAAGTGTATAATTTTCTTGGCTTTTTCTTTTCCATAGCAATCTCCAATGCTGACTTAATTCTCGAATTCTTTGGCCTTCCCGGTTGTTGTTTGGGTATGGGTGGTAAACAAACCGTTGTTGCTACATGTTCAGGAACAGGTATAGCAAACTTCCTTGGCATGATGGCATTAGCATAGGAATTGTAAAGATAGTTCTTGTGATAATACGGATGGCACATTGAAATTCGAGAGACTTTCCTGTTCTCAGCCGCCGCAATTGCGTGTGCACATGGCAATTTCTCCACATCAAACCTGCAACATGTACACTTTTTATCGACCAAATTTACAACGTGGAGAGATGTTGCACTTGTCACTTGTACATGTTGTGCATCTATATCTTGCACAGCAAGTAACTTCGCATAGTCAACGCGGCTCTGTAAAATGAATAACATTGTTAATAGTGAAACATATATACTTGTTTAACTGACATTGATTGAAAGTATGAGAATATACCTGCAGAATTTTCTCGACACCACGTGTCAAAGATGTAATCATTTTTAACGCATCACTCCGCCGATCTGAAAACCATTTAGTCATCATGGACCTTATTTCTTCTAACAACTGTGTAATAGGAAAACTCCTGGCGTGTGACATCACATTGTTCATTGATTCCGCAATATTGCTTGTAAGCAAGTTATACCTATCACCGGGGAAATGTACACGTGTCCAAAGTCGTACATCAGCCCTATCTAGATATGCATGTAGTTCAGGATTCGCCACTTCTATCTGATGGAATATGGTTTGAAAATCTACCTGTCTGAATGCATTCGCAGCCTTCTTAACCAATCCAAATGTTTATTTACCTTTAAAACAGACCAATATATTTTTGTACAGATGGTATGTACAAATTCCTCTACTCGCCTTCGGATAAATCACCTTGATTGCTTTCGCAATTGATTTGTGCCTATCTGAAATAATGGATAGGCCCTCACCATCTGGTATGACACAGCTCAGTTGCTTGAAAAACCATTCCCAAGATTCATCATTTTCTGTATCAACCACAGCAAAAGCAATCGGAAAAATCTGAAAATTACCATCTTGAGCTGTTGCTGTAAGAAGTGTCCCTTTGTATTTTCCCTGTAGAAAAGTACCATCAACAACCACCACTTTCCTCATGAATGGAAATCCAAGCATGCTTGCACCAAAGGCTAGAAACATGTACTTAAATCTTTTTTCTTCATCAACTTCAAGTCTCGTCAATGTCCCCGGATTAGCCCTTCTTAACATGTACAAGTAAGTAGGTAGTTGCTCATAACCACTCTCTGGACTTCCTCTTACCAATTCTCGCGCATACCTGAGCGTTCTATAAGCCTTCCAATAATCCATCTATTAAGAAAATATTACTGTTTCTGTTAAACATTAAAAACTTTTTGTTTTAAAACGCCAAAAATTATTAAAATTTGTATTGTACCTTGATCTGAAAACGTTTATTCAATGATTCAGCAACATGCATTGGCAATACTTTGGGGCCAATTCCACCAACAAAATCCTTGTATAATACTCTAAGAATATCATGAGTTGCTTGACGGGCACGTGCAGAACGCTCTGTTACTGAACATGATTGTTCAGAAATAAAAACACGAATATGAAACTTTGGGTAGTCTCTTTGTGTCGTAGCTCGTACCCTCCACGTACACCCTTTTATCCAGCACTTGACAATCAAAAGAAAAGGTGTCAATTTGTCTACGTAGAAATCGAATCTCTGTACTACGGTTAGTATCTTCAGTCGTGTTTCCAAGTGTTCTTTTGATTCGTAACACTGTCCAACAGCCAAATCCACAGAAGGCAATTGAAACTTTGCATAATAATCATCATCTTTTTGTTCTTCAATATAGATACCTGAACTCGTTTTCTTCAACGGCATTATTTGTTTTTCTTCTACAACTGGTGGAATCCCATACAAGCTATAATTCTCATCATCAGAATCTGTTCCGTCAGAGTCGTCACAGTAATCAAATCTCGTTTCTTCATCGTCATCGCCGTCATCACCAACAACTTCATTAATCAAATCCGTAACTTCCTTAACCAACTCGTTTGCAATTCTTGTTCGTTTTCTCTGCAAGGTACTATCAACGATGCCATCGGTGTTGGGTTGATTAGCTTCAATTGTAACTTTCTTCTTCACTTCAACACAAAGTCGAATTGTATCGCTCTTCAATTGCCCCAAAAAAGAGTGAAACTGTCTTGAATTAGTAATAATAACGGGTGGTGTATCATCCAGTAGATTCTGAGACAACATCTTCGAAATCTTGTAACTCAACACAACATCACAGCCTCTATTCTCGATTCTGTAATCCTCAATTACCATTCGAATGCATTGAGAGTAACTGGTTTCCCTATTAGCTTCCAGAACTCGACATCCTCTATTTGTATCAATGATGAACGACCATTTGTTATTCTCGAAAATCCATTTGCCACATACGAGAATCACCTGATCCATCTCCAAACCTTTCTTTTGAGACATCATGGTGAATTTCAAAAAACGTGGCTGTCAAAAAACGTGGCTGTCGTGGAGATAGAGAAACGAGATAGATAGAGAAACGGTTAGGATAGCCCAAAACCCTAGGAAAATAAGGTAAGTTAGATTATCTCGTCATTTATTATTTTTCAGTTATGGAAATTCAAAATAAAAAAGTCTGTCGTGTTTAAAAAGTCTGTCATGTAGTCCATCATGAAAAGTCTATCATCAAATATGTATAAAAAATCTGTCATAACTTGAATAAAAATTAAAATCTGTCATTGCATAAAACATATCTGTCATCACTATACGAAGTCATTCCAGCAATTTCTTTTTTCATCACTAAATCTGTCGTAATGTGACAGTTTTCTTTGAACTAATCCTAAATCTGTCGTAATGTAAATAAAATCTGTCATCACAAAAATATTTCATTTGCGATTGTAAGTCAATCTAGCAATTTTTTTTTTTTAATGACAAATCTGCTATCACTTGACAGTTTTTTTTGTTTTAAAAAAAAACTGTCATAACATAAAAAAAATCTGTTATCACTACTAAGTCATTTTAGTAATTAGAGGTAATTATTTTTTCAAAAACAAATCTGTCACTTGATGATAGATATTTTTATGAAAATTTAAAGTCTGAGGCCACTAGGAACATAAATCTGCCAGTAATTTTAATAAATCTGTCAAAGTGATGAAAGTCTGTGGTGTTAACTTAAGTCTGCCACAACCTGTTAAATTAAGGTTAAATTAAGTCTGTGAGAGATAAAAAATCTGTCACAAAAAATCTGTCGTTGATAAATAAGTCTGTCATTTAAAATAAATCTGTCATAACGAACCCAGCAGACTTTTCAAAAACCAAAAAAATCTTACGTTTTTCGAAAAATTTTAAGGGTAAATTTGACTTTTTTTTTTCCTAACAAAGAGAGCAAGGGTATTATCGTCATGAAAATAACCAGTCTAACCCCCATATTTTAAGAGACATTCTAGTAATTAAAGTCATTATTTTGGTCAAACTAGTAAGTTTCCCTAAATTCATAGATATAAATTTTATGAAAATCAAATCAAGTTAGAAAGATTTGCTCATACGAATATAGAAAATTTAAATAACACTTACCATGACAAACTTGTTTATTAATAGTATTGTTTTTCATGTTGAAGAAAGATGCAAAATTAAAGAAATTTGAAAAAGACATACAATCAACACGAATCATTTTTGTTTCTTGATAACACTTGATTTGGTACCTATGATCGGAGTTCCTAGTTTGGTATGGTAGGGATAACATGAATGTTCACCAAAAAAAATCACTGTCCCTGGACAAGATTATTTTTGAATGGATCGGAGGCATGGTTGTATCAATCTCTTTTCCCTTAACAAAAACATTTATAGTTAATCAAATATGGGAAAGATTCGGTACCAAACATCTAAAAAAACCACAAACATTAAAGATTGACCATTTCATCGGTGAGAATCATGAAAGACATCCTAGAGAATTCATGAGGTAGTAGTTTACAAAGGCTTAAGATGTTCACATAAAACCTTTCAATCTCGTTTTCTTAGAAAATTTTGGGAAAGCCAAGAAATTCCTTTCCACACTCCTCTTCTTTCCTCTTTTCTCATTTTTTTGGAGTGAAGAAGATGAAAGAGAGAAAGAAGTTACCGATCACAAGTAAGAGATATAACTTTTTCGACAATAGATTATGTTTTATAACAAAATTATTTTGTAAGAAGTTTTTAGAAATTTAATTTAAATATTTCACACGGTTTTTAATGAATGCATATCTTGTCATAAATATTTTTTTTCAAATTTGTATTTATTATGATTGTTTTGAAAGATATAAGCAAATGTTTTTTTGTTCTCAAGAAAAAGTTGTTCAGCTTTTGAAAATTTATAAATCTGATTGTACACGATTGGATAGTTTATTTAGAAGGAAGTAAAATTTAATGATTTACATATTATCTAAAAATATATTTGCTAAATTTGTATTTTCTTATATTGTTACTACTGAATATTCTAACCTTTCATGATAAGCTAATATAAGTATTCTTATCATCTTATGATCAATATTAGTACATGATATTTATTACAAATGTAAAGTTGCAATGGTATAATTATTCTAGACGTTAATTGAGTATATGTATAAGAAGTGTAGATTTAAACAGATATGCTCTATGATTTATATTATCATATTTTTATTTTGTTTTCAAAAATTGAAAATTACATATATTTTCTGTGATTATAAAGATTTCCAACAGTTTTGACTAAATTATAGTAATGAAATATATTGTTGGGGATAAAATGAAAATTTAGGCCTAAAACCTAAATCATAAATAACTATTTATTCATAATTAATTTTCTTTTAATTTCATTTTAAATCGGTCCATTTATACCTTAGTTTGAGCCTAAAATTATAAAGTTGTATATACAAAAATAGTCGCAAAGCCTTAAATTCTTTAACTTATCTTGTTTGGTGAATGTTGATTACTTGACAACCAAACTTACTTTCTCCATGTTCATATGATATGAGTTAACAATCAAATAGAACAATTTCATTAAGAGTCAACATAATAGCGTTATGTAGGTAACAAATGCATTTTTTAATATATTATTATTCTTACATATATAAATTGAATATTTCTCACACTTGCATATCATGTCTTTTTTCTAAAAAAAAAGTTACTCAGCTTTTGAAAATTTTAATAATTCAAAATTTTCAAGTTTAGAAAGATCTGCAGTTTCCGACTAGAGGCCAGTATATTTTTTTGGTCTATCTGCTTCCATACGTATTTACTCTGAATAACAACAACAACATTAACAAGAGCAGATGAATTATATGCATGTTTCACAGCCTTCTTTAGTTTATCAATGGTATCTTCCAACACGACAGATATCTGGTAAACTTCAATACCGTAGTCTATCCAAAGTTGGAGATAGCCATTAGGTGATCTAGTTTGACTTTTTATTTCTTGGAGACTGATAACAGATATTGGCCAAGCAAAACTAGATTCTGGCATATTGTCATTCGAGAGTGTTTCTTCATTTCTGGATCTAACATTGTGACCGTTTGCACAAAATGTTTGCTATGTTAGGCAGATTCTAAATCATGAATACACAACGAATTAGCTATGAAACAAAAATCTATTCTAGCAATAGCAATGAATAGAAACTGAAAACGGAAAACCAGAGTTAGCTACCGTATGAATAATTATTTATCCAAAGAACATACAAATGCTTTCCGATTATGGAGATTAGTCATAGTGATTCAAAAATCTCAAGCAAAACAATAAACAAACTTTTCGATTATGCAGATACAAAAACAATTACGCAGTAACTAAACAGTATCAAATTTACAGATCGAGTCAGATATTTCTATATAAATAAAACATGACAAAGATCGTTATGAAGAATTCGATACAAAGCCATGAAACAAAACAAAAATTGGAAACAATTGAGCAATGATCGGAGAAAACTAAGAGAAAACGAAACGGGGTAGATATCGACTAGTTAACTTCATGTAAACGAAACAGGACAAAAATCGCAAGCAAAGTTTCACGGATTCTAATACAAAGCCATGAATTGAAACGAAAACAGACAATAGAATCAATAGCGACAAATTACGTACCAAAAGCTCCGGGGTTGAAGTGCGAGAACAAGAATTGTATGAAGAACGCCAGAAAATATAAAGTTGAGCTACGATCGGAGAAAACGAAATAGTACAAATATCGAATTAGGTATCTCCATGTAAACAAAACGAGACAATTTCGCAAGAACATGTTCACAAAATCCGCTACAAGCCATGAATCGAAACAAAAACCAAGAAAACTGAGCCATTTAGTTTCAACAACGACAAATTACTCACTAGAAGCTCCAGGTTGAATAGTTGGAAGAAGATCGCCGAAAAATAGTAGAGCTGAGAAATGATGATTAAAACAAACAACATGATTGACTAGAATTGCATTAAGAAATCAATAAAAGAGCATAAGAGTTTAGAAATCTTTTCAGATCTATCTCTCCAAAAGCTCTCTCAAATTATTTTCTAAAAGGTTCAACCTCCAATATAAAACTTAGAATAAAGCTTAGGTCTAAACAATGACCCTAAAAATCTATTTATAACTAATAAAACGAATAAGAACTTAGCTGCAAATAGATAAAAACTCTGGGTCACCTTTGCAATTTTTCAAAACTTCAAAACTCGCTTGAAGCTTCTGTCCACGACTGGTGTTGAGCGACACCCATAAGTGGTATCGATCGATACCCACACCAAATATGCTTTCGAGTTTGATTCTTCGGCAGAGCTTCTAGGTTTGCTCTAAAATGTTCATAATCTCCAAATAAATACTCTATAAATAGGACTTATATCATGGTTAAAAAGCCGTAAAAACCATGATATATCATCTTCGAAAATTCCTATACCAAAGACATTATATCGTAAATATTGTAAAATTTTAAGGAAAAGTTCATAAATGTATTTCTTACACAATAATATTAGATAAAAAATGTATTAAAGGTTTAAATTTTTTATTTTTTGAAATAAAATTTATGAAACTTGGATTAATTAGGAACAAAAAGAGTAATTTTTAAGACAATTAATTCTCAATTGAAAGGGAAAATGTTTTGATGTTTAGAAGCCAAAATCTAAATGAAAAAGTCATACCCAACTAAGAAGCATGGAATCGCCGGTGGAGCTGCGTTTCTCGCTTCGGAAGCGGAAGCGGAAGCGGAAGCGCCTGGAATCGCTCGGAATCGTCTCCGAATCGCGATTCTCTAAATGAGCCGTTTGGAACCGCGGTGGAAGCGACGATTCGGAGTTGGAAGCGTGGTGGTGTAGATCGGAAGCGTGAACGGTGGCTACGTTATTGAAATTCGATATTTCTTAATTTTATCATTTTATGTGATAATAATGATGATTTGTGTTGAATAGTCCATGAATTCGCAAAATCCAAGTGAAAAATGAGATAAAACGATGATTATTAACGAAGCAAAAAAGAGTGGCGGCCATAGCTAGGGTTTTGAAAATCGCAGGGGATGAAGATGACGGTCGAATGACCATATTACCCTTTGATAATGAAAAACCAAAAAAAATTTGCCAAAGTATAAAGGATTAATGGGTTCGTACTAGCAACCTCTTAGAGAGACTTAATGCAATTTGCCAAAAGTGCTACAAGAACTTTCGCAAATTCATTGCAACTAAAACTATATAACCTTATATCTGTAACCTTGAATATTAACTTATTTAATTAATGATATATAAAAGCTTTATATCAAATTTCCTGATTATTCTGTCAAACTATTTATTTATTATATATATATACGCTTCCAACACGTACCCGCTTCTTAAATTTTTTTAAAAATGCGCTTCTCCGCTTCCAAACGCTTCCGCTTCCGCGTACCCGTTTCCGATTCCATGCAGCTTAGATACCCAACCAATATAAACGAGATCCAAGTAGAAATTCACTTTCAAAACCGTACCAAACATTTTTGTTGCAATTCATACCAGCTATTAAACCAGGACTGGTAATAGTGAACAACAAATTATTTATTAGGCTTCATTCACACTAACAGTGCAGGCACGAGCACACACGTGTGGAAGGAGACAAGAACAATGAGGTTAATGGGTCCTGCATGAACAGTGAGACTACGAGAGTCCAAGGCACGAGGCATCGTGGTCCGCGAACGGCTCATTTTCTCTCATGTGGGTGCCACTCTTTTTGCCCACTTTCTCGATCCCTTCAAAATTTAGCAAATTCAAAGTCTCTATACTATTCTTTGTTAAATTTTGTAGCTAGCTCGTCAGGAATCTTTGGACATTTACACAAGTAACTTTGTCTTCCTAACCAAAAAGTCTACAAGAAATTAAAAAACATATTGTTTCATACTTTTATCTTTACTTGTATATATGTTTCTAATAAAAATAAAAAATGTGATATTTGACCCTAAATTTTGAAATGAATTCAAGTGATTGTCTCACTTTATTTTATTTCAACTCGCAATTTAGATTAAAAAGTAAAGTTATATGTTTTTTTTTTAAATTTTGGTTTTGGTATTTTCTACAGTTAGAGAAAAGCCAGCAAATATAGATTTTTACCAAACATGGTGGGGTCGGCGTGCAATGTTACCTCTATTATTGTTTTACTTATTTATTTTTTAACTTATTCATAGACCATAGTCATATATGAACAAATGACTATAAGAAATTTCATGACTATCACACTATCATCTAATCCTACACAGCTACCCACTGTATAAAATAATCAGAATTTAACTTTACGTATAAACAATATCATTCTCTTTGAACAACTAGTAAACAAACAATCTATCTATCAATTAGTATGAATAACTTAAAGAACACAAAAAACAAAAGGATTCAGATCCATAAAAACCCCATCAATTCTACTCATGATTACCTGTAAACTCTAAGCATATACACAATTACAAACTGCAACATGTGAAATATGGGATAGTGGAGAAGGTGATGCAAATTATTTGACATGTCACATGTGAAAATAAATCTCAATACTAAAATAAGAAACATTATGTATGAACCTAATAATTTATTCACTTATTGATTCCCTTTGGATAATAATAAGACACAGTCTTCTTTACCACTTACCACCACTCTCCACAACACCACTCTCTCATTTCATAACCCTAAATCTCTTTCTCTGTATCTCCTTAAAATCTCCATCTCTCTCTCCAACTCTCTTCTCACCAGAAGCTGAGTATGGATCTCCTCACACCACTCATTTTCCTCATCCTTCTCTCACCCATTCCCCTCTCAGGTAACAACAACATTACATTACAAAACCACAATCTCATTACTCTGTTCTTATGTTCTGTCTTTTTTTTTTTTCTTACAGAAGCTGGTTCCATCGGAGTAAACTACGGTCGAATCTCCGACGAACTACCATCAGCATTCAAAGTAGTCCAACTCCTAAAATCTCAAGGAATCGACAGAGTCAAAATCTTTGACGCAGACCCATCAGTTCTCAAAGCTTTATCTGGATCTGGAATCAAAGTCACCGTAGATCTCCCCAACGAGTTACTCTTCTCCGCCGCCAAAAGAACTTCCTTCGCCGTCTCATGGGTCAAACGTAATGTAGCTGCTTATCATCCTTCAACACAGATAGAATCAATCGCTGTTGGTAACGAAGTCTTTGTTGATACACACAACACTACAAGCTTCTTGATCCCTGCAATGAGAAACATTCACAAAGCTCTTATGAGTTTCAATATCCACTCCGACATTAAAATCTCCTCTCCTCTTGCTTTAAGCGCTCTTCAAAACTCTTACCCTTCTTCCTCTGGATCTTTCCGACCAGAACTTGTTGACTCTGTTATCAAACCGATGCTTGACTTCTTACGTGAAACTGGTTCAAGACTTATGATCAATGTCTATCCTTTCTTTGCTTACGAAGGAAACTCTGACGTCATTCCTTTAGACTACGCTTTGCTTAGAGAGAATCCAGGAATGGTTGATTCAGGTAATGGTTTAAGGTACTTTAATCTCTTTGACGCTCAAATCGACGCCGTTTTCGCAGCGATGTCGGCTTTAAAATACGATGATATCGAAATCATTGTGACGGAAACTGGTTGGCCGTCTAAAGGAGATGAGAATGAAGTCGGAGCTACTTTAGCTAACGCAGCTTCTTACAACGGAAACTTAATCCGTCGGATCTTGACACGTGGAGGTACACCGTTACGTCCTAAAGCAGATCTGACCGTTTATCTTTTTGCTCTGTTCAACGAGAACAAGAAGTTAGGTCCAACGTCGGAGAGAAACTATGGTCTCTTCTTCCCTGATGAGAAGAAAGTCTACGACATTCCTTTCACAACAGAAGGGCTTAAACATTACCGTGACGGTGGTCATACTCCGGTTACCGGAGGAGATCAGACCACCACGAAGCCTCCGATGAGCGGAGGCGTGTCGAAGAGTTTGAATGGTCATTCTTGGTGTGTAGCTAATGGTGATGCTGGTGAAGAAAAGTTACAAGGTGGTTTAGATTATGCTTGTGGTGAAGGTGGTGCTGATTGCAGTTCGATTCAACCTGGTGCTAACTGTTACAGTCCTGATACACTTGAGGCTCACGCTTCGTTTGCTTTCAATAGTTATTACCAGAAGAAGGGTCGTGCCGGTGGGAGTTGTTACTTCGGCGGCGCCGCTTACGTTGTTAGCCAACCACCGAGTGAGTATTTTTATTTCATCTTTTTTTTGTGGCGCATGTTAAGAGTAGGTGTGGGGCTTTCATGCTAACCTACGCCTATTAGGGTAGCGTATTTTTAGGGTAGTGTAGATGTGGTTAGATTTGTGGACGACAGACGTCAAATGTTCCCACGTGAACATAGATCACTAGTGTTTAGTGTGACGTGGCTTTACGTCATCTTGGTGTTAAAAGAGAATCGGAATCCTATGATTTTTTATTTCATGCGTTCTATGTTTTACATAAGTTTGTTTTAAGAAAAATCTATCTTAAGAAGCTGATTAGTTTAATTAATGTGAATATGCAGAGTATGGAAGATGCGAGTTTCCGACAGGATATTAAGGAAGAAGAAGATTTGAGTTTAGATTAATTTCTTCTATATAATATATTCGTATTTTGATGTTTTTTTGTTTGGTCGGAAGTCTTTTGTTAATTTTTGTAATTTCTGACTTTTTAATGTTATGTTGTTAATATCAACTGAGACGATGTTCTTGATATTTAATATTTAGGTAATGAAATTATAATGTTGGTTAAGCTGCAGAAGTCGAGAAATGTGCGTTCATATTCATATTGTTGTCGTATTAAATTCGAGTAAAAGTGTATAAGCGAAACTGCGTAAGTTTATAGCTGGATTCCAATTCCGAAAAGAACAGAAGTAAAGTGTATGACAGCTTTTTTCCTAGAAGTAGTTGAAGATATTTTTTGTGAAAATAAAAAGTATCTATTTGTGGGATTGTAGTTCAGTAAAAAAAAAAAAAAAAAAGAGATTGTAGTTCAGTCTTGTGTGTTGGTGTTGGCCCAAGAAATTGTTGAGGCCCCATAACCTTAAAGATTCTCTTGTACCTTAGGGAAAGCTATTGGTTGACAAGTTTTAAGGATGATTTAAACGGCAGATCAATCGTATTATATCATAAATGTGTTACATGATATATGATATATAAAACCATAAAAATACAACCATTGAACCAAATAAAGGAAATTGAACACAATTTCGATGAAGAAGCGGAAGTAACCCTGCTTTCTGTTGGGGTCGGATTCCACACATCTTCGGTAGGATCCACTTGGATCTGTCCACGTCATTATTACATAATAATCCTCTTGGATTCCTAGATGTTTCGTTGCGAGAATCGAGCTCGACCTGTCGGAAGTTCGATTCAGTTTATTAAAGAGCTCGATCTTTACCAGTACGGAGCTCGCTCTTATTCAACATACAGTTCGCATAAAAGAAGACCGAAGCGAGGAGAATATTGTCCGAGGTTCGCGGCAGCGTCAAGACGCAGGAGTTCGGAGTCAACAAGAAAGAGTTTGGAAGATCCACGCGAAGCCCAAGATAGTTCAAATTCAAGCCGTTTCGATCAAATTGTAACCTACATGATTAATGCGGATCAATGCAATTATGAGCAGTAAATGACCACATTGATCATGTTTTCTCTATAAAAACAACCTCAAACGCATGTGTTTGAGGGGAGAGGAGAACAACTTTTTACCTCTTACGATCAAGCAATACAACATACTCCTTCTTTTACAATTTTGCAAGGCTTTTTACTATTTTATTCTTGCCAAGCTCTTTCGCTTTATTTAGTTTCTTGGTTACTTTCCTTTTCAAATCCTTATTTTCATTTGTTGATTTTAGAGTTTTTCTCCACAAAAATACTTAAAGACAATCGAGTGTGAATCCTACATCCACATTTTGGCGCCGTCTGTGGGGAGTTACCGCAAACTCTTTAATCTCAAAATCTCTCTTTTTCAAACCAAGAAACTATGGCTGATCAGCAAGCTTTGAGCAATGCAATTGCCTCACTTACTCAATCAACCACCGATCTGACCAATCAGATGGGTACACTCGCTAGTGCCAACGCCACTTTTGGTGAAAGGTTAAACTCAATCGAGCAAACTTTAACGAATGTTCAAAATACTCAAACAAATTTGTCAAACGCGCAGAACGTTGTTTCAAGCCGTTTAGATAATTTGTCCTCAGCACAAACGATAGCGTATCAGCGCAGGCTATTCCAAACTCCCACACAAAACAGATCCGGGAGCACTCAAACTCCTCCTACAGGCCTTCCTGCTAGTACTAGCAATCAGACAACCGTAGGAGATGGGTCCAATCCAACCGGGGATGAAAATCCCCAAAATCAGGGCAATCCTGCTATTGACGAAGGACTCCTTATGGAAGAACCTGATGTCATCCTTTCCGATGATTTCGTCAAAGTTCGTCAAGAGCTTGATGAGATGAAGTCGAAGTTTCATCAGGCGACCAGTTCGGCACCTGAGATCGATCGAGTAATCGAAGAAACTCGACGAACACCCTTCACTTCGAGAATCTCGAACCTTCGGATCAAAGATTCTCGAAAGGTCAAATTACCAACTTACGATGGTAAAGGTGATCCTAAAAATCACCTCGCTGCTTTTTTGATCGTTGCTGGCAGAATTGATCTAGAACCAGACGAGGAAGATGCCGGATATTGCAAACTATTCTCTGAGAATCTATCCGGATCGGCTTTATTATGGCTCACTCAGTTGGAGCCTGAATCTATTGATAGTTTTAAGGAAATGTCCTCCGCATTCCTAAAACAGTATTCCATGTTCATGGAAAAGGCAACCTCTGATGCAGATCTATGGAATTTAACCCAAGGTCAGAACGAACCACTTCGCAAATATATCGCTAAATTCAAAGAAATGATAGCCAAAATTCCTGGGGTGTCGCACGCTGCTGCCCTTTCTACTTTAAGGAACGGATTTTGGCATGAATCCCGATTTTGGGAAGAAATCATCGTCAATCGTCCGTGCACTATCCAAGATGCTTTATTCAGAGCTACTAATTGGATGGAGGCAGAAGAAGAAAAGCTTAGCCTCGCTAAAAAGCATCGGCCAGCAAAATTGGTCGATGGAAATCCAACTAATAAATTCAAACCAAAAGATCAAAAACGGTTCAGAAATAATCCTGCTACTAATGCCGTAGGAAAACCCTCCCCAAACAAAGGAAGATACAATTCTTCTAATACCTGGGTTAGAAATGAGAGTGCCTATTGCGATATTCATAGAGTAAATGGGCATTCCACCAAAGATTACAGCGTACTCAAAAAGCACCTCACCGAACTGTGGGCAGTTGGGGAGCTCGCTAACTTCAATATCGAGGAGTTTGTGGAATCTTATCATAAAGAAAAAGAAGATTCCGAAGCGTCCAATCCTCCTGAAAAGAAACATAAGCCCAATGGGCCCGGAACTCCGAACACTCCTAAGAAAAGGATCAATGTTATAATGGGAGGATACAAATTGTGCCGAGATTCGATTAGATCAATCAAAAGGCACAAGAAATCAGCAGCAATTCAAACCGCTGTGGGTTTCCAGTCAAATGAACAAACACCTTCTATCTCTTTCGATAATTCGGACACTCAAGGATTAACAGGACCTCATGACGATGCTCTTGTGATAACTTTAGATGTTGCGAACTTCGAAGTAACTAGGTGTCTAATTGATACTGGAAGCTCGGTAGATCTCATATTTCTAAGTACTTTGCAAAGAATGGGAATCAGTAAGGCTGACATTATCGGTCCACCGGCACCATTAGTAGCTTTCACGAGTGACACATCTATGTCCTTGGGGAACATAAAACTACCAGTGCTCGCCGCAGGGGTTCCTAAAATTGTAGAATTTATTGTTTTCGACCGTCCGGCCGCTTACAACATAATTCTCGGAACTCCGTGGATTTACCAAATGAGGGCTATACCTTCAACTTATCACCAGTGTGTGAAATTTCCAACTCCTGCAGGAATCGGAACCATTCGAGGATATCAGGAAACGTCGCGATCTTGCTACCTCATGGGACATCGTTTAAAGCTTAAATAGCAATTAATGATAAACGCTAAGCAAGAAATCACTTCGCGTTACCCAAGTGGTCTCAGTTCGAGTGAAGTTACCACATAAATTGAAATTGATTCTGAATTTCCAGATCGAAAAGTTAAAATCGGTACTACTTTAGATTCAGAAATCAAAGATCAGTTGGTAACATTTCTAAAAGAAAATAAACATACTTTTGCCTGGTCGGCGAAAGATATGCCTGGAATCGACAAAAGTATCATTACCCATGATTTAAACCTCGATCCCAGTTTTAAACCAATAAAGCAAAAAAGAAGAAAACTTGGTCCAGACCGAGCTCAAGCGGTCAATGACGAAGTTGATAAGCTTTTGAAAATTGGTTCCATCAGAGAAGTAAAATATCCGGACTGGTTAGCAAACTCTGTGGTAGTCAAAAAGAAAAACGGAAAGTGGAGAGTATGTGTCGATTTCACCGACATTAACAAAGCTTGCCCAAAAGATAGCTTTCCTCTCCCACATATCGATCGGCTCGTTGAGTCAACAGCCGGAAACGAACTCTTAACATTTATGGATGCATTTTTTGGATATAATCAGATCATGATGAATCCCAAAGATGAAGAGAAAACATCCTTCATAACAGATAGAGGAATCTACTGTTACAAAGTTATGCCATTTGGTCTAAAAAATGCCGGTGAAACATACCAACGTTTAGTTAACAAAATGTTTTCAGAACATTTGGGCAAAACGATGGAAGTGTATATTGATGATATGCTCGTGAAATCTCTTAAGAAATCTGAGCACATCACACATCTCGAGCAATGTTTCAAAATTTTAAACGAGTTCGGAATGAAATTAAATCTAGCTAAATGTTCCTTTGGCGTGCCTTCCAGAGAATTCCTGGGGTACATAGTCACGGAAAGAGGAATAGAAGCAAATCCTAATCAGATTAACGCTTTCCTTACTATGCCTTCGCCAAGAAACATAAAGGAGGTCCAATGATTGACAGGCAGAATTGCTGCATTAAATCGTTTCATATCGAAGTCTACCGATAGATGTCTCCCCTTTTATCAAATTTTGAAAGGGAACAAAAAATTTTGGTGGGATGATCAATGCGAAGCAGCATTTGGTCAACTCAAAACTTATCTGACAACACCGCCGATTCTCTCAAAACCTGAATCAGATGAGATACTTTATCTCTACATTTCAGTTTCTAACCATTCCGTAAGTGGGGTTTTAGTTCGAGAGGACCGAGGTGAGCAAAAGCCAATTTTCTACATAAGTAAATCTCTTACTAGTCCAGAAACAAGATATACCATGATGGAGAAATTAGCTTTAGCAGTGGTCATATCTGCTAGAAAACTCAGACCTTATTTCCAATCTCATCATATAGAAGTACTAACTTCCCATCCGCTTCGCTCAATTCTTCACCGGCCAAGTCAGTCCGGTAGGTTAGCAAAATGGGCAATCGAACTCAGTGAGTACGATATAGAATACAAAAGTCGAACTAGCGCAAAAGCACAAGTTCTGGCTGATTTTCTAACCGAACTGCCATTAGATGATGGAATCTTTGTTGAAACGGACTCTACATGGAAATTACATGTAGATGGATCTTCTTCTAAACAAGGATCCGAAATCGGCATTAGGCTCGAAACTCCGACAAAGGAAATAATTGAGCAATCATTTCGGTTAATGTTTCCAGCTTCGAACAATGAAGCAGAATACGAAGCTCTTTTAGCAGGACTTCGGCTTGCTCTTGCGATTGGAGCAGAAAAAATAATAGCTTATTGCGATTCTCAGCTAGTTGTAAACCAGTTCGCTGGAGATTACGAAGCTAAGGCTCCTCGAATGGAAGCTTATCTTCGGCTGTCAAAAAATTAGCCGGAAAATTCAAAGAATTCGAATTAGTTCGAATACCTAGAGGAGAAAACACTTCGGCAGACGCTTTAGCGGCCCTAGCTTCTACCTCGGATCCCGAACTCAAAAGAGTTATCCTAGTTGAATGTATTTCTTCGCGAAGTATTTCGGTTGAAGAAACAGAAAACGATAACATTTCGGAGGACGAATACATCGAAACTCCAAAACAAAGTTCCGGAAATAGTTCACTTGTCATCACCAGATCACGAATAAAGTCTCAAGATTAAAGAAATTCCTAAAAGAAAGTCAAAAAGAAAGTTAAAGGATGAAGAGGTTCCCATTAAAGAACCGTCTCGAACCGAACAGTCACTTCCAGGTGATGTAGAGGTTCAGGAGACGATCGAAGATCCTGATATTCCTTCCGAACCCGAACCAAGGAAGTTTATACTCAAGGATAATACTTCCGCTAATGATTGGGGGGCTGACTGGAGGGTACCCATCAAAAATTTCATTCTTAATGGAGAACTACCATCTAACAAATGGCAAGCTCGCAAATTAAAAATCATCAATGCTAAGTATTTTATGATTAAAGAGTCATTGTACAAGCGAGGCGTCAGTGATCCTTATTTTTTATGTATTTTCGGACCCGAAGTTGAAATAGTGACAAGCGAGGTCCACGAAGGGCTTTGTGGTAGTCATTCTTCGGGACGAGCAATGGCTTTCAAAATTAAACGGTTAGGATATTGCTGGCCAACTATGATTTCAGACTGCATTGATTACGCCAAACGGTGTAAAAAGTGTCAGATGCACGCTCCTCTTATTCACCAGCCATCTGAAATTCTATCACATATATCCGCTCCATACCCTTTCATGAGGTGGTCGATGGATATAATCGGTCCGATGCATCGTTCAACACGAGGCGTCCAATACTTTAGTTCTAACGGACTATTTTTACAAATGGATTGAAGCTGAAGCTTATATAAGCATACAAGATTCCGTAGTAAAGACATTCTTGTGGAAACACATTATTTGTCGCTATGGAATTCCCTACGAAATAGTAACGGAAAATGGTCCTCAATTCATTTCAAATGATTTTAAAGATTTTTGTTCCGCTTGGGGAGTAAAACTTAGCTACTCAACGCCGATGTATCCTCAAGGAAATGGAAAAGCGGAAGCCTCCAATAAAACCGTTCTCAGCAATCTTAAAAAACGCTTGAGTGCTCGAAAAGTTGGATGGTATGATGAGCTGCAACCTGTGTTGTGGGCTTATCGAACAACCCCGAGGCGAGCAACGGGTGAAACTCCATTCTCATTAGTTTATGGGATGGAAGCCGTAGTCCCAGCCGAGCTGAATGTTCCAGGTTTGCGCCGAAGCGAAGCTCCACTTAACGAGGAATCGAATTCTAAATTATTAGAAGACGTTCTCGATACAATCGATGAAAGGCGAGATCAATCCCTTATTCGACTTCAGAATTATCAACAGTTGATCGCTCGATACTTTAACTCAAAGTTGAAAAACAGACCTTTAAATATAGGAGACTTTTTTTTAAGGCGAGTGTTCGATAACACAAAATAAGAAAGAGCTGGAAAACTCGGTATTAACGGGGAAGGCCCTTATCAAATCACTGAAAAAATCCGAAACGGTGTATACCGTTTACAAGACCTTGGTGGAAATCCCGTTCAAAGGCCTTGGAACATAATCAACTTGAAAAAATTCTATTGCTAAAGCAAACACATTCGAACTACGATTTGGCTTGATCCTATTCTGGGTACGTAGGCAGCTCGCTAGTCATGAGTCCAGCTATAACATAAAAATAAAAAATATTATTCCAGTCATGGAACCCTGTTTTTATAAATTCGTTATTCGAGCATGAATATAAAGATACGTTGCGAACAATGTATAAATAAATATTTCTTGCTAAGCTAAGACCGGATCTAGAAGGGTCTTGAATTACGGAACAACTCCGCTTTGACCAGCGAAGTCAACGATGCTCATAATGCAACCTGGCATGTTTCCGTACTCTTGAAGTCCCAGTTCGATCCAATCGGAAGGATGGGCTTCGAGGCGATGAAGCTCGCGAGAAATATCGAGGCGACGTTTCTCTTGCTCCATTATCTGTTTCCTAATCTTTTTCTTCTCATCTTCGAGCTCGTCATGCCGAGTGATAAGCTGAAGAAACGCTACGTTTAGCAATAACAAATAGAAGTTAATCACTAGGATGGAAAATACCTTATTGATAAACTCCTCAGCCTTAACACGATCTTGAGGCGACAATCTCTCGATTAAAACGATCGGAACCTGAATGCTAGTTCCCTTCTTCAATATTTGTGAATCTTTTGGTTCGCCAGACTCTCTTGCTTTTATAAGCTCGATGTCCGACGTCCTCGAAGGATCAACACTCATCACTTTGAACAAGTCTGAAGGATTCTCTGATGAATTACCTCCCTTGAACATTTTTGTAGAACCGTTGTTGAAATTCAATGACAGACTACACCCACTTTATACTCGAAAAATTATTCAATTGCATTTAAGAGGATTAATTGACGATTTCCTAAATCTGAAATTACGACTTTCATGGAAAATTAATCGAGTTAATTGCTAATTATATTCTCTAGATTAAACGCATTAAATATGATGAGTTAATCGGCAAATTTAAAGCTGATGTGATCATGGATAGCTCGGACAATGGAGATACGGAGCTGCTTGAACCTGAGGAGCTTGGAGCAAAGGAGCAGCTTGGAGATGGAGCAAATGGAGCTAAAGAGCAGCTTGTAGCTGAGGAAAATGGAGCTAAGGAGCAGCTTGTAGCGGATAAAGAGTATGAAAAAGATGTTATCTTAACCTCACTGGTTTTGATACATGATCATCAAATGGGCATGTGTCTCATTTGTACTCTTTTTCCCTTGTCAAGTTTTGTCCCAATGGGTTTTCTTGACAAGGTTTTTAATGAGGCAAATGATTCACATTCAAATCACCCATTTGTTGATCCAGCCCATGAAATAACATTCAGAAGTCTACCGCATCAGATATATATGGAGTCCAACCCATTTTATTGCCATTACAAGCCCAAGAAGACTCCAAACCAAGTGCTTAATTTGCTGGCCAAGAGGAGTGACGAAAATAGGAGTTCAAGAGTCATCTTTGAAGCCAAAAGGGTCTTTTCTATTCAAATTCTATCTTTAATATTTTGTTAAGTTTCTAGGCAGCCTTGGAGCTTGTTCCAAGACTTGTCTCTCTACATTCTCTTCTCTCCTTCTCCTCTATATATTCTCTATGTATTCTCTTATGAGAACTTATCAAACATTTTATCAAAAATCTCTCTTTTACTTGTTTGATCCGAGAAGTGCGTAATATCTTCTCAACTTGTTTTCTTCTTAGTATGTAATATCTAAGTTGTATTCAAGCTCGTAGTCTAAGAGATTTCCACCTCTCTTGGAAGTACAATTCGTTCCCCCTTCACTCCGCTGCAATCGCTCATCCGTTTGATCGTTCATCTCCCATCTTCGATCTCACTCTTCTTCCATTCCGCTGCATCCTTCATGGTCAAAACCAACAAAGTGTGTTCTTGGGAATAGATCCTTATCTAGGAGTCTATCATGTGGTATCAGAGCCACTTTGTTATCAGGTTTTGATGTTCCAACCCTAAATTTTCTTTTTTCTCGATTTCACTTTTTTTCCAGATTTCTGATCGCATCTTGTTTTAATTTTTAAACATAATTGGCTCGTTGAAAAATTTTGAAATCAATTGCGTTAGAACCAGTAACGAGTCTAGTATTTTGGAAAATTGATTTTTGAATTTTTGGAATCGTTTTGGAACAAAGCTTAAAACGGCTCGGACTAACAGTCGTGAAGCTCATCGGTTGCTCGTCGAACCAACGAGCTGGGGGGCTAACTGTTGGGGTCGGATTTCATCCCATAGCACCGAGCCGAACTTCGAACGCCTCAGGAACTTCTGAAGACACCTCGGTGAAGCGAGCCATTCACCTCGGGGCAAACTGCTATTCACCTCGGTGCAAACTGCCATTCACCTCGGGTCACTACATTGGTTGCCTCGGGGAACGCCCGTAGTCTGCTCGGGGTCTGTCAGCAAGCTTGTGAACCCGAGCCGGCTCCCTTCAAGTGCCCGAGCCGGTTCACTCCGGGAATCCGAGCCGGTTCGTGTCAAGACCCCCGAGCTGGCTCCCTCTGTGGACCCGAGCCGGTTTCCCTCGGGAGCCTGGGCCGTGCCTCTCTTGTCCCCGAGCCGATTGCACAAGTCACCCGAGGCAAAGACTTTGTAAAATATTTGTCTTCAAAGTACCATTTCCAAGTAGGTCGTCATTTCCGAAAGAGAAGGATCATTTCCGATAAACCCGGAAATGATAAGGAAGAATCTCAAAGGATCGACTCAAATCAGGATATCTTCCAAGAAACTCCGAAGAATAAGGAAATTATCCTTAATCCGCGATATTCTAAGCCGACTTCAAGATAAATGGAAATCTTCTGAGAATATCGCGGGAGAGGCGGTTTATCACCCCTATATAAAGAGATTCAAGGCTCTCGCAGAAAGGACGGAATATCGCTCTAGAATTTACACTACGCAAAAGCTCTCAGAGCACAAACATCTTTTCTTTTACGGTCAAACTCTTGTACGATCAAAACTAATCTTTTCATCAATAAGATCAAGAACACCATCTTTGGTTACAATTGTTTCTGTTGTTCTTTGAGAATTCACGTTTATCGTATCCCTAAATTAAAACCCTAGACAAATCTCGATTGTGTTAGTTTCGACTTCCACACATCTGAAGACGAAGAATCATCCACCTCTAGCTTCGAGAGAAAAATCTTGAAATCCGTCACAGCTGCAATGGCAACAATGATCGACGAGAAGCTTGGTGCTCTACACTTGAATCAAATCAACCCGGAACCAAATCAACGTCAAAGGCAGCAACAAGAGGAACCAAGGCAATATGATGAAGCAAGAAATTCCACTGCCCTTGGAATGCGTGAACCGATAAGTCC